>NC_143584.1:11726736-12045006 GCF_048544385.1 Mastigoproctus giganteus
TAGTGCGGGCAGACCACGTTCGACGGCAACTCCCGCCATCGAAGAAAGTGTGTTGAATGCCATCCAGAATAATCCTACTACCAGCACACGTGCCATTGCCTCTGCCTTAGGAGTGTCTCGTTGCAGTATACAGCGTGTCTGGCACGACGATTCCTTACACCCCTTTCATCTCCAAAGGGTTCGGTTATTGCTCCCCCAAGATCATCCTGCACATGTGGCTTTTGCGCAGTGGTTTCTCCAAGAAAGTGTTCAAGACTTGAATTTCCAGCCTATGTTTTGTTCACAGATGAGGCTTCTTTCACTCGGGAAGGCTTATTCAATCACGTGTGGGCTCACAACAACCCACACGGTGTGCACCCCCATGTGGCACAACATCACTTCGCAATAAATGCGTGGACAGGTATGGTCGGTGACTGCTTAGTCGGTCCATACCTGTTACTATCCCGCATGAACTCCCCTAAATATTGGATCTTTCTTGAACAAGTTCTACCAGGGTTACTTGACGATGTTCCAGCAAATGTGAGACGCAACATTTGGTTTTAACATGACGGGGCGCCTGACCATTATGAAAGGTGTGTTCGTGACCATTTCAACAGGCGTTTTGGGCGTCGATGGATTGGTCATGGTGGACCCGTTGCCTGGCCCCCACGCTCACTTGATTTATCGAACCTTGATTTCTTTCTGTGGGGGCCCTCAAATCTATCGTGTATGAATTGCCTGTGGAGATGGAAATGGATCTCGTGGCGAGACTCGTCTGCGCTGCTGCTACTGTCAAAGAAACTCCAGGTGTGTTCGACCGTGTCCGCCAATCCATTCACGCATGCATCACGTCTCATGGTGGAAACTTCGAGCATCTCTTGTAAAATCATGAAATGCATCCATCTCGTACTCCATTGTTAATATTATGTCAAATAAATGTTTGCCACTAATTACTGTCTTGTGTCATTTCTGCTTCTTGTGCCTCTGCTACTACTTTCCCGTGACGTTTCCAGTTATGGGTTCCTATGCGATTCACATTCCTTTAGATGTTACCTACCTCCCCTAAACGTTTGTACCAATATTTTTGAGACACCTTGTATATACACTACTGGGTGGCTAATTATAGCAGGTTTCAGTACAATTCTGTGAGTACAATGAGAAGGGCGCCTGCGTAGCCAGGTGGGAAGGAGCAGCAGTGCGTAGCACATGCTTCTTGATTAGACTGGGGTTCGAGCCTGTCACCACCAAATACAGAGGATGCAGAAAGGTCAGGGAATGACCACCACATATCCCAAAGCAATATGGCCTTAGTTGCTAATGCTCCTAAAAACCAACAACAACAGTACAATGAGGCCAGTACACCTGGCTCGCTGTATTGAAACCTTTTATTTTCACCCACCTCAATCCAGTAGTGTTTACATAAAATTCTGTATTTAATAATGTTTTATTGCAAACGATACACATCACTGTCATCTTAATATCCTTGTAAGCTGCATTTTAGGCAATGTCTGGCCATTATATTTTTAAATATTACTTTTTTGACCTTAACTCCATAAATTTACATATGTCATTTTGACTGATTATTACTATCACTGTTGTTTTAGGTTTCAATGTAATGAATGAATTGAACTGCTTTTAACTTCGGTTCTAATTTTTATTTAATTCTTTTCCTTTATTTATTTATTGTTTTATGTCTGGCATCCTATGAACACTGCATCATTTACCTGCTAACAAGAGCCACTATATATATATATAATTTTTTTATATACACTTCACAGAAGTACAGAGAATCAGGAATGAATTAAAAATTTGGAAGACAATTCTCTGTGACTAAATTTTGACTGTTTTTTGCTGAGTTAATTATTTTCTTTAACAAAAGGAATTTAGCATTCTTTCGTTTAGATCACTATTTGAGTTAGCATTACAATAACAAAAAAAAAAAAAAAAAAATCACAATATTTAATTGAAGTTCTTTTATTTATGAATTTTCTCATTTCTTATGAAAAATATTTGAATTACATGTAGTCCAATGCAAATTGAATTAGTAATATTTGCAAGTGAAATGTTCTGTAATAAGGGCATGCTGATTTCATTCATAAATTTAAAAGCAAGACTAAAGACTTATATGCACAATACAAGAAACAAAAATTAATTAATAATAAAAATAATAATCCCACATAGACTCAATAAAATCCAAACAGGCTTATCATTTGTATCCCAACAATATACAAGATTATGGCCAGCTGCATAGCCAAGAAGATATCATGCCGCTTGGAGAGCCAGAACATAATACCGAACGTAGTGTATAGTATTAATTGTATGGTGCCAAAGACCTTAGCAGCACTATGTTGAGGCGCCTCCTTAGCCAGGCGGGAAGGAGGAGCAGTGTGTAGCACACGCTTCTTGATTAGACCGGGGTTCGAGCCCGTCACCACCAAATACGGAGGATGCGGAAAGGTCAGGGAATGACCACTGAATATCCCGGAGCAATATGGCCTTAGTTGCTAATGCTCCTAAAAACCAAATAACAAACAAGCACTATGTCGCCCAGAGAACATATACAAGGAACTCCAGAAAGTTGCAATCCTGAATACCTGTAGGATAGTCAGAGTTCCGGAATCTACAGTAACACAACACATAACACCCACCCTGTGCACTTGATAGTAATATTGGTTGTGGGGTGGATCCACCCAATCAGTAATAAAGCACTGTGTCCCAGTCCATAATCTAATCATTGATTTCATAATCTATAGAGATGAAATCACATATTTTGTGAAGTATTGCACGGAATTGGATAAAATGTTTAGAAATCACTTGGTAGATGATGACACTATGGGAACATTGCATTATATAGCCTCAGCCTCAAGAGCAATGTGACCCTATATAACAACCTAGCAGCAATAAGTATACAGAGAACAGATACATACAAATACACTGAATTAGATAAATGGTTCAGACTTCACTTGATTGATAATGACACAGTGGCGTAGCTACCATTTAGGCAGGCAAAGCAATTGCCTCCAGGCACAGGCGCTTTAGGGGAACAGCGTCTGAGGCTGTCTCCTGTTTTTGCAATTTTCATTAAGTAGGGTCTCGAAAAAAGGTAGCTGCACTACTGTAATGACACTGAGGAAATATTGCATTATATGGCTCCTGAGCCGCAAGAGCAATGTGACCCTTCATGACAGCAATAGGAGTCCCAGAGAAAACATACATACATATACACTGAGTTGAATAAAAGGTTCAGACTTCACTTGATTGTTAATGACAATGTGGAAACATTGCATTATATAGCTCCTCAGACTCCAGAGAGCAATGTAACCCAACCTAACAGCAAAACGGCTCCTAGAAAACACCCACAAACATATACACTGAGTTGGATAAAAAGTTGACTTCACTTGATTGTTAATGACACTGGGAACATCGCATTATATAACTTCTCAGACAAAAGAGCAATGTGACCCTACATAACAGCCTAGTAGCAATATGTTCACAGAGAACACATACATATACACAAGAGTTGGATAAATGGGTCAGGCTTCACTTGTTGGATGATGATGCTGTTGGAAGATTATATTATACAACTCCTTAGCCACAACAGCAATGTGACCCTAGATAAGAGCAATAGGACTCCCAAAGAAAAACTTACATACATATTCTGACTTTCCACAACCAAAGCCATGTTGATTTTGATATATTCAAGGCTTGATAAAATTGAAAAGTTGTTTATGCACACTGCGTCAAATAGTTTAGAAAGGTTTTTTTTTCCTTGGGAGTGGCCTGAAATTTTATACAGACCACTTGTCACCTTTTTTGAATATCAGAAGTATGTTAACCTGATTGAAATACCAAGTCACAGAGATAAGTTGCAAATATGAAGTATGATAGAATTAAGAGTAGTGACAGACTTTTTCCAAAATATGGTTGGTGAGTCATCTGGGTCTTTTGTATTGTCATTTTTCATATTCTTCAATGCTGAATTTTGGTCATCCTCATCGATCAACAGATCTCAACCAAGAAATGATTCCAAAGGCTCCATATCAATAGTCTCAATCCTTGACAAATGTTTTGGCAAATACTTCAGCGGTGTGGAATTCATCACACAAGAAATTCAAACCGAATTATGGAGCTATATGTCATTTATCATTAAGGTATATGTAGTTCAGAAGTGTCAGTTAATCCAGTATTGATCAGTTAATATTGCTTTGATACAAGTGATCTCTAAAAAAGAGAAATCATGACAATTTTCCCCTCTAGCTTTTACAGTGCATGCTTAACATTTCTCAGTTACATGTATTTAACATGTTTCAATAGTTTTTGAAGGGAGTTTCATGCTTGACTAGAGAGGGAAGCCAAATTCATATTTTTCACTTTTTGTTTTTCCATAATTTACAAGATAGACTGAATAAGCACTTTTTGCACATGTGCTTGGTACTCCTGATACCCAAACCACTCTAAGTCAATAAAACTTGTTTTAGCATAAAGTTTTAGTAGAACTTTTTCCTAAATAAATACCAAATAGATTTCAGAAAAGCAAAATATTTGATACACTTCTCATTGTATTCAACAATTCCATAGATGGCTATTTTAATCAATAATCTCTCTCACATTAACATCTCTCACAACAACAATTTCTCCATATCATGATCTTTTAGGCCTAATAATAAATCTTTACATATTTCACAATTATTGCTCTTTAAAATATTTCTAGCTAGGTAACCTGAGACATACGATAATTCATTTTTATCATAAATATCCATATCCTCACAGTACCTGGGTGATTATCTCTTTCACTTTGTCAGAGACTCTGGCTGACTTGATTTGATTTCAGTAACAGTAAAGATGCTATGACATATTTTATGTTTTTTATGGAGTAATTTAATTATTTCATAAACTATTACTTCCATTAATTAACATAGTTACCAACAACAAACAGAGTCACCAAAAACTAGTAGTTGTTGGTGACTTTATTATCAGAGTAACAGAAAACATGCGTTGAAAAAAGGATAGGCGGAACAGGACCAGGGTATGTCTGCCAGGGCAAAGGTGATATAATTGTACATGTTGGCACTAATGATATTAAGAGTAGGAGATCGGCAGAATTACTTAACAAGTACAGGGCACTGTTGAAAAAAAGCCGTGAATTAGGGTTGAATTTGAAAGTGTCTGCAATTATGTCCAGACATGATAGGAGGGAGTATATGATGAGAGCCTTGTCGATCAATCCATCCCTGGAAAGACTGTGCAAGGTTCAAGGGGTAGAATTTTTTTCAGCCCAGTCTGAACTTCTTAACAGGAGAGACTGCTTCTACAGCGATGGGATACACTTAAATTGAAAGGGTGCAAGAATATTTGCTGATGCTATCGAGGCAGTGTTAGGAGGGTCGGAAAACTGCTAGCTTGGGGGGAATACAGGGACTAATAGATTAACAGTAGCCATTGGAAGAGGTGAAAATGATTCTTGCACTGCTTCTATTGGAATGAGCAGCAGCCTGGAAAACAAGGTGCAGGATATTTCAGAGACTGCTGGGAGTCATTGCGGTACAAGTAAACACATGGGTTGTGTTAGGGTAGCTAAGAATAGGAACAGGTGCATGTATACTTGTGTGTACACCAATGCTAGGAGTTTGGTAAATAAATTTGAGGTATTGTTCTTTTGAACAATACCTCAAATTTATTTACCAAACTCCTAGCATTGGCAGATATTGTTGGGATATCAGAGACGTTGTGTCACACAGATATAAGGAATACAGAACTGGAATTTCGGAAGTACAATGTGTACAGAAAGGATAGACAAGATAGGAAGGGAGGATGGGTTATGCTATTAGTTAAGAAATGCATAAAATCCAAGTAAGTGGAGCCAATCGACATCGCTGGACAGTGCAGTGTCGAGTCAGTTTGGTGTGACATAAGCATTGGGAGTTCAAAACTGAGAGTAGGAGTGTGCTATAGGCCTAATGACTCTGATGAGTATAATAAGAAACTGTACAAGGAAATAGAGTGGGCCAGAAAATCAGAGAGTCTTATAATGGGGGATTTTAATTTCCCCAGATATTGACTGGAATTTGTGGATTGGTCACTCGCACAGTAGCAAGGCTTTTGTGGATTTATTGGATGATTATTTCTACATCAGCATGTTCGGGAGGCAACTATAGGGAGTAATACTCTTGATTTGATTATCAGTAGTGATTCTTCATGCATTAAGAATCTGCACATAAAGGAACCACTAGGTTGCAGTGATCATAGTGTGCTGAAGCGGGATTTACTTGAAGAGGTAACTACTGTCAGGGGTAAAAGGGAAGGGTTTTTGTTTTCGTAAAGGCGACTACAATGGTCTGGAAGGGTTGAGCAGATGGGCTGAGAGGTGGCAAATGAAGTTTAACATTGACAAATGTAAAGTACTACATATGGGAAACAGCAACCCCAGAGCAACGTATCAACTCTGTGGTACTACACTGACAGTGGTAGAGAATGAAAAGGACCTGGGGGTAATTGTGCAAGCAGATATGAAGTACTCTGAGCAGTGCAGACAGGTTGTAGATCATGGTGTATTGTCAATGATAAACAGGAATTTCTCTAGCAGGGATAAGGAGGTGATTATTCCCTTGTATAAGGCAATGTTCAGGCCACACCTTGAGTACTGTATACAGGTCTGGAGGCCTCATTTCAAGAAGGATGTAGAGCTGCTGGAACGAGTACAGAGAAGGGCAACAAGATTAGCGAATGGAACAAAGGGTTGCTCTTATGAAGAAAGGCTTAAGTTTTGCAAATTACAGTGTCTAGAGACTAGGTACCGGCGAGGTGATCTGATAGAGGTGTATAAAGCCTTGAATGGTTTGAGCATGCTCAATGCCGATGGGATACTTCATCTTGCTCAGAATAATCCCCTGAGAGAGCATAAATTGAAATTGAGAAAAGACAGATGTAGGATAGAAGATGTGCGGAAATTTGCCTTTAGCCAGTGGGTGGTTAGTTGGTGGAACAGACTACCATCACTTGTTGTGGAAGTTGATAGCCTAAATAAATTTAAGGCTCAGCTGGACAGGTATTTCGAACCAATGGAGGGGTGTAATGGGAGTGGTTTTTTTTTTTTTTTTTTGGTTGATGCTGCATAAGCTTGCTTTCTTTGCATCACATGCCTCTACTAATGCTAATGCTAATTAACATCAATACACTATTCGTATAAATTAATGTAATAAGTTATGAATTAGTTATTAATTAGCTATTCAGTATTTTTTTAAACATTTCCATGTCATATTAATTCTGAAATATTATCTTAGATGTTCTTTTGCAAATCGGTACAATCGAACTCCAGATTTATCGCATACAAAACGCTTATTTCTGTGCATGATGTCAACAGATAATTATAATAATAGTTTTAAAAAAAAAGCATAAGTAATTATAATAATAAAAAAAAGCTATGCAAAACAAAATTGCTACGTTCGACAAAATCGGTACAATCAAACTCCAGATTTATAAAACAATTTGACTACCTAAAAGAATCTGTCGTGAAATAATCCTACACTGTTGTCTTGAGTCACGGTCAGCCATCCAGTCACCGCAGCTCGGAACTGTCGTGAATCGTATTATGACAGGAAGTTCCAATTTGACTGAGCATGATACTGTTGCACATGGAAGACTGCTGTACAAATTGGAGAGGTATGGCATTAAGGGTAAGTTTCTACAATGGATAAAGGGATGGTTGAGTGGGAGAGTGGTAATCAATGGACACTGCTCATCGTGGAAAAATGTTATTGGTGGAGTTCCCCAGAGTTCGGTGCTGGGCCCATTATTGTTTTGTGTATTCACCAATGATATTGATGAAAGTATATAAGGATTAATGTCAAAGTTTGCAGATGATACAAAGGTTGGCAGGAATGTTAACGACAGTAAAGTCAGTGTGCTACTCCAACTAGATCTAGATAAGTTGGGCAAATGGGCTGAAAAGTGACAACTGAAGTTTAACATCGGCAAAGTACTGCATATGGGTAGCAATAACCCAAGAGAAATGTACCAATTGTGTGGTACTACACTAAGGGAAGTGGCAAATGAAGTTTAACGTAGACAAATGCAAAGTACTGCATATGGGTAGCAATAACCCAAGAGAAACGTATCAACTGTGTGGTACTACACTCAGAAAAGTGGAAAGTGAAAGAGACCTGGGGGTAATTGTTCAGTGAAATATGAAGTTTGCTGAGTAGTGCAGATGGGCTGCAGGGCAGGTCATGGAGTCTTGCCAATGATATATAGGAATTTTGCTAGCAGGGACAGGGAGGTGATTATCCTGTTGTACGAGGAAATGGTCAGGCCACACCTAGAGTACTATGTACAGGTCTGGAGGCCTCATTTTAGAAAGGATGTAGAGTTGCTTGAGTGTGAACAGAGAAGGGCAACAAGATTGGTGAGGGTAATGAAGGGGTCGTCTTACCAAGTAAGGCTTAATAAGTCTATAATTACATGTGTTGCCCTTTGATCCTCCTTTCATGATATTCAGTGCTTTTTTAAAATGATGGTAAAGGAAGGCTGAAGGGAAACTATTACCAAGCAATTGATTATGGAGTAATTTAATATTGATTAAAAAGAGGATGTTGTTATTGCAAATTGTAGCAATTCTGAAGCATTGGGAGAGTATTATTTTAGCATGCACTTTTTTTTTTGAAATGCACGAGTGCCAATGTGGGAAACTGGCTACATTGAATTTGAAAGCATCTCTCTTATTGTATATGTTAATATCAGCATGAGGGCTGTTGATATTAATGTCCATGTTTAAGTAATCAGCTGAATAGTCATTATGATTTGTCCTCTCCGGAGTAAGTTCTGGAGAATAAATACCAGAACAATCCTGTATAAGTGTACGGTTGTTAATTACTAACAAGTCATCTATACATCAATTGTACGTCAATAAGTCTCAGTTCAGTATAGGTTAGCTATGACACAGCTAACCTATACCGTTTTTTTTTTTTTTTATGGCAAACTCCAAACACCTCAGGTATTAGAACCTATAGTACTTAGTACCGTGTTTGAGTTGAAGGTTCAGAAGAAAAAAGAAGATATTTGTTGATATTAGATTTGAACTTCTGTAGACTGTAATTTTCAGGAAATACATAAGAAGGAAGGTTTTCCCAGAAAATGGCAGTTGAATGAATAAACGAGGAAGATGAAAAGTTGGTTCTGTAGTTCGAAGTTGGACAGTAAATGGATGTTGGCTGGTGGCAGCACGTGTCCAGACTGTTTTGAAAGAGAGAGCTGCAATTATAGAGGCCAATTCAGAAGAACAGTGCCCATGGAAGTATCTCTAGAAAAGGCATGCAGCAGAAACAGTACGTCTATGAGACAGTGAGTGGACAGACTCTGTTAGAGAGGAGTCAATAATTAACCTAACTGCCCTCTTCTGGATGGAATCTAGAAGCCTGAGAGAGGTTTTGGGGGCACTGCCCCAGATGTGGGAACAATATTCCATGGTGGTAGGGCGGATTTGCGATTTATACAGAGTGAGCAACTGTTTGGAAGAAAAGTAACGCCGAGAGCGAAAGAGAAAGCCAAGTTTTTTAGATGCAGAGGAAGCAATATTTGTAATGTGCTTGTGCCAAGAGAGATTGGAAGTCAGGGTAATCCCCAAAAGAGATATATCATTTCGCCTAGAAATCAGAGTGTCACCAAAGATAAGCATAACAGCAGAAGAATCCTTTTTGCAAGATATAAGAAAAGACTGTTTTAGAAGGATTGAAATCAACTAAGTTGTCTTTGCCCCACTGGAGAATTACCTGGAGATCGGCATTTAAGGAATTGGTAGCAGATATTCGAGAAGTTAAAGCTGATTGAGCACGGCAAGGTTTCTGAAGATGGAAAGTGGAATGCAATGTGCTATCATCAGCAAAACTATGGATAGGATTTCCAGTCAGTGGAAGAATGTCATTAATATACAAGAAGAAAAGAGTGGGGGAAAGAACTGAACCTTGGGGGACAACAGCATTAGTGGAAAAGTTAGAAGACAGAGAGCCATCTACCGTCACTCTTAGTGAGCGATCAGAGAGAAAACTGGATAACGAATTACAAAAAACAGTTGGCAAACCATAAGATGGAAGCTTCTTTAGGAGATCTTTATGCCAAACATGATCGAAAGCCTTTGAGATGTCAAGAGCAACAGCTAGTGTTTCACCAAACTTTTCCATTGAATTTCTCCATAAGTGGGTAACATAAGCCAGAATATCACCAGTGGATCGACACTAATGGAATCCATACTGACAATCGTTGATCAGGCGGAAGGTTTCTAGGTAGTTTAAGAGTTAGCGGTTAATTGATTTTTCCACTACTTTAGAAAGAGTAGAAGTAATTGCAATGGGACAATAATTGGATGGGAGGGATTTGTCACCCTTTTTTAGGAACTGGCTGGATATGAGCAAATTTCCAAGCAGAAGGAAAAACACCTTTGGAATAAGAAAGTGAAAAAAGTCAGCAAAGAACAGGAGTAAGTTCATACCTATACTGATCTGAGACCCCACTACCCTGAAGATCTTTGCGGACCAAAGTTACCCGTATGGGTAGCGGGGCTACCCATAGGGGTACCTTTGGTCTGCAAGTATACAGTTTGCCATCAAATATGTAATTATTGGAAATGCAGAGTGTTATGAGATTGTTTGAATAAACAGAATTACAACTGATAATGTGTTTGTAGTTCTTGTAAATGTCATTCATGATTGATTTTTGTTTGGTTAGGTCTATGCTGATGAATAGACTATGGAAGTCAAATGTTTGAACATCAGTGATGTTACCATCATGTAGAGCAGAGTTTCCCAAACAAGGTCTGTGGACCCGTGTGGATTCATAGACCAGTTCCAGGGGATCACAAAATTGTGGTCGACCATATATATATATATATATGCAGAATATAACATATGCATATATTATATATAGCAGTCCACAAAGTTTTTTTGATTTTTGAAGGGGTCCGTAGATCTCAGGAGTTTGGGAACCATTGATTTAGAGCATTAATAACTGGTATATCATTATTAATTATCCTACTATCAGGAGGGATGTCCATTATAGGTTTAAATAACAGTTCTAAAGTTTTGCCAGGCTTGTGTGTATAACTATGCTTACAAGAAATAATGAACCTGAAGCCTGTGGGGTTTTTGTCAAACTTGGGTAAGAAGTAAATATGACAAAATTTGTATTTATTAATGCTAATTTTAAATTTCTTGCCAAAAGCAATTAATTTCTTAGTAATTATACTGCTTTTATTAGAGATGGACTTGTAGGTGGCACTGGATATGTTTTGCATTTTACTTTTAATTTATTTTAGAATTATACTGATTTTGTTTTTATTCCTTTTCTGTTGGGTCGCTATGATGTATATGTCTGCCTGTTTTTTCATTCTGCCATGTATATATCATAACAGAAACAGAGACCTTGCTTATTGCTGTGCATCCTTTGGTTTTGGCTTCCAGCCCATGATAACATAGTTAAAATCTTGAGACATACAGCAATAAGTAGTTGCCTTTAGCCAGCGAGTGGTTGGTTGGTGGAACAGACTTCCATCCCTTGTCGTGGAAGTTGATAGCCTAAATAAATTTAAGGCTCAGCTGGACAGGTATTTTGAACGAACAGAGGGGTGAAGTGGGAGTGGTTTTTTTTTTTTTTTTTTTTTTGGCTGATGCTGCATAAGCTTGCTTTCTTGCATCAAATGCCTCTACTAATGCTAATGCTAATGCTAAAGTACCTTTTTTATATATTTTCATTTAACTTAATTATATTAATTTGTTATGTAATCCGCTTTTATTTTTCAGGTACTTTTATTTTTTCCATTGTTGCCACACCTGTTGGGTCAGCACCACTACCCATAATTTTATGTAATCTATTTGCCTATATTTCATTGTGGTTGCTGGGCATTTCTGCTATTACTAGTAGTGTCCCAAATCCATAATCCATTCTAAGATATTGTTATTTTTTCCTTCTTTTTTAGACTTTATGTTGAATCACTACAAACTGTTATTTTTAATTATATATATAATCTTAATTATATATTATATATATAAAGTTGTTTAAAGTCAAAGTAACAGTTGATTGAAAAATAAAAAACAAAAATGAATAAACAAAGTATGACAAATGCAGCAAAATGCGTAACACAGCAGTAAAGGATGCAAAAGTATATAAGTGTGTAAGTGAAAATAAATATGAAAAAAGTTTATACAGGTGGAAGTGATAGTAGAAAGTAGAAAAAAGAAGTAATGTAGATATGAAAAAGGGGAAAGAATATTAATATCTTAAAAGTTATGATGAATTAAGAAAATTATGGGCTGAATTTGCAAATCCAATTTGGGGGTGAAGGAACTGTAAAGTAAAATTATTAATCCAAATGATTAAACAAAATAAAGTGAAATCAAATAAAATAAAAAGTGGTGGAACTGTCATCAGATAATAATAGGCATATTTAGTTATAGGTTGAATGAGGGGGGGGGGTCAAAAATGTGAAATCGAATGTCAGCAGAAGTTGTTGTTGTTATTTGGTTTTAGGAGCATTAGCAACTAAGGCCATATTGCTCTGGGGATATGGGGTGGTCATTCCCTGACCTTTCCGCATCCTCCGTATTTGGTGATCACGGGCTTGAATCCCCATCTAATCCAAAGCATATTCTATGCACTGCTGCTCCTGGCTACGGAGGCGCTGTCAGCAGAAGTAAATACTGATAGATGGTTAGGTAATTCATCAGGGGACTACACCCAACCACGTATCAGGAACTGCATTTCTATACTTGTCCATAACAGTAGAACAGTGGTTTTCAACCGGGGTGCTACGTAATTTGGGTTTAAGTTACTTAAACTTATTATTTTTTAAACTTTATATGTTTATTTCCTTATAAAAAGGTGTACAGTATCTTTTTAATTTTGTGGTGATCTATAATTGATGTTTACTTAGTACGTCTATATAAAGAATAAAATTATTATATACTGTATATATAATTTGTATTTTGTAAATGTAATTTTTATAATTATATTATTGTAATAACTATCATATAACATATAT
This sequence comes from Mastigoproctus giganteus, assembly GCF_048544385.1. Lineage (NCBI taxonomy): Eukaryota > Metazoa > Arthropoda > Arachnida > Uropygi > Thelyphonidae > Mastigoproctus > Mastigoproctus giganteus. Next base: position 11,739,740 of record NC_143584.1, read on the forward strand.
TTTTTAATATTATTTATATATATATATATACAGATAGAGAAGCGGATCTAACAGGCAGTAAATTGAGTAGGGGTGCCGCAAAATAAAATAAATTACTTAGGGGTGCCGTTTTTAAGAATGGGACTAAGGTTACCCCTTCCATGGTTTCCGAGGTTGGCAAGGTATGGAATTCCATGGAACGCATGTTACTCGAACTAACCATTGAGAATGGAAAGCTAAAAACTGAAATTGCACGTAAAACTAAAACATTGCCTGCTCAAATTTCAGCAGCTAGCTATGCTGGTGTAGCTGCTTGTGGTGTAGGCAAACAGGTTAATGTGAGTGCAATCCCCTCCGGGACACAAACCAGACATGCGGTATTAGTGTGTGTTGATGACAAAAGTGAACTCAAAACAAGTGATGAGATAAAACAAATGGTGACAAATCAGAATTGGAGATAATTAAGATAAAATCAATAAGAAAGGTTAGAGATAAAGGTATTGCAATTGAGGCTGCCTCTAATAATGATCTTGAGAAACTAAAGAAGTGTAATAAGTTTAAGGATCACAATTTAAATGTAGATCTTCCTAAGAAATTGAATCCCAATCTTATAATATATGATGTTAATAAAGAGATCACTGATAATGATCTTCTTGAGGATTTATACGATAAGAACCTTGCCGATTACAGTATAACTGGTGACAAATTCAAAAAATGTGTCAAGGTTAGATTTAAAATTATGTCTAAAATTAAGAATAACTTTCACTGGGTTATTGAAACCCCTGCCAACATTAGGAAAATTCTATTAAATACTGGTAATCGTGTATATATTGGATGGGCATCACATGGAGTAAAGGATTTTATTATAGCATCACGATGCTTTAAATGCCTTTGTTACGGGCACTCTGCACGTAATTGCTATCAACCCAAATATACTTGTGGGCACTATGGCAATTAGGGGCATTAGATTGAGTCTTGTCCTGACAAGGCTTCTCCTGCAACTTGTCTCAACTGTAAAATGCGCAAGAAGAAAGCAGATCATTCCTATCATGACAACGGCTGTCCTGAGTATATTCGTGCGCAAGAGGTGACCAAGTCTTGTACTAATTACATTTAATCGCAATATAAATCATAACACTAGCGAACCAATTAAAGTTTTGCAATTGAACTGTCAAAGGTCGATCGCAGTCTCTAATGACTTAACTAGAATAATCTCTGACCACGATATCCAAATCCTTGCCCTTCAGGAAGTGTATTCATATAAAGGAGTTGTAAAGGGATTACCATTATCATAAAAAATTGTACAATCTAATACTGAAACTACTGGAAGTGGCAGGAATGCTGTGGCCAGGGTTTGGGCAGCTCTGGTTATAGTTGATCCAGGCATAATTGTCACAAAGATAACAAGCTTGTGCTCCACACATTCTGCCTGTGCCTGTGTAGAGGGTACATTTGGGCAGGTGTATTTTGTTTCATTGTATTTTGAATGCTCTCAACAACATCAACAGATCGACCTTACATAAATTATGTAGAGGATTTTCTCCACAGATTGGCGGGTAGAAGAGTCATTATGTGTATGGATGCAAATGCTGCATCTACATTATGGAACAGTCACTTTACAGATCAAAAAGTTCGAGTTATTAGAGGAATTAATCCTAACTAAGAACTTAAATCTTTGGAACACTGTAGAGCACCCCCCCCCCCTACTTTTATCTCAGCATCTGGTCAATCCTTCATAGATATCATGGTGTCCAACTCTACATTTGGACAAAACATAAGAAACTGGCAAGTTACTACTGCATGGTCAGCAAGTGACCATAACCCTATAAGGTTTGAAGTTGTTATGGATTCGGGCTGTACGGCAAGAAGGAACTCATAAGATTTTCCAAGGTACAGGACTCAGGGTGCAAACTGGGAAACTTTTGAGAACAGGCTGTGCATAGAAGTCATGGCTGATAATATCGAGAGAATTGGGCAACTGCCAACAGTGGAGCAGGTGGAAGCCGTAAATTACCTAATAAGGTTGGTCTGTGATGCCACTCTCACAAAGAAAAAGAGAAAACAGAATCATGTGCCCTGGTGGTCTCAGGATCTCACAAATCTGAGAAATTAATTGAAAACTACTCGGCATAACTACCAGCGTGCCAAGAGAAATAATAGGGCAAGGGTTGAGGTGGACCACCTGGGTGACCTTTACAAGCTGGCCAGGTGGACCTACTTTAATCAAATTTATAGAGAAAAGAAGAATGTCTGGGAACAACTGTTAAACTGACACCAAAGGATGAACCGTTCGGACTTGCTTACAAAATTGTAGCGGAGAAATTGCACCCTGGTGAGATCGTTTCGTCTGTCTTGGCTGATGGGCAAGAGACTCTTTCTTGGACAGAGTTGATGAATGCAATATTGGATGGCATTATTTGCCAAGACATTTGTGTACCAGAGTGCATGGAACAAACAAATTTATGGATGGAGCACTTGATGTATTCTGGATTAACTGATGAGGACCCATTTACTAATCTTGAAATTGGCACAGCTATTGATCCTTTGAAGGATAACAAATGTCCAGGCTTAGATCTACTTGAAATTGCAATATTAAAAAGAATCTGGACAATCAAACAACAACTAACTGTTAATCTTCTTAATTCCTGTTTGGCTGATGGGCATTTTCCAACTCCTTGGAAGCAAGCCAATCTTAAAATTCTGGTTAAAAATCCTAACAAACCCCTCTGTGTTTTTTCCACCTATCGTCCTATTGCATTACTACCAGTGCTAGGCAAGGTTTTAGAAAAGGTTATGAAATATTAAGATATTACTAGATTTATGAAATATTATAAGGCTAAACATTTACAAGTAAACACTCAATTTGGCTTTACCAAAGGCCGTTCAACTGTTGATGCTATAAAGTTTGTAATGGATTCGGTCTCAAATGCGGATTCCAAGTATGTCCTCAGCCTCTTTGTGGACTTCAAAGGGGCCTTTGACACCTTATGGTGGCAAAGCGTCCTGGTGAAGTTCCAGGAGGCTGCGGTGTCTGCTCCCCTTTATTGTCTAGTTTCTGATTATTTCCATGGTCGTAGCCTAGTGGCGTATTCTGGTATCTGTTTGCTTACTCATGCTGTTACTTGAGGTTGCCCTCAGGGATCAGTCCTAGGACCAGTCTGCAGGAATGTGGTTCTTGATGGGTGGCTCGGGGTACAGCGCGACAAAATTTTGAAGGCAGCATATGCAGACAACTTGACCATATTGGTTTTTGGAGAGTCTCGTAGGGAACTTGAAGAATGTGCGAACAAAATCTTGGGAGACCTTGATGGTTGGTGTAGTGTGCACAAACTACAGATTTCTATTAACAGAACTAAACAAATGCTTTTGAAAGGTTATTTGAACCTGAATAGACCCCCCAATGTAAAAATTAATAATCAATCCATTAAAATTGTAAGAACGTATAAATATCTTGGAATAACGATGGATGATAGATTTAGTTTTGTAGCCCGTGCAAAAATGTGCTGAAAAAAATAAAAGTCTTAACTGGTAAAATCATCAAAATAACTAAAAATGTCTGGGGAATTAAACCCACAACTTTAAAGTTATACTATGAGTGTATTTTTATACCAATAATTTGTTATGCTACAACTATTCGATGAATTTAGACATACCAACTAAGGATGATAATTGTAGAATTAAAAAGAGTTTGTTAATAGTTGGTCCAATGCAGAAGTTGCTTTTAGTTACCATTCTAACATATTAGAATTTACCAAGCAACAGTTGGCCTGGTTTTGCCCAGGTCTGAATGTATCTTTTCTTCTAACAGGGCATGGCAGCTTGAACTCCAAATTGTTCACCCTGGGGTTGGCTGCCTCTTCATTATGTAAGTGTGGTGCTCCTGAGACCATGGAGAATTTAATATTTAACTGCTATCTCTATACAAACTTAAGAAATAATCTACAGCTTCTTACAGAAGTGTACAATGAAGATGACCTACCATGTTTTGTCAGTGATAAAGAAAATTTCCTAGCTTTTTGTAATTTTGCAGATAAATTGTTTGCACATAGGAAGAGACTAATTGGAGTTGATCTGTAAAGAGTGATGCCAAGTAATCCAGAGTTTGTGTTCAACGACAAGAACTATTATGCTTTTTTTGTCCATTAAATATGTTTTCTGTAAATAAGTCCTTAGTTTTCTTTTCTTTAGTAAATATGTTGGTTCCACGATGGTAATGATGTTGTGTTTTGTAGATTATTTGCTATAAATATAAAATTGGATTTAGTAGAATTAACAGAGAGGTTGTCTGTTGGTTGTGTTAGTGGTTCTTGAGCAGAGTGTGGTTTCTGTCAAAGTGTGACTTGTAAAGACTATCACAATATTAATAGCGATTTTGTGTACAGAGGAAAAGTTGGCTATGCATTGTTGTAAATATGATATTGAATTGTAAAATGCTGACAGGGTGCGACCTAGGTTTGTACATGGATAGCGCCTTGCCATTTGCCTTCTGAGTTTAAGGCTGAAATCTGGTAGTGTCGGATAAAATAACCATATCATCAGAAAAAAGAAAAAAGTTGAGGCAAAGTGGTTGAGTCCTGTACAATGACTGGACAAGTGTGTCTGGTTGCCGTGGCCTAATAGTAATACTTTTGAAATGGTGTTAATTAATGTAATGAAGTGTTATTTATAGTTTTGGTTTTCTGATTAAGTCCTCCAGGAGTGGTGATCATACTCACTTAGCTAATAGTAAACAGTATTTAGGTACTTTTTTTTTTATTATTATATTTTATTTATTTATTATTTTTTTTATATAATATATATATCACGTATATATATATATATATATATATATTTTTTTTTTTTTTTTTTTTTTTTTCACGCTATACACTACTGTAAACTTCTCTCTTCTATTTCATGGGGGATCTATCTCTTCCCATTATCTTCTATCAACCTCCCCATCCCCATATTTCAGTTCTTATCCCCACTTCCTTTCCCTTGGGACCCCAAGCTTGCCTGATAGCCCCAGTAAGAGTCTCAGCTAGAAAATGGACCCTGGTGCACCTCCTCGTGGCCAAGGTTGGGAGTAGTAGTAGTAGTGACATGTTATGCAATAAAGCAAGTGTATGAGCTTATGCAGCATCATCCAATAATAAAAAAAAAAAAAAAAATCACACCATACCCTCCAAATGCCTGTCCAGTTCCTCCTTAAATTTATTCAACATATCAACTTCCACAACGACACATCTATTCTACATCTGTCTTTTATTAATTTGAATTTATGCCCCCTTAGGTTTGTAATCTGAACAAATGGAAGGATCCCATCAGAATTCAGCGTGCTCAACCCATTCAAGGCCTTATACACCTCAATCAGATCACCGTGCAGGTGCCTAGTCTCAAGCCACTGCAATTTGCAGAACATAAGCCTCTCTTGGTAAGAGTATCCCTTCATTCCCCTCACCAATCTTGTTGCCCTTCTCTGTACACGCTCAAGCAAATCGACATCCTTCCTAAAATGAGGCCTCCAGACCTGTAAGCAGTACTCAAGGCATGGCCTGACCATTACCTTATACAGAGGGACAATCACCACCTTTTCCCTGCTAGAAAAATTCCTATATATCATTGACAAAACGCCATGACCTGCCCTGGCAGCCTGTCTGCATTGTTCAGAAAATTTCATATCTGACTGCACAATTACTCCCAGGTCTTTTTCATTTTCTACCACCTTAAGTGTAGTACCACACAGTTGGTACTTTTCTCTCGGGTTACTTCTACCCATATGCAGTTGCATTTTTCAAGGTTACACTTCAGTTGCCACTTCTTAATCCATCTGCCCAAATTATCTAGATCCTGTTGCAGTAGCACACTGCCATTACTGTCATTAACAACCCTGCCAACCTTTGTATCATCTTCAGGAGACCAGGTGTCCCCTGGCTGCAAAGTCGCCAGTGCCGGCACTCAATACTCAACATAAGAAGACACATACATACACTTGCCGGCCTTCACCTTTTCAGATGCTACAGCAGCATAGAGGGGAAACCCTGGAGACCGCAATTGAAACAAACACACCTTGACCTTGTCTACTTTCATCTTTTGGCCTTGGCGCATTATAGCCTTAGTTGCTAATGTGCCAATAAAATACAAACCAAACCAAACCAAACTTTCATCTTTAAAATCAATTTCTTATGTAGTCAGAAATTTGTTTTTTCATTCTTTCCGAAAACGAAAAAAAAAGTATATAGGTTAGCCCATTAATGTTTTTATTATTCTCTGCTTTTATTTTTCTAATCAAATTTATTTTTCTTTTATGTAGTCAGAAAATTGTTTTTCATTCTTTCTGAAAACGAAAAAAATATACATATATTACTGCGCGTACGTAGTTAAAGTGAGTGTCGCGCATGCTCATTCAAGTCGGAACTGCTCGTCAAAATACGATTCACGACAGGTCCGAGCTGTAGTGACTGGATGGCTGACCGTGACTCACGAAACTAAAGTACAGGATTACCGGACAAGGTAGTCCCAACGCGGTGTCAGTGATATGAAAATTATTAAGGTAAAAATAAGGATAAAGCAAAAAATATATACATATAATTAAATGTTTCAGGTGAGAAAGAGGTATTTTGAAATATATGTAGAATTTTGAGTAAATTCGAGAAAAAAAATAGTATGCGGAAGTAAATATTGATACATGGTCAGGTATACCTAACCATGTATCAATATTTACTTCAGCTTGCATCAGATTTATGCTATCCCTATATTCAACTTATTTGCCCAACCATATCTGATGACAGCTATCCCACCTTTCATTTCATTTGTTATTTCTTTTGGTATTAATAATTTTACTTTGCAGTTCCGTCACCTCTAATTGGCTTTACAATTCAGTCTATAATTCCCATCATAACTTATAGGATGTTCACATTCTTTCTCCTTTTACAAACCTATATTACTTCTTTTTTTTCTGCTATATATATATAATGGGTTGTAGTGATACTACAGAAAGAGTCACTACAACAGCTTTTCAAATACTGTACGGAGTCAACCGTACAGAGCAGTAAGCTACTATTCTGTGAATCACAGGTTCAGACACAAGTTGGAGTGATTCAAATCACAACCTGCCAAACGGAACTGTGCCTTTGAGTGTTTGTACCTTCATTTTTCCTTCTTTTTTTTTTTTTTTGTTTTTGCTAGAATAATGGATACGAAATTAATGACGGATCCGACAGTAATACTAATAAGATTAGATGAAGATGAATACGCGGTATCCGAAGTTGTTATTGATTTCCACGAAGACCACAATTACTGTAAAGCTGTAAACGATGAGAACCAGGATCTCAAGGAAAATATGGAGGATGTTTTTATGGGGAGGGACAAAAAGACTGTATGGCGGAAAGCTCCCCATCCTCGAAATATTCACACACTTCAGCCTATCAGCATTCATTTGCCGTGTGTGAAGAATGAAGGTAAGGATGCAAAATCACCACTCGATTGTTTTTTATTGTTTTTCGATAACGAAATGGTGAGCCATTTGGTGATTCATACTAACCAATTTATTGAAAAGATAGCCCCAAATTATTCATTGAAGAAAGATGCTAGAAAAACTGACGAGGATGAAATGAAAACTTTCATAGGATTACTAATCTTATCGGGAATGTGTCGTTCGGGGGGGCAAAACGTGGAGGATTTGTGGAGTCAAGATGGGCTTGGTGTTGAATTATTTTCAGCTGCTATGGCTGGGAAGAGATTCGCTTTTCTTCTTCGGACCATAAGGTTTGATTGCATGGAGGACAGAGCCATCAGGAGAAAATCAGACAGACTGGCTGCCTTCCGTGAATTTTTCTCCATGTTTATAGAGAGATGCCAGAGATATTATTCAGCTTCGGAGTATGTAACTTTAGACGAACAGTTAGTGGCATTCAGAGGTAGATGTATATTCCGACAATACGTTAAAAATAAGCCGGCAAGATATGGATTGAAGATTTTTACATTAACCGATGCAAGGACATATTACACACTGAACATGGAAGTTTATGTAGGAAGACAACCTCCTGGGCCATATGCTGTTTCAAATTCACCCCTTGATATTGTAATGCGGCTTGTGAGCCCAATCGATGCCACCGATCGTAATCTGACAGTAGATAATTGGTTCTGCAGCGTGCCTCTGGCTTCAAAATTATTGTCGAGAAATATTACTCTTGTAGGCACACTGGTAAGAAATACCCGTCAACTTCCAGCTGAATTTCTCAATGTGAAGGAACGCAAGGAACTTAGCAGTTTGTTTGCATTCCGAGATGAAATGACAGTTGTCTCATACGTACCTAAAAAAAACAAAAATGTTCTCCTATTATCAACACTTCACCACGATAATGCTATTGATCCTAAGAGTGGCAGACAAAGAAAGCCAGAAATTATTACATTTTATAATTTGACGAAAGGTGGGGTAGATGTCGTTGATGAAATGTGTGGGTCATATTCTGCTAAGCGGAAAACCAAGAGGTGGCCTTTGATACTTTTCTTTAGGCTGGTAGACATTGCAGGGATCAATGCTTTCAAGATTTTCTGCAGCAACAATCCAAAAGAGCAGCTCTCTCGAAGACATTTTCTGAAAGAGATTGGCAAAGCTTTGGTGAAGCCACAGCTCCGTAAAAGAGCAGCCACGGTATATTTTCCCAAATCTCTTCGTGCAAAAGCTGCAAAACTAGCTGGTGACAAACCAGAGGAATTTTCTATACCTTCCGAACGGTCTCCACCTAAACGAGGAAGATGTTCTCAGTGCCACTGGAAATTAGACCGTAAAACTACGTCCTTCTGCGGTTTCTGTTTTCACTTGATCTGTAAGGATCACACGAAAGCGGCCATCTGTGGAAGCTGTTACAGAAGAACACCCAGACCACATTTTGTAAGTAGTGAGAGAAGTGAACCCAAACCATGTGTTAGAAGTAGTGACAGAAGCAAACCCAAACCATGTGTTAGAAGTAGTGACAGAAGCAAACCCAAACCATGTGTTAGAAGTAGTGACAGAAGCAAACCCAAACCATGTGTTAGAAGTAGTGACAGAAGCAAACCCAAACCATGTGTTAGAAGTAGTGACAGAAGCAAACCCAAAGCATATGTAATAAGTAGTGACAGTAGCAGTGATAGTGATAGTAGTAGTGATAGTGACAGTGATAGTTTTGAAGAAAAAATTATAAAAAATGAAAGAAAATAAAAGCTCTACTAATTTATGCTATTTTGTTTTTCATTAGCATATTCGTATATGTAAAATTTTTGTTTTATATAAATATTTAACAGTTTTATTTTGTTTTTATGTCACTACTTCAACATTTGCAACAGTTGACTTCTTATAAGTAATAATCTTTCACAACTAAATATCATCTGTTTCTTGCATGTCATTTGAAGAACATAATACAGCAAGCTTTAGTTTTGTTCTGTCACCTTGGTGTACGTAACATTGCCTATCAAATTTATTTTATTAAGTTAACTTTTTTTTTTAAATTAAAGATTGGCACAGCTTCCTCTTTATGTATTTTCAATTTAGAAAGTCTAGAAATCTTTTGGTTGAAGTTATTCTGTAGTCATGCAACTTTTACATAAAGCAGTTTTGGTGAAAAACTAAATAGCTACTTATCTAACATCTGATCAACTTCATTACTGATGGTTATCTCTATTCGTTAGTATTAGCTGTGGCATATGATGAAAGAAAGCAAGCAAGCTTATACAGCATCAGCCAAAAAAAAAAAAAAAACCCTTACCATTTCACCCATACAGTAACTCCAATTGTTTGTTTGTTCAGCCTTAAATTTATTTAAGCTATCAACTTCCAAAACAACAGATAAAAGTCTGCTCCAAGCGATCAACTACCCGCTGGCTAAAGGCAAACTTGCACACATCTAAGCAGTTTTGTTGAAAATTAAATAGCTACTTATCTAACATCTGATCAGCTTCATTACTGATGGTTGGCTGACCGGGCTAGCCGGGTGGGTAAAGTGCCTGCCTGGCAACCCAAAAGTCGCGGGCTTGGATCAAAAGTACTGCAAAAACCTTGGGAGGTGCATTACGGCCACAGAAGCCGATGAGCCAATAACTACCAAAAAAAACTGATGGTTATCTCTATTCATTAGCATTAGTTGAGGCATATGATGCAAGAAAGTAAGTTTATACAGCATCAGCTAAAAAAAACCTTTCCATTTCACCCATACTGTTACTCCAAATGTTTGTCTAGTTCAGCCATAAATTTATTTAAGCTATCAACTTCCATAACAACAGATAAAAGTCTGTTCCAGCAATCAAATACCTGCTGGCTATAAAGGCAAACTTGCACACATCTTTCCTCAGTTTGAATCTATTCCCCCTCAGGTTATTAATGAGAGCAAGCAGAAGTATCCCATCAGCACTGAGCCTGCTCAAACCATTCAAGGGCTTGTACACCTCAATGAGATCACTTCGCAGGTGGCTATGCTCTAGATGCTGCAACTTGCAGAGCTGAAGCTTCTCTTGGTAAGAGCACCCCTTTGTTCCTCTCACCACTATGGTTCCCATTCTGTGTACTCGTACTAGCAACTCTACATCCTTCCTAAAATGAGGCCTCCAGACTTGTATACAGTACTCAAGATGTGGCCTGACCATTGCCTTATACAAAGGTATAATCACCTCCTTGTCTCTGCTAGCAAAATTCCTATATATCATTGATAAAACTCCATGACCTGCTCTGGCAGCCTGTCTGCACTGCTCAGAGAACTTCATATCTTGACTGCACAATTACCCCCCAGGTCTTTTTCATTCTCCACCTCCCTGAGTGTAGTACCACACAGTTGGTACTTTTCTCTTGGGTTATTGCCACCATTATGCAGTACTTTGCATTTGTCAATGTTATACTTCAGTTGCCACTTGTCAGACCATCTGCCTAACTTTTCTGGATCCTTTTGCAGTGGAATACTGTCTTTACAATCATCAACAACCCTGGAAACCTTTTTATCATTTGCAAACTTGGACATTAAGTCTGATATACCTTCATTGATAAATACACAAAATAAACAATGGGCCCAGTAACAAACCCTGGGGAACTCCACTAACAACATTTGTCCATGTAAAGCAGTGTTCATATATCACCATTCTCTGCCATCTCCCACTCAACCATGTTTTCATCCATTGCAGCAACTTTCCCTTAATGCTGTACCACTCCAATTTATACAGCAGTCTTCCACGTGCAACAATATCAGAAGCTTTCCTGAAATCCATGTATATGATATCAGAATTATTTTTTGATCTAGTTCCTTTGGGACGACATCATAGTATCCAATCAAATTGGTCAGACAAGGCTTCGCCTTAACAAACCAATGCTGTGTCTGAACTATTGCAGCAGTCATCCAGGTGATCCTGCAACCCTTCTTTAACCAGTGACTCCATTATTTTCCCTGGAACAGAAATTAAATTAACAGGTCTATAAATATTTTTGTCACTCTTTGAACCCCCTTTGTGAATTGGGGATACATTTGCACATCTCCAGTTCATGGGGACCTCCCCTGAATATAAGGATGTTTTCATAATCATGACCTAGGGTTTGCTTAAGTCTCTTGCTGCCTCCTTCAGTATAACTGGATAGATTTCATCTGACCCAGATGAAATCTATCCAGTTATACTGAAGGTGCCTTTTTTTTTTGTTTCACTTCAACAATTTCTCCTCCACTTTGCTCTCTGTTATTACAAAATCATTTAGTTCCCTATTAGAGTTTAGTAAACTTCTGTCCTTCCCGTCCTTACAGAATTCCTGATGTGTGAATGTAGATGCAAAATACTCATTTAGTTTGTTAGCCACCTGAGCAGGATCATCAACAGTTGAACCACCAACATCAATAGGACCAATCTGGTTCATCCCCTACCTTCTAGAGTTTGCATAAGTAAAGAAGTCTGTTGTTTTTGTTTGCATCCTTTGCCAAGGATTTCTTGTAATCAGCCTTTGCTTGCCTAGCCTCCTTTGTGACTGAATAGAGACTAGCTTATATCTGCCATAGGTTTCTGTGTCACTTGATAATTTATATGCATCCGTTCCATTTTCCTTCTCTGCCACTAGCCTCATTAGTTCATCTGACATCCATTTAGGTCTAAATCTTGAACAGTATTTCTTAGTTGTATGAAAATCTTCCTTGGAATCCAGTGAGTTACCCATGGACTGGAGACGTGCAAAAGTGACCCCAATTCACAAAGGAGGATCAATGGGTGACACAAGTAATTATAGACCTGTTAGTTTATCTTCTGTTCTAGGAAAATTAATGGAGGCACTGGTTAAAGAAGCACTGCAGGATCATCTAGACCATGCAAGAAACCCTCCCCTCCAACCCTTTGAGCTAAGATAATTGTGAAGTCACTAGCGGGGTTACAGAATTTTTTTTGTTTTTTTGTTTTATTATTTTCTTTTTTTCTGATGGTACCATTGCAAGTCCTGTAGCAAAGTGATATATTATTTATATCATGTAGAGGCATCTCCTATATTTGGAATAAGATTCCACATGTAGGAGATGCCTCTACATGCACACTTTTTAAGTCTACTTTAAGACTGCACACTGTACCATCTGACTGGCTATGGAACTGTGCTAACGGATTAGGAATAAGTAGAAGATAAGTATTTTCCTTTGAAAAAGAATGTGGTTGCAAACATTCAACACAATTCAAATTCAGTCTCAGAAAAGGGTAAAAAGGGATTCAGAATCATCCAATCCTGAGGGTTTGAGATCTGGTGATGATTCTTCAGGATGGAGAAAGAGGAGAAATGAACACAAATTGTATTGCCAATTGATGATGATAAATGCAGGGCAGATGAAGCAGATAGTAGTGATTACGGAGAGTCCATTCTGAAGATAAAGAAATGTCAGTAGCTGTAGAAAGGAATTTACGATTGCATAATAGTCTTATATGAAAAATATGTATAAAAAATTGTACAGGCAACCATTTACTCCTGTACTGTATTATTCCTGTCACTACAAAAATTTAATTTAAAATGTTTTTCCTTGGAAACTTTATTCTTTTAATGAAATTTTTTATTTTTCAGAATATATCATTAAATATTTTCATTCACCATACCATTTTGTATTCCTTTAAAACATATTCACATTTTATTATAAAAATAAAAATAATTATTTCAGCTTGATTTTGTTTTCTTTGTCTTAAAAAAATAATGACACTATCCAAAATTTGCAGATTTTAGTGAAAATAACAAGGTATTACAGCCATTAGGATTTCATATACAAATAAGAAAAGAAAAAAAAAATAATAATAATACCACCGGATTCTGAGACCCTGCAAAAAGTGTTACTTTTTTTGTGCAAGTTTAAACTCAGCTGGACAATGCAGCAACAAATGGCAACCATTCAGCAGACAAAGTAATAAAATTTCTCAGTGAAATAGTGTAATTCAGACTATTTCTCAGTGATGAAATAGTCTGAATCACAGTTCACAGTTCAAGAATAAACCATGCATGCGTACCTTATTTATTATAAACTGCAAAGGTTGGTATTTTATTTAATATAAATTTGTTAAAAGCCAGTAAGTGCAATCACTTCAAAGATTTTGCAGCTCATGCTGCTGATATTGGCCATTCCTTCTCCCCCCCCCCCCAATATGCTTTTTTTTTTTATTCTCTCAATTCTTTTCCTCCAGTATTGGACTAGAAAGAAAAGACTCCACTTAACCCAAATGGAAAAACTGATTGTTTGTTTGAATATTGTACTAATTGATATGGTGAAGACCTTTGATATTTTCTGGATATCTCACTCTCCAAGTCATCCCTTCAAACAGAGAAAAAGAAGTCAGGCCAAAGTTTCATATTTCAAAGCAGTAATATTATTATTATTATTATTATTATTAGCCGTATGGTGCAAGGAAACCTGAGGCTTATGCTGCACCAGCCAAAAAAAAATTCCCGAGTTATCCTGAGAGAGAGAGAGTGTCAAACGTAGAAGGGAATCACCAAGAAGAGAAGAATGATGATATCCAGCTCAGGACCCTGGGTGTGCCAAGCCCATACTCACCAGATGCGAGCCCCTGGGGTTATATACAGGGTACTCAAAAAAAAGGTGTCCGTGATTTCCCTTTTAATTATCTTCGGAAAAATTTGAACGATTGCTGTGATCGTAGCAGCAAACAGTGTGGTAACTCACTAAGTTTTATTTGATACCTCAACAATGACACTGGTTTCGCAGAATGACTCACTCGTACGAGCACTCAGTCAGTGTCAGTAAGATCGCAACCGTGCAGCGTGTGTTGTTGTACGCTGAATTTAAATCTGTCATAACAGTGCAATTTCAATACCGACGTATTTGCAGACAAGACTATAATACGTTGGTTTAACAAGAATTAGCAGTGGTCATCTTACTGACACTGACTGAAGTGTTGCATGTAGGAGTCATTCTGCACACACTCACGGCACAGCCAAGGTCATTCTTTAGGTGTCAAATAAAACTCATAGAATTACCAGACTGTTTGCTGCTATGATCACAGCAATCGATCAAATATTTCCGAAAGGATAACACAGAGACCTTTTTTGATGACCCTGTATATACAGTTTGGAAAATTAAATTACGCATGTCTGTGATGCCTATGGTTCAGAATTATGTTTGCACACCCAGGGTTCTGAGCTGGATGATATCATTCTCTTTCTTGGTGATTCCTTTCTACTTCTGACTCTCTCTCTATCAGGTAACTCGGGAATTTTTTTTGGCTGGTGCAGCATAAGCCTCAGGCTTCCTTGCACCATATGGCTAATAATAATGAGAACAGGAACAAAACATCATCGCTTTCTTTCGAATGACACTGAATTACGGAAATCTTTTTCTGTAATATCTTTTTACAAAGGAAAACTTACCGTAACTCTTGGTAATTGACTAAATATTTACAGTAAGTGGTAAACATATTTACTGAGCAAGTGAAAGAGAGTCCTAATAAAAAATATTCAAAGAAAATGAAAGTAGGCTCTCCTCACAAAGAATGAATATATAGACTATATATTTTTGATATTAAATTATTGGTAGCTGCATTATAAATCCCACAAGCTGGTTTTGAACATACAGCACTATTATACACTGGAAGATTAAAATACAAACAGAAGGCAGGAATTTGCATTATTGTTCACATAGAATTGAAACCAAGGCTTGTTCCTTTGATCTTGGAACATACTTTCAAGAATGTGTGTCGAAAACTGCATAATTTTCATAAGCAACAGCATGTTCTGCAATTTCCTCTTGGGTCTCCTATTGGGATCCTGTGATGATGCTGGAATAAGATGTTTAAAATAAACACTACATTCCAAATAAATTCAATAATTTGTTCAAAATTTGTGTAGTGTAGTATACTGGTGTGCAAAACTTACGGACCAGTCAGGTTTTCACCTGTAGCTTCTCATAGGAATGGCCTGGACATAGGAAAAGCATACCAAAGAAACCTCGAAGCTACAGAAAAGATGAAGGAAACAACACCGACACAACAACGGAAACAAAACGATACAGATGAACTTTATTCACCGGCTGCCACGATACAGATGCATCACTGCCAAAGATGGAACAAAGGGAAGATGAAGGAGAAGAGTAGGAGATATGGCCACCCCACCCCCTAATGTCGATGCAGGCTTTGCACCACCTGTCCATACTTAGAACAACGTTGTTGATAAGTTCTTGCAGTAACATCAGTTCTGAGCTGTGAATACAGTAATACCCCGACTTACGTGAACTCGGAGTTATGCGGTTCTTGATTTTTTCGTTTGGCAACACTGCCGCCCACTATCTTGAAGGTCGTTTTTCATATGCTATCGATATACGGTGCGACGGCGGAGAGTGAGAGCGAAAGATGAATAAAATTCAACTTTGCTGCCGCATGAGCTGCACACATATACAAGAATTTGCATTCCAACTGTCATATTTATATGTGTGCGTTCGAATTCGTGCTCAACTTTTGTCGGAAATTACATCGTTTTCATGAATAAAAACACTTTCCAGGCTTTAAGGTTTCCAAAGACCGATTGACAATGATGGTTGGTGGGAATGCAGCTGGTGGCTGCAAGTTAAAACCTCTCTTAATTTATCGCTCCGAAAACCCAAGAGTTTTAAAAAATATATCTTAAATTAGCTTACCAGTGATTTGGAAGTCAAATCATAAAGCTTGGGTGACAACTTCCGTTTTTGAGGACTGGTTTGGTCACCACTTCATACCCGAAGTCGAATGTTATTGCAAGTCTAAACAGATTCCATTTAAATTGATCCTTCTTATTAACAATGCACCCGGTCACCCTCCTGCCACCCTAATTAATTTCGACCGACGTGTGAAAGTTGTGATTTTACCTCCAAACACAACCAAACTTCAACCGATGGACCAGGGAGTCATCAAAACATTCAAGGCCTACTACACAACGCGTTCGTTTGCACGTCTGAATGAAGCTATGAGACAAAATAGTGAGATATCTGTTAAAGACTTTTGGAAACAATTCAATGTTTTAGATGCCGTAAGAATCACTGAAGAATCTTGAATTGAAGAATCACTGAAGATTCTTCAGTGATTCTTCAATTCAATGTTTTTTTGTGAATTCAATGTCACCGTTCAATGTTTTTTTGTGAATTTCTGATGAAATTCACAAAAAAACATTGAATGGTGTTTGGAAGAAACTTTGTCCATTTTTTTTCAAAAACGAGACGAAAACAATGCCAGAAACTGATCATGTCGCTCATATGATAGAAGAAGTTGTTAATCTTGCCAGGCAATTAGATTTGGAAGTCAATGGTGATGATGTCAACGAGCTGTTGGATTCACATAGGAGCTGACAATGAATGAGCTCATAGAGATGCGTGAGCAAAACGTCACTGAATTATCCGACACTTCAGACCCAGTTCCACCAGAAAAGCACATGACAATAGCAAGCTTGACAGAAGGTCTCAACTCAATTGAAAAGGGCTTAAAAATTTTAGAAAATATAGACTCCAACGAAGAATGCGTTATAGCTACAAAGCAAGGAATAAAAAATTATTAGCTTGCTACGAAGAAATTTTGCGTGAAAAAAAGAAGGCGCTGTGTCGTCAGACGAATTTGTTAGATTTTATGAAGGCATCGACGTCGAAATAACTTTTTTATGTAACTCATTTATTTTTTTTAATACATGATTTGTATTAATATGTATAAATAACTGCAATTTTATTAAATATTTTTCTCTTTTAAACTAGTGTTTTTGTTAGTCCTTGGTCCCAATTAAACAAAATTTATATGTATTTATATGCAAAGTTGTACCCCGACTTACGCGAATTCGACTTAAGCGATTTTCGTCGGACCCACCTATCGTGTAACTTCAGGGTATTACTGTATTTTAACAACGGGCTCGCAGTTTTTCCGAGTAAATTTGATCGGTCACGGAAGTGACTTCATCTGCGGCTTCCACTAGAGGTGCTTCCCATGCTCGCACTACTAATAGTCTGATTATAGCGCATGACGCATTTTTCATGACCAGTATGATATCTCGAGGCAGGGGTGGTCAGATGCGGCTTTAATAACCCCCTTAACCATGGGTATAAGTGAATGTGTAAAACATTCCTAGGACTATATAGAAAAAAAAACTTAAAAACCTGATCACCATGCCTCGCCTTACGATGATAATAATGGATACAACAGTGTCCGCAGTAACTTTTTAGAATTTTTGAATAGTATGACATCACAATCATGCTTCCTGAAGTTACTACTGCAGTATGTATAATCGCAAGAATACAAATATTTGTCAACAATTTCTTTTTTCGTCTCACATTTTCATTAAATTCCATTGTTAGGTGTCCCTAATGATGGAATGTAACAAAACTAACACCTGTGTATGTTACCGTAACATCGTCCATTCCTCTGTCAGTGCCATCTTCAGCTGGTGAACATTTTCTGGTGGGTGTGGACATGCCGCTAGGTGTCTCCCCAGAGTGTCCCATATGTGTTCGATGGATTTAGATTGACAGAACGGGCAGGCCAATCCATATGAACAATGTCCTCACTTTCCACAAGCATATCAACAGCTCCAGTGCGATGGGGTGTTGCGTTATCAACCGTAAACACGAACTCGAGGTCGATGGCACCTCAGAACAGACGCACACGGGGAAGGATTACTTCAGTACAGTAGCATGCACTGGTTACACTACTGCCTTCCAGTATCTGGAGCTGTGTACATCCATCCAAGGTAATGCCTCCCCAAATGTGACCACATCGACGGCCATATCTATCCCTTTCAGTGATGTTTGTGGGGTGATACCGTGTTCCAACTTCTCGCTAGATCAGCTGACGTCGAGAATCGCTGCTGAGACTCAATCTACTCTCATCAGTAAAGAGTACCTTATCCCGCTGCTGTCCAGTCTTTGTGTTCAATGCACCACTATAAACGGTGTGTCTAATGGGCAGGTGTTAAAGGGACACAGTGTACTGGCCGTCGGGCAAACAGTCCACCTTTCTGGAGTGGCCTGGCCAACAGTACTCCGCGATATCCTGCGTCCTGTGCAGCTGGTTTGCAATGGATGTCGCTGTCTGGTGTCAGTCCCTCTTGGTCTGCGGGAATATATAGCGGTCATCATTGGGCATTGCTTTTCATGGACAACCACCACTGGTCCTTCAAACAGCTGTAACTGTCATTCTGAAGGGCGACCACGCACGTGAGATGAGGCTATGGGCGATACCGAACTCTGCAGCCACACTCCTCGCACTTCGACCTTCCCAATTATTCGACCCCGGGTAAAATCACCCAGATGGTGTCTACTGGCCATTTCGTTGTCTGTAGCACTGTATGACACCAATCGAATGTCTGTAACAATCATGCTCACTATTCGGTAATTTGCACATAACTTTTGAACTGCTGTTTTTATCTGTTTATGTGAGCCTTCTCATCACGATTCAAATTTTTGCATGTCTACCAGCTTTCTACTGAATGGCCACAGTAATGCAAATTGCCACAGGCTGTTTAGTTTGATTTTGTGGTTGTAACCTTTAGAAATCCTTAAGTTTTGCACACCAGTGTGTGATCCAAAACTCAATTTCAATATCAACTTTTTTTCTTTATTGGATACAATAACATATTTAACAGAAAGATTTCCAATACTAAAATTAAAAAATTGCTTTTTTAGTGTTCCACATATCAATTTTTTTTTTTTTTTTTTTTATGAAAACCCCAAACACAAGAGATATTAGAACCTATAGCACTTAGTACCGTGCTTGGATTGAAGGTTGAGAAGATATTTGTTGACATTAGACTTGAACAACTGTAGACTGTAATTTTCAGGAAATACGTATAAAGGTAGGTTGTTCCAGAAAACGGCAGTTGAATGAATAAAGAGGAAGATGAAAAGTTGGTTCTGTGAGTTTGAAGTTGGACAGTAAACGGTTGTTGATTGGTGATCTGTTTGCCTCTCTAACATGCTGCCGCAGTAAACAGTCATCCAATAAATCCACAAAAGTCTTGCTAGTGTGCGGTGACCAACCCACAAGTTCCAGTCAATATCTGGGAAGTTAAAATCCCCCATTATAAGACATTCTGATTTACTAGCCCACTCTGTTTCTTTGTACAATTATTCGTTGTACTCATTCGATTCATTAGCATTAGTGGAGGCATACGATGCAACAAAGCAAGCTTATGCAGCATCAGCCAAAAAAAAACCCCTCTCATTTCACCCGTATACACTCAGTCAGATTTTATCCAACAATGACAATGTGTCTGCTGTTTTTAGCTATTTTAAATCAATAAATGTTTTTACTGTATTTAAAATTTATATGTTATTGTTATTTCTTTATTGATTTATCTTTTCTACATTTTATACCTTTGTTATTTTATATCTTAACATGGTGACCTAAGTAACTAGGTCAGTGAAATTTAAATTTTTATATATCACCTGGTTTTGGTGAATTATAGCCTTAGTTGTTAATGCGCCAATAAAACCCAACAACCAACCAATCTCATTTCACCCCTCCATTCGTTCCAAATGCCTATTCAGCTCAGCTTTAAATTTATTTAGGCTATCAACTTCCACAACAAAAGATGGAAGTCTGTTCCACCAATCAACTACCCGCTGGCTAAAAGCAAATTTCTTCATATCTATTCTACAACTGTCTTTTCTCAATTTGAATCTGTGCCCTCTCAGGTTCTTAATCTGAGCAAGAGGAAGAATCCCATCAGCATTCAGCTTGCTCAATGCATTCAATGCTTTATACACCTCAATCAGATCACCTTGCAGGTGCCTACTCTCCAGGTTCTGCAATTTGCAGAACTTAAGCCTTTCTTTGTAAGAGCCCCCCTTTCTTTCCCTCACCAATCTTGTTGCCCTTCTTTGTACTCCTTATAGCAACTCTACTTCCTTCCAAAAATGAGTCCTCCAGACCTGTACACAGTACTCTAGGTGTGGCCTGACCTTTACCTTGTATAATGGGATAATCACCTCCCTGTCCATGCTAGCAAAATTCCTATATATTATTGACAAGACTTCAAGACCTGCCCTGGCAGCCCCTTTGCACTGCTCAGTAAACTTCATATTTGACTGCACAATTACCCCCAGGTCTCTTCCACTTCCCTGATTGTAGTACCACCCAGTTGGTACGTTTCTCTTCGGTTATTGCTACCCATATGCAGTACTTTGCATATTTCAATGTTAAACTGCATTTGCTACTTTTCAGCCCATTTGTCCAACTGATCTGGATCCGGTTGGAGTAGCATACTGTCTTTACAGGTGGCTTAGAGGGTAACAGGTATCATGTGTGTTATCAGACACTCAGTCTAAAACACTGATGAATCCAATATCTTTCAATTACAGAAGATTTAGGAGAAGTCAGGTTGGCCTGCCTCCCTAAAATCCACTCATGTACACCTTGATGGTAAGCCCTGTTACGTAACTTAGGTGGCAACGAACGTGTAGATTGATTCTCTTCAAGACGTCTGGTCAGCGTGAAGAGTAAAAGACCAAACCCTCCAGCATATGACAGCATGACAAAACAAATGGCCCTCAGTCCCCAGCGACTTTCACTCCCCCTCTTACAACAGCAAGATGATCAGAGTGGAAGCAGAGGATGCTAAGAATCTCTCGGTACGAGTAGGCCGCCATGCACGGAAACTGAACTTGGCCTGTTACAACGTAAGATCACTCGTCGGTGGAGACAGGATATTACAGCTAGAAAAAGAATTAGAAAATGTGAATTGGAATATTATCGATTTGGCTGAAACAAGAAGAAATGAATCACTTATAAGTTTATCAAGTGAAAATCTGCTGTACACCAATGGAAACAGTGAAAGGAGTGAAGGTGGAGTTGGGTCCATAAAGATTTAAAAAACAACATTTTGGAATTCAAAAGTAGATCACCAAGAGTGTCAAGACTAATACTCAAGATTTCTAAGAGGTACAAGCTAAAGGTTATAATGATTTATGCACTAACATCGAGCCATGATGATGAACAGGTTGAAGAAATGTACACCGAAATTGAGTCTTCTAGATGAGCAGAAAACCCACTACACTATTATTATGGGGGACTTCGATGCTAAAGTTGGAAAAAGAAAAAACAGCATAGAAAGGGGAACTATAGGAAATTTTGGAATTGGTGAAAGAAATGAAAGAGGCGAAAGACTTGTGGAATTTGCAGAATCTTAAGGATTGTCAGTAATGAACACTTTTTTCAAGAAAAGGGTGAACAGAAAGTGGACATGAAAGAGTCCAAATGGATTAACAACTAATGAAATCAACTTCATCCTCACTAACAGAAGATATATTGTGAATGATGTTACCGTCCTGAATAAGGTAAATGTTGGAAGTGATCACAGAATGGTAAGATGTACACTTGAAAAGGAAAAAACTGACTCGAGTAAATAATACAAAGGTCTTTGAGATAACAGAAGAGGAGAAAAAGCGGTATGTGTTGGAACTTATGAACAAGTTTGAGGTTCTGCAGACTGCTCAGGACCAAGATATCAATGAGGAATATTACAACTTTCTGAAAATGATAAAGCCCAAGAAACCTATAGGGAAAAAGAAATCCAAAGAAGAAAAAATTATTCAAGAAACACTTGTTATAATGAACAGAAAGCGAAAAATGAAGAGCAAGGTAAACACTGACAAGGAGAAAATTGAGTATACTGAGTTATGCAAAGCGATTAGAAAGAGACTCAGAGAGGACATAAGAAGATTTAACACAAGAACAAGCATTAAGGGAAAACAAAGGACTTAAATCAGCAGCCATGAGCAGCAATACAGAAAGACAAATGATACTGAAACTGAAGAATTGTGATTGTGTACTTATAAATAGCAGAGAAGGCATAATTCAAATAGCAGAAGACTACTATATAGAATTATACAAGGAGCGAGGGAATGATGCCAGCAGTGGGGAAGATGGATTGCAACACATACAACATACCCGATATTCTTCCTAATGAGGTAGAAAATGAAGAATCAGAAAGCCCCGGGAGAAGAAGAAGTTACTGTAGAGTTGATAAAATTGGGAGGAAGAGATATAACACAAAAACTGGCAAGGCTCTTCACAAAGTGCATTAGAAAAGGTGTGACGCTTAAGCAGTGGAATAATACAATCATAGTTTTGCTGCATAAGAAAGGAGATAAATCAGAAATTGGAAATTATAGACTAATTAGCTTCTTATCCCACATCTACAAGTTGTTCACAAGGGTCATTACTAACAGATTAGAAAGAATACTTGATGAGAATCAACCGAAAGAGCAAGCTGGCTTTAGGACAGGATTCTCAACTATGGATCAACTTACGTAATATCACAACTAATGGAGAAAGCAAATGAATATAAAACACCATTATGCCTGGCATTTGTGGATTATGAAAAGGCATTTAACTCCATACAGCATAAGGCAATGTTTCGGGCACTGGAAAGACAAGGCAAAGATACTCCATATATTATGATTTTGAAGAAAATATATGAGAGTGCTACCTCCTTTATTAGACTAGACAAAGACAGTAGGAAATTTAAAATCGAGAAAGGAGTTCGACAAGGACACACAATATCTCCGAAGCTGTTTACTGCTGCCCTTGAGGAAGCTTTCAGAAGATTAGAGTGGTCGCAGAAAGGAGTCAATGTGAACGGAGAGTACCTAAACCATTTATGATTTGCAGATGACATTATGGTAATAAGCCACGATCCCATAGAATTAGAGGAAAATCTTAATCAGTTATGCACAGTTAGTAAGGATTTTGGACTAAAGATGAATATGGCTAAAACAAAAGTAATGATGAACAAGTATGCCACAGAAAGGGAAATAATGATTGAAGGAGCAGTAATTGAAAAGGTGGAGTCATATACTTATCTGATACAAGTTATTAGCTGTAATAATGATAAATGGCTGGAAGTCAAGAGAAGAATAAATTTTAGATGGATAGCATTCAGGAAATATAGTCACATACTGAGCAGCAATATCCCAGTTTGTCTGAAACGTAAAATAATGAACCGATGTATACTTCCCACCGCGACTTATGGAAGTGAAACTTGGGCCCTCATCAAAAGAATGGAGGAGAAGCTGAGAACTACACAGCGAAGAATGGAACGAATTATATTGGGAATCAGACTGTTAGATAAGAAGAGAAACACATGGATTAGGCAGCAAACTCAAGTAAAGGACATTCTTATCAAAACTAAAGAACTAAAATGGTCTTGGGCAGGACACATAGCTTGAAGACGTGATGACAGATGGACTAAGAAAATAACAGGATTGTACACAAGAGGAGCTAGAAGAAAACCTGGAAGACAAAGGTGGAGATGGATAGATGAAATTCATAAGTTTGTGGGTAGTAAATGGATGGCCAGTGCTCAAAACAGAAGGAACTGGAAAGTTGCTGGAGAGGCATTCATTCTGCAGTGGGTTGAAAATGGCTGATGATGATGATGACTGTCTTTACTGTCGTTAACTATCCTGCCAACCTTTGTATCATCTGCAAACTTGGATATTAAACCTGATATACCTTCATTAATATCATTGATAAATACAGAAAACAACAATGGGTCCAACACCAAACCATGGGGAACTCCACTAATAACATTTGTCCATGAAGAGCAATGTCCATTGATTACCAGTCTCTCTCGTCTCCTATTCGATCATCCCTTTATCCATTGTAGCAACTTACTCTTAATGCCATACCTCTCCAATATGTACTGCAGTCTTCCATATGCAACAGTATCAAAATCTTTCCTGAAATCCAAGAATATGATATCAAAATTCTTTTTTGTCATCCAGTTCCTTTGTGACCTCATCATAGTATCCAATCAAATAAGTCAGACAAGACCCATCAAATACGGAGGATGCGGAAAGGTCGGGGAATGACCACCGCAAATCCCTGGAGCAATATGGCCTTAGTTGCTAGTGCTCCTAAAAACCAATAACGAACAAACAGACAAGACCTCCCTTTGAAAAGCCAATGCTGTGTCTTAACTCTTACTGCAGACTTGTCTAGATGATCCTGAAATGCTTCTTTAACCAGTGATTCCATTATTTTCCCAGGAACACAAGTTAAACTGACAGGTCTATAGTGACCTGTGTCTCCTTTTGAATCCCCTTTGTGAATTGGTGATACATTGCACAACTCCAGTCAGTGGCATAGTTACATTTTTTGGGCCCTTAGGCAAGAAATCATTTTGGGCCCCTTATTTTTATTAAAATAAATTTTAATTGGGTATAATATAAAAAAAAATTTGAATCAATGTAATAACATAAATATGTATTATATTTACAATTTCTTTATAATTTTACAAAACATCAAAAACATGAAAATTAATATTACAATATGATAGTAATTATTAAATACAATTTGACAAACATAAAATATTATACTACAGCAAATAAATTTACAAAAAAAGTTAAAATGTTATTTTTAGAGCTTTTCCATTTGTGAAATCATTAATAAAATCCATTTTACTGGCATATTTATGCTCAATAGGCAATGTTGCAAGATTGCACAGTCTACTTTGACCAATAGATTTCTTTTATAATCTTTTATTATTCATAATTTACTACATGACCTTCTTTGGCAGAGGCAGCTGGCAGGGTAAAAAATAAGATAAATAAAGTAAAAATTTCTGAAAAGCCAAATGAAAAAATTATCTGATCTTGTTTGCTAAGTGTGATTAAATTACAATATTGAATCCACAGTTGGGGAGAGAGGTATAGATGAATACTTTGTTATGAGATTTTCACACTCACTTAATATTATTATTATTATTATTATTATTTTAAACTATAAGGTGCAAGGAAGCCTGAGGCTTTTGCTGCACCAGCCAAAAAATAAAACTCCTGAGTTACCAAGAGAGAGAGAAACTTAGAAGTAGAAGAATGATGATATACAGCTAAGAACCCTGGGTGTGGCAAGCTCACCAATGTTTTACTCACCAGATGTGAGCATTTGACATATTACTTATTTTTTTCGGTTCTAGTATTGCAAAATAATTTTTTATTAACTCCATTCTTTCAAAACGATTTTTAATTTGTTTTTCCTAAAACGGTGGAAAACACTGATTTAAAAAAAAATAAAAAATAACTCTATTATCAAAGAAAAAATATGAAGCTAATTCATCGTACTGTCTTTTAGTTCTACGTTCTCGTTTGTCTTCAAACGTGGGAACTACCCCGAACTCCTTGGCAATTTGCTCAGATTCCTATTTAAATTGTTCTTATGAATTTTGAATGTTTTGTAAATTTTTACTGACTCGGTCCAGTACAGAAGTACATTCATCGAGGTCTCTTTCGTGTTTCTGTACAGTTTTTGAAGCATAATTAATTTCGCACATCACAATGAAAATAAAATCAAATATCATCATTTGCTTCATTATTCTACGCAATTCGTCTCGGTGTGCTTTTTTTTAATTTGATTTAAGATTCATTTCTGTCAAAGGTTTTATAATATCCACAAAATGAACTTTCACAGCTGAAATGTCTAACTATATTTAACTATAACCATATATTTAAACGAGCTTTAACTATATTTAAATCAGGGGCTCACATCTTGTGAGTATGGGCTTGGCACACCCAGGGTCCTCAGCTGGATATCATCATTCTTCTCTTTCTTGGTGATTTCCTTCTACTTCTCTCTCTCTCTCTCTCTCTCTCTCTCTCTCTCTCTCTCTCTCACACACACACAGGGTAACTCAGAAATTTTTTTTGGCTGGTGCAGCATAAGCCTCAGGCTTCCTTGCACCATATGGCTAATAATAATAATAATAATAATAATAATAATAATAAATTGTCACTTGTACGATGAATGTACTACGCATTTTATTGGATCCTGTGATTTGATTTGATTGGATTGCGTGACTGCACACCATTATAAACCTCACTCGGGGCATTTGCCCCATCATATCCCTGACCATAACATTTTTCAATGGGAATATTTAGTATTATATATTGTAATATATTGTATTATCCGTCATCATTTCTGCCGAATGTCATAGAATCCTAAAAACGTTTCACAAATTTCAAAATCTTTGGATTTTTCATTTTCGTTGCGAATTATGTGAACATGTACAATAAAAATCAATATTATTATTATTGCTCTTATATTATTTCTCCCTGATTGGGGGATTCCACACTCCTTGACGGGTACTGCTACCAAATACACAGGGTGGTTGTTGTCTGGTCTGATGTTACTGTTGGTCGAGGAAATCTCTGAATGTCCTACAGGCGTTCAGGATTGCGACTTTCCGGAGTTCCTTGTAGGGGTTCTCTGGGAGACACATTGCTGCTATGTGAGTCTGTCCGTAGATTTACTATTCGTAACTTGCCGCCATTGTTATACGACACAATTATATCCCGAACTAGACAGCGTAAGCTTAGTAAAGTATAGTATAGTATAGCATAGTATAGTATAGTATAGTATATTATACAATATAATATTGTCAATTAATCAGTAAAATCATGACAGATCAGAGCAGCAAAGCAAAAGGCTCAAGCTAATGGGAGTGCTGTGGCTGAGGAGGCCAGCTGCCCACTGAATCACAGCCTTTTAAAATGCACTGCCTGCATGTTGTTTGTGGACAATCGGGTTCGGGACATGATATTGCCATGGGGAATGTCTTTTTGTGTGTGCGAGGGAAGGAGTGTAAGGAAATCAGGCGACAACTCAGCATTGTTATGGGCCTATATGAGAGCTTGAAGGACAGGGTGGATACCCTCGAAGGATCTAAATTGAAGGGCCCATCAAGCTCTCAGCTGCCCACATCAACGCCAGAGCTTGCACTTGTTCATCACGCAACACTGGCAACCCTCAAGGCAGAATGCGCTGGTCCCACAGGAACTAGTAGTTGTTGGTGACTCTATTGTCGGGGAAACGGGAAACATTCTTTGTAAAAAGGATAGGTGGAACAGTACCAGGGTATTTCTGCCAGGGGAAAAGGTTGATGACGTTGTAGAGCGGATATCATCTTTTAAGGGCACAAAAGGTGACATAGTTGTACCCGTTGGCACTAATGATATTAAGAGTAGGAGACCGACAGACCTATTTAACAAATACACGTCACTGTTGAAAAAAAAGCCGTGAATTAGGGTTGCATTTGAAAGTGTCTTCAATTCTGCCCAGACACGATAGGAGGGAGTATATGATGAGAGCCTTATCCACCAATTCATCTCCCGGAATGTTTGTGCAAGGCTCAAGGGGTAGAATTTTTTTCAGCCACGTCTGTACTTGCGAACAGAAGGGACTGTTTCTACAGGGAGGGGATACACTTAAATAGAAAGGGTGCAAGAATATTTGCTAATGCTATCGAGGCAGTGTTAGGTGGGTCGGAAAACTGCTAGCTTGGGGCGAGGCAAAGACGAATAGATTAACAGTAGCCACTGGCAGAGGTGAAAGAGATTCTTGCACTGCTTCTATTGGAATGAGCAGAAGTCTGAAAAACAAAATGCAGGATATTTCAGAGACTGCTGGGAGTCATTGCGGTACAAGTAAACACATGGGTTGTGTTAGGGTAGCTAAGAATAGAAATAGGTGCATGTATACTTGCGTGTACACCAATGCTAGGAGTTTAGTAAATAAATTTGATGAATTTGAGGTATTGCTCAAAACATTAAAGGCAGATATTGTTGGGATATCAGAGACGTGGTGTCACACAGATATAAGGAATGCATAACTGGAATTTGGGGAGTACAACGTCTACAGAGAGGATAGACTCGATAGGAAGGGAGAAGGGGTTATGCTATTAGTTAAGAAATACCTAAAATCCAAGGAAGTGAAGCCAGTGGACATCGCTGGACATTGCAGTGTCGAGTCAGTCTGGTGTGACATAAGCAGTGGGAGATCAAAATTGAGAGTAGGAGTGTGCTATAGGCCTAATGACTCTGATGAGTATAATAAGAAACTGTACAGGGAAATAGAGTGGGCCAGTAAATCAGAGAGTCTTATAATGGCAGATTTTAATTTCCCAGATATTGACTGGAATTTGGGGGCTGGTCACTCACACACTAGCAAGGCTTTTGTGGATTTATTGGATGATTGTTTTCTACATCAGTGTTAGGGAGGCAACTAGAGGGAGGAATACTCTTGATTTGATTATCAGCAGTGATTCTTCATGCATTAAGAATCTGCAGATAAATGAACCACTAGGTGGCAGTGATCACAGTGTGCTAAAGTGGGATTTACTCAAAGAGGTAACTACCATTAGGGGTAAATGGAAGGGTTATTGCTTTCATAAAAGCGATTACGATGGACTGAGACAGTATTTAAATTCTATACAGTGGGACCAACCGATGACGTTACCAACAGCAAAGGCAAAATGGGAAGCATTCAAAGAACTAATCTTGGAAGGTACTAGGCTTTACATACCAACTAAGAAATATTGTTCAAGGTTTAGGCCTAAATGGATGTCAGATGAACTGATGAGGCATATGGCAGAGAAGAAACATGCATGGGATACATATAAATTAACACATGACACAGAAGCCTATGATAGATACAAGTTGATCTGTAACCAAGTTACAAAGGAGGTTAGGCAGGCGAAGGCAGATTACGAAAAATCTTTGGCAAGAGATGCAAAGAAAAACAGCAAAGAGTTCTTTACTTATGTAAACTCTAGAAGGAAGGGGATGAATCAGATTGGTCCACTTGATATCGATGGGTCAACTGTTGATGATCCTGCTCAGGTAGCTAACAAACTAAATGAATATTTTGCATCGACATTCACACATGAGGAGTTATTTAGCGAGGGGAAAGCCAGAGGTGTATTCAACTCTGGCAGTAAGCTAGAGAATCTTGTAATAACTGAGAGTAAAGTGGAGGAGAAATTGTTGAAGATAAACACAAGAAAGGCACCCGGGGTGGATGGGATCTATCAAGTTATATTAAAGGAGGCAGCAAAGGAAGTAAGCAAACCCTTAGCCATAATTATGAGAGCTTCCTTGGACTCAGAGGAGGTACCCACAGACTGGAGATGTGCAAATGTGACCCCAATTCACAAAGGAGGATCAAAGGCTGACACAAGTAATTATAGACCTGTGAGTTTAACTTCTGTTCCGGGAAAATTAATGGAGGCACTGGAAGACTGTTGCACAAATTGGAGCAGTGTGACATTGGAGGCAAATTGCTGGTGTGGATAAAGGGGTGGCTGAGGGGGAGAAGACAGAGAGTGGTAATCAATGGACACTGCTCGTCGTGGACTAATGTTATTAGTGGAGTCCCTCAGGTCTCAGTGTTGGGTCCATTATTGTTTTCTGTATTCATAAATGATATTGATGAGGGTATATCAAGCTTAATGTCCAAGTTTGCAGACGATAAAAAGGTAGGCAGGGTTGTCAAGGACACTACTGACACTATGCTGCTGCAACAGGATCTGGAAAGGTTGAGCAGATGGGCTGAGTGGTGGCAAATGAAGTTTAACATTGACAAATGTAAAGTACTACACATGGGAAACAGCAAACCCAGAGCAACGTATCAACTCTGTGGTACTACACTGACAGTGGTAGAGAATGAAAGGGACCTGGGGGCGGTTGTGCAGGCAGATATGAAGTTCTCTGAGCAGTGCAGACAGGCTGCAAGAGTAGCTCATGGTGTATTGTCAATGATATATAGGAATTTTTCTAGCAGGGATAAGGAGGTGATTATTCCCTTGTATAAGGCAATGGTCAGGCCACACCTAGAGTACTGTATACAGGTCTGGAGGCCTCATTTCAAGAAGGATGTAGAGCTGCTGGAACGAGTACAGAGAAGGGCAACAAGATTAGTGAATGGAACAAAGGGGTGCTCTTACGAAGAAAGGCTTAAGTTTTGCAAATTACAGTGTCTGGAGACTAGGCACCACGAGGTGATCTGATAGAGGTGTATAAAGCCTTGAATGGTTTGAGCATGCTCAATGCTGATGGGATTCTTCCTCTCGCTCAGAATAATCACCTGAGAGGGCATAAATTCAAATTGAGGAACGACAAATGTAGGATAGACATGCGGAAATTTGCCTTTAGCCAGCGGGTGGTTGGTTGGTGGAACAGACTTCCAGCCCTTGTCGTGGAAGTTGATAGCCTAAATAAGTTTAAGGCTCAACTGGACAGGTATTTTGAACGAACAGAGGGGTGAAGTGGAAGTGGTTTTTTTTTTTTTTTTTTTGGCTGATGCTGCATAAGCTTGCTTTCTTGCATCAAATGCCTCTACTAATGCTAATGGTAATGCTAATAAACGTGGACAATCACTCCTCGAGGAATGTCTTCTTTTGGCATTGTTTTGCTTTGGAAAATTAGCATAGGAGGCAGCTTGGTTCCGTCGGCACAACAAGCAATGCTAATGCTAAAAACCAAAGATGAAATGTTGGGAGATTTTGAAATTTCGTCGAGGCTTACTCTCTGTAGAAAAATGTTTTAAAATGCAATGGCATACAGACAATAATTTAAAAAAAAAAACAAAAAAAAAACTGCAGGCATTATATTACTAATCTCCAAAAAAAACAGTGCAAATTAAGGATCATTGCTAAAGAACTTGATGTGGAGACTGTAAAGATCGGTCGTGCGTTCGGGCTACGATGACAAGTTCTTCATCAGGAATTTCTTTCAAATCAGAAATTTCTTAATCATTTAGCACTAATGATGGACATCCTGCAGGAGCTCTCTTAGTTTTCAGAAACTTTACAGATTCACTATGGTAAAAGCAGATAAATTAGTTATTCGAACTATCAATGCTATTGCTAATTTGAAAAATTCTGAAGAAAATGATAAAGTTAAAATTGAGGGCATGTTGAAGTAGAAAGAATGTGAAGGAATCAAAATCGAAAGTAAGAACAGTAAAATTACCTCCTAACAAGTTATTAAATGCATTGTTTTTCCTAGGATAAGTTATTAACGCAACAGAGTGATTTTAAATTAAATAAAGAAAATAATGATACCATCGAAAGAAAATTTAAACATATGCTGCCGGAAATAAAAAAATAATGATTTTAGAGATTTTGTAGAAGACAGTTTATCTTTAAAATCGAATGAAATGCCCTCTTCACTTAAGAAAGCCAGAAATATCTTTGAAACCCTTGCGATTAGCAGTGCTGAAGCTGAGCGAGCTTTCAGCGTAAGGAATAATACAGGTAGTTCTCGACTTTACGAGTTAATTCCTAGCGTACGCTCGTAAAGCGAAAACTTGTAAAGCGCGAATTTTTTTCCCATACACATAATGTTAAAAATATGGGTTACGTTCTCAGCAATGAATTAGTTAGCTAATCAGTTTATGTTTAAACAATGATTGATTTATCGAAAGAAATTAAAAACGTAGCCTGTAAAATCAAACAAATTATAATAATAGAGAAATAATTTACGACTTACAAATGTCAAAGAATGTTTATTCTTCATCATCATCAAATAAATGCACACTCGTTGATCACTCATTATTGGCTCTGCATTGTTGGTTTGTTGTACAAGGAGTTGTCTTCTTCATAAATGCTTCAAGGTGGGTTTATTTCCAAGATAATCTTCTCTTTTCTTTGTAAATTTCAATAGCATGCATAAGCATTTTTTAACGGCACACAAATTGCAACTAACACGATTCGCGTGGAGTAACAAGTTTACGAAGATTTAAAAAAAAAAAAAAAAAAGGAATCAAGAGAAGATTCTGAAAATTTATTTATGTTTTTTATACGATTGAAGATTTCAGTAAAGGGGAAACACATTTCACCATAATAACGTGAAAAAACACACAATTACAGCTATTGGTATTTTCGCAAATGCAAGAAGATCGAGTTTCCTACCCGTTTATAATTGCTTGCAGTAAAAGAAAAGCCCAAAAAAGCGGAACGTGCATATTGTTTTATGGTCGCGACCTCCAGAAATTTACGTTAGAAAAACATCACAAAGCCGTTTAAAATTTGTTCTTATAATGGAACATATGATAACGATGTGTAGTGCATTTTAATGATTTGAATTGATAACTAATACAATTTACAAACCACGCACGAACTTTTATAGAGCCTTAAGGTGACGCTGGTGACCTTAAAAATGACATTTTAGAGAGATAAATAGCTTAGTTATACAGCAAAATTTTCAAATTCCGAGATCTTGAAACGAATTACCAAAAAACGATGTGTTTATTGGGTTCACATTAAGATATTTTAACGATACGATGGGGTCCTCTGGAACTGATTAATATCGTAAAGCGGGGTGCACTGTATTGTATACCTACAGGAAGAAGGAGGTGATTGTCCCTCTGTATAAGGCAATGGTCGGCCACACCTTGAGTACAGGTCTGGAAGCCACACCACGCGTACAGGTCTGGAAGCCTCATTTTAGTAAGGATATAGATTTCCTTGAGCGTGTACAGAGAAGGGCAACAAGATTGGTGAGGGGAATGAAGGGATCCTCTTACCAATAGAGGCTTAAGTTCTGAAAATTTCAGTGGCTGGAGACTAGGCACCTGCGCGGTGATCTGATTGAGGTATATAACGCTGAATTCTGATGGGATCCTTCCACTTGTTCAGATTACGAACCTAGGGGGCAAAAATTCAAATTAAGAAAGGACAGATGTAGAATAGATGTGCGGAAATTTTCCTTTAGCCAGCTAACGTTGTGGAAGTTGATAGGCTGAATAAATTTAAGGAGGAACTGGACAGGCATTTGGAGGGAATGGTGTGATTTTTTTTTTTTTTTTGGCTGATGCTGCATAAGCTCATCACTTGCTTTCTTGCATCACATGCCACTGCTATTACTACTACTACTACTACTACTAATACTACTACTACTACTACCCACGAGGTTTGGAATGCAGTATTTATGAATGTTTAACATTCATTTTTTGCAATTAATGTTCGTATTTTTGATTTCGTTGATACAGTACTTGATACTTTGGAAAAAAAGATCGTAAACCTGGGAACTCGTAAAGCCAAAACTGCCTTTACTGTGTGGATACCATTAGCATTAGTAGAGGCATATGATGCAAGAAAGCCAGCTTTTTGCAGATCAGCCAAAAAAAAAAAAAAAAAAAAAACACGCCCCCATTTTACCCCTCCGTTCGTTCCAACTGCCTATCCAGCTCAGCTTTAAATTTATTGCCCACTCAAATGATTATTCTGAGCAAGAGGAAGAATTCCATCAGCATTGAGCATGCTCAAACCATTCAAGGCTTTATACACCTCAAGCAGATCACCTCGCAGGTGCCTAGTCTCCAGACATTGTAATTTGCAAAATGTAAGCCTTTCTTCGTAAGAGCAACCCTTTGTTCCATTCACTAATCTTGTTGCCCTTCTCTGTACTCGTTCTAACAGATCTACATCCTTCTTAAAATGAGGCCTCCAGACCTGTATACAGTACTGAAGGTGTGGCCTGACCATTGCCTTATACCTACTAGAAAAATTCCTGTATATCATTGATAATACACCATGAGCTACTCTTGCAGCCCGTCTGCACTGCTCAGAGAACGTCATATCTTCCTGCACAACCACCCCCAGGTCCCTTTCATTCTCTGCCACTGTCAGTGTAGTACCACAGAGTTGATACGTTGCTCTGGGGTTGCTGTTTCCCATATGTAGTACTTTACATTTGTCAATGTTAAACTTCATTTGCCACCTCTCAGCCCATCTGCTCAACCTTTCAAGATCATGTTGCAGCAGTATAGCGTCAGTAGTCCTTAAAAACCCTGCCAACCTTTGTATCGCTGCAAACGTGGACATTAAGCTTGATATACCATCATTAATATCATTTATAAATACAGAAAGCAATAATGGACCTAATACTGAACCCTGAGGGACTCCACTAATAACATTAGTCCACGATGAGCAGTGTCCATTGATTAGCACTCTCTGTCTTCTCCTACTCAACCATTCCTTTATCCATAGCAGCAATTTGCCTCCAGTCCCACACTGCTCCAATTTGTGCAGCAGTCTTCCATGTGCAAAGTATCAAAAGCCTTTCTAAGATCCAAATATATGTTATCAAAGTTATTCCCTGCATCCAGTTCCTTTGTGAACACATCATAGTATCCAATTAAATTGGTCAGGCAAGACTTTCCCTTAACAAAACCATGCTGTGTCCGAGGTATAACTGAAGTCTTGTCTAGATGATCCTGCAGTGCTTCTTTAACCAGTGCCTCCATTAATTTTCCTGGTACAGAAGTTAAACTAACAGGTCTATAATTACTTGTGTTGTCCTTTGATCCTCCTTTGTGAATTAGGTTCACATTTGCACATCACCAGTCCATGGATATCTCCCCCGAGTCCTGGGAAGCTCTCATAACTAGGTCTAGGGGTTTGCTTGCTTACTTTGCCGCCTTTTTTAATATAACTGGATAGATTCCATCCACCTGAGGTGCCTTTCTTATGTTTATCTTCAACAATTTCTCCTCCACTTTATTCTCAGTTATTACAAGTATTAATATACAAGTATTTGTATCTTTTTTAATTTTGTTGTAATCTATAATTGATGTTTACTTAGTACCTCTATATAGATATTCAATACCTAATACTATTTAGGTACTGAATATCTATATAGAGGTAAGTAAAGTGCAGCCATTATCAACCCACTGCAGGATGGAAGCCTCCTCAACAATTCATGCTGAGGGAAATGGACCATAATCTGCCACGCTGGTCCAGTGCGGGTTGGCAGATCGACCGTATTCAGCAGTCAGGGGCTTGAACCCCGGTCTACTCAAAGAGCGTGTGCTACTGCACTCCCGCTCCTGCCCACTCGGCTACGGAGGCCGGTACTGAGTTTGTATATATAAACATAACAGTATACAGCAGGCCATAAGTCCAATGTCAACAAATATTTTCTTTCGTCTTCTCAACCTCCAACCCAAGCACGGTACCAAGTGCTACAGATTCTACCTGTCGTGTTTGGGGTTTCATAAAAAAAGAAAAAAAGAAAAAAATTCGGTGCAAATAACAGTTCCGCACAAATCACAGTGCCATATAAATATTCCAATAGTCACCCATATTATTCACAAGTTGGAGCAATTCGCAAGGAGTGCTGGGAATTGAAATCACTAACTGCCAAACGGAACTGTGCCTTTGAGCTGTTTGTACTTGCTTTTTCCTTTTTTTTGTTATTACTAGAATAATGGATCCGAAATTAATGACGGATCCGACAGTAATACTAGTAAGATTAGATGAAGATGAATTCGGGGCATCCGAAGTTGTTATTGATTTCCACGAAGACCACAATTACTGTAAAGCTGTAAAAGATGAGGAACGGGATCTCGAGGGAAATATGGAGGATGTTTTTATGGGGAGGGACAAAAAGACTGTCTGGCGGAAAGCTCCCCCTTCTCGAAAGATTCACACACTTCAACCTATCAGCATTCATTTCCCGTGTGTGAAGAATGAAGGTAAGGATGCAAAATCACCACTCGATTGTTTTTTATTGTTTTTCGATAACGAAATGGTGAGCCATTTGGTGATTCATACTAACCAATATATTGAAAAGGTAGGCCCAAATTTTTCACGGAAGAAAGATGCTAGAAAAACAGATGAAGATGAAATGAAAACTTTCATAGGATTACTAATCCTCTCAGGAATGTGTCGTTCGGGGAGGCAACACGTGGAGGATTTGTGGAGTCAGGATGGACTTGGTGTTGAAATATTTTCAGCTTCTATGTCTCAGAAGAGATTCTCTTTTCTTCTTTGGGTCTTAAGGTTCGATTGCATCAAGGACAGACCCATCAGGAGAAAATCGGACAGACTGGCTGCCTTCTGTGAATTTTTCTCCATGTTTATAGACAGATGCCAGAGATACTATTCAGCTTCGGAGTATCTAACTTTAGATGAACAGTTAGTATCATTCAGAGGTAGATGTATATTCCGACAATACATTAAAAATAAGCCGGCAAGGTATGGATTGAAGATTTTTACATTAACCGATGCAAGGACATATTACACACTGAACATGGAAGTTTATGTAGGAAGACAACCTCCTGGGCCATATGCTGTTTCAAATTCACCCCTCGATGTTGTAATGCGGCTTGTGAGCCCAATCGATGGCACCTATCGTAATCTGACAGTAGATAATTGGTTCGGCAGTGTGCCTCTGGCTTCAAAATTACTGGCACGAAACATTACTCTTGTAGGCACACTGGTGAAAAATACCCGCCAACTTCCAGCTGAATTACTCAATGTGAAGGAACGCGAGGAACTTAGCAGTTTGTTTGCATTCCGTGATGAAATGACAGTTGTCTCATACGTACCTAAAAAAAAAAAAAAATGTTCTCCTATTATCAACACTTCACCACGATAATGCTATTGATCCTAAGAGTGGCAGACAAAGAAAGCCAGAAATAATTACATTTTATAATTTGACGAAAGGTGGGGTAGATGTCATTGATGGAATGTGTGGGTCATATTCTGCTAAGCGGAAAACCACGAGGTGGCCTTTGATACTTTTCTTTAGGCTGGTAGACATTGCAGGGATCAATGCTTTCAAGATTTTCTGCAGCAACAATCCAAAAGAGCAGCTCCCTCGAAGACAGTTTCTGAAAGAGATTGGCAAAGCTTTAGTGAAGCCACAGCTCCGTAAAAGAGCAGCCACGGTAACTCTTTCAAAATCTCTTCGTGCGAAAGCTGCAAAACTAGCTGGTGATCCACCAGAAGCAATTCCTATGCGTTCCAAACCGACACTACCTAAGCGAGGAAGATGTTCTAAGTGCCACTGGAGGTTGGACCGTAAAACTAGGGATTTCTGTGGTTACTGTTTTCAGCTGATTTGTAAAGAGCACACGAAACCCATCTGTATAAACTGTTACAAAAGTAAACCTGGTGCGTATGTTGAAAGCAGTGACAGTAATTGAGAAAAAATAAATAAATAATAATAAAAGCACTACTAATTTATACTATTTTTTTTATTAGCATATTTTACATATTCATTCATATATGTAAAATTTTTTTGTTTTATATATACATTAAAATTTAACCAATTTTATTTTGTTTTTATATACTGTATACAAATTGAGGAAAGACAGATGTAGGATAGATGTGCGGAAATTTGCCTTTAGCCAGCGGGTGGTTGGTAGGTGGAACAGACTTCCATCCCTTATCGTGGAAGTTGATAGCATAAATAAGTTTAAGGCTCAGCTGGACAGGTATTTCGAACGAACAGAGGGGTGAAGTGGAAGTGGTTATTTTTATTTATTTATGTTACTTTTTTTTTTTTGTCTGATGCTGCATAAGCTTGCTTTCTTGCATCAAATGCCTCTACTAATGCTAATGCGTCACTAATTCAGTATTTGCAACAGTTGGCTTGTAAGTAATAATCTTTCACAAGTAAATATTGTGTGTAAATATTGCATGTCGTTTGAAGAATATAATAGAGCAGGCTTTAGCTTTGTTCTGTCTTCTTGGTGCATCTAAAACAGCCTGAAGAAATTTATTTTTTTAGTAAACTTTTTTCAAATTAAGGTTTGGTACGGCTTCCTGTTTAGCTATTTTCTATTGAGAAAGTCTAGAAATCTTTTGGTGGAAGTTAATCTTTAGTCACATGGGTTGTGTTAGGGTAACTAAGAAAAAGAACAGGTGCATGAATACTTGCATGTACACCAATGCTAGGAGTATGGTAAATAAATTTGATGAATTTGAGATATTGCTCAAAGCATCAAAGGCGGATAGTGTTGGGATATGAGAGATGTGGTATCACGCAGATATAAGGAATGCAGAACTGGAATTTGGGGAGTACAACGTCTACAGAAAGGATAGACAGGATAGGAAGGGAGGAGGGGTTATGCTATTACTTAAGAAATACATAAAATCCAAGGAAGTGAAGCCAGTGGACATCGCTGGACAGTGCAGTGTCGAGTCAGTTTGGTGCGACATAAGCATTGGGAGATCAAAATTGAGAGTAGGAGTGTGCTACAGGCCTAATGACTCTGATGAGTATAATAAGAAACTGTACAGGAAATAGAGTGCGCGAGTAAATCAGAGAGTCTTATAATGGGAGATTTTAATTTCCCAGATATTGACTGGAATTTGTGGGTTGGTCACTTACACACTAGCAAGGCTTTTGTCAATTTATTGGATGATTGTTTTCTACATCAGCATGTTCGGGAGGCAACTAGAGGGAATAATACTCTTGATTTGATTATCAGTAGTGATTCTTCATGCATTAAGAATCTGCAGATAGAGGAACCACTAGGTGGCAGTGATCAGTGTGCTGAAGTGGGATTTACTCAAAGAGGTAACTACCATCAGGAGTA
This sequence comes from Mastigoproctus giganteus, assembly GCF_048544385.1. Classification (NCBI taxonomy): domain Eukaryota; kingdom Metazoa; phylum Arthropoda; class Arachnida; order Uropygi; family Thelyphonidae; genus Mastigoproctus; species Mastigoproctus giganteus. The sequence goes on from NC_143584.1 coordinate 11,778,293, forward strand.
AAGGGAAGGGTTATTGCTTTCGTAAAGGCGACTACGATTGTCTGAGACTGTATTTAAATTCTATACAGTGGGACCAACTGATGATGTTACCAACAGCCAATTCAAAATGGAAAGCATTCAAAGAACTTATCTTGGAAGCTACTAGGCTTTACATACCAACTAAGAAATATTGTTCAAGGTTTAATCCTAAATGTATGTCACATGAACTAATGAGACATTTAGCATAGAAGAAAAATGCATGCGATACATATAAATTAACACGTGACACAGAAGCCCATGATAGATATAAGTTGATCTGTAACCAAGTTACAAAGGAGGTTAGGCAGGCAAAGGCAGATTACGAGAAATCTTTGACAAGGGATGCAAAGAAAAACAGCAAAGAGTTCTTTACTTATGTAAACTCTAGCAGGAATGGGATGAATCAGATTGGTCCACTTGATATCGATTGGTCAACTGTTGATGATCCTGCTCTGGTAGCTAACAAACTAAATGAATATTTTGCATTGACATTCACACGTGAGGAGTTATTCAGCGAGGGGAATGCCAGAGGTGCATTCAACTCTGGCATTAAACTAGATAATCTTGCAATAACTGAGAGTAAAGTGGAGGAGAAATTGTTGAAAATAAACACAAGAAAGGCACCCGGGGTGGATAGGATCTATCCAGTTATATTAAAGGAAGCAGCAAAGTAAGTAAGTAAACCCTTATCCATAATTATGAGAGCTTCCTTGGACTCAGGGGAGGTACCCACAGACTGGAGATGTGCAAATGTGACCCCAATTCACAAAGGAGGTTCAAAGGTTGACACAAGTAATTATACACCTGTGAGTTTAACTTCTGTTCCAGGAAAATTAATGGAGGCACTAGTTAAAGAAGCATTGCAGGATCATCTAGACCAGACTTCAGTTAAAAGCTCAGATACAGCATGGTTTTGTTAAGGGGAAGTCTTGCTTGACCAATTTGATTGGATACTATGATGCAGTCACAAAAGAACTGGATGCAGGGAATAACTTTGATATTATATACTTGGATCTTAGAAAGGCTTTTGATACTGTTGCACCTGGAAGACTGCTGCACAAATTGGAGCAGTGTGGGATTGGAGGCAAATTGCTGCTATGGATAAAGGGGTGGTTGAGGGGGAGAAGACAGTGGTCAATGAACACTGCTCATCGTGGACTAATGTTATTAGTGGAGTCCCTCAGGGTTCAGTGTTAGGTCCATTATTGTTTTCTGTATTTATAAATAATATTAAATCAAGCTTAATGTCCAAGTTTGCAGACTATACAAAAGTTGGCAGGGTTGTTAAAGACACTACTGATGCTATGCTGCTGCAACAGGATCTGGAAAGGTTGAGCAGAGGGCTGAGAGGTGGCAAATGAAGTTTAACATTGACAAATGTAAAGTACTACATATGGGAAGCAGCAACCCCAGAGTGACATATCAACTCTGTGGTACTGCACTGACAGTGGTAGAGAACGAAAAGGACCTGGGGGTAATTATGCAGGCAGATATGAAGTTCTCTGAACAGTGCAGATGGGCTGCAAGAGTAGCTCATGGTGTCTTATCAGTGATATACAGGAATTTTCCTAGGAGGGATAACGAGGTGATTATTCCCTTGTATAAGGCAATGGTCAGGCCACACCTTGAGTACTCTATACAGGTCTGGAGGCCTCATTTCAAGAAGGATGTAGAGCTGCTGGAACGAGTACAGAGAAAGGCAACAAGGTTAGTGAATGGAACAAAGGGTTGCTCTTACAAAGAAAGGCTTAAGTTTTGCAAATTACAGTGTCTGGTGACTAGGCACCTGCGAGGTGATCTGATTGATGTGTATAAAGCCTTGAATGGTTTGGGCATGCTCAATGCTGATGGGATTCTTTCTCTAGCTCAGAATAATCACCTGATAGGGCATAAATTCAAATCGAGAAAAGACAGATGTAGGATAGATGTCTGCAAATTTGCCTTTAGCCAGTGGGTAGTTGGTTGGTTGGAACAGACTTCCATCCCTTGTTGTGGAAGTTGATAGCCTAAATAAATTTAAGGCTCAGCTGGATAGGTTTTTTTTTTTTTTTGTTCTGGCTGATGCTGCATGGGCTTGCTTTCTTGCATCATATGCCTCTACTAATGCTAATGCTAGTCATACAGCACTTTTAGTGATAACTAAATGGCTGCTTTTCTAACATCTGGTCATCTTCATTACTGATGGTTATCACTATGCGATTTATTCACTTTTCATGATTCATTTTATTGCTGCAAGGAATGTTTTATTCTATTGATCGTCAAAATGTTGCACATTCTAAAATTAATGCCAGTGGTAACTTTCTGCTTTTGCTAGACATGAAATAGGTGTCTTATTTTCGCCTATGAGTCTATCCAGTGTTTCTCAACTTTTTTTGCTTTGGTGACACATTTACTTAATAATCACGTTTCTGCAACACAAAATGAAATAAAACTTCAAATTTTCTTTAATATATAAGAAACACAGTTATAGTTCCTTATTTAACATTTTATCATCCTTATTTCACAACCAGATGAAAGTGATAATGTTGAGGAAATCTGGTGAAACATGAAAAAATCAATTCTGGGAGCTGCTGAAAAACTGCCTAAGAACTTCATTCCAAGTTCTTAGGCAGTTTTTATTTTTTATAAACCTATAAAAAATAAAAACTGTCTAAGAACTTGGAATGAAGAATTGAAACAAACAATCAATGCGAAAAAAAGACCTATGAACTGTTCCTACAAACCAAAGACCTACATCTACACGTAAAATATAAAAGGCTTAGAGCAGAAGTCAGAAAACTAACCAGAAGGATCCGACGAGATGACTGGGATAAATTTGTTAAATCTTTAGAACGTGATATCATGGGCCTACAGAGAAGAGGTTTTAAAATTTAAAAAAAATTACAACTAGACACAAATGATCAAAAAACCAACTCCATCTCCCAAGCAGAATGGAAGCAACACTATTCCAAACTGTGGTATAACCCTGGCACTAGGGAATTGGAAGATGAATCTGTTATAACCAAAGATGAAGAAAATATAACAATGGAAGAACTAGAGTTAATATTTCAAAAAACCGAAAAAGCCCAGGCATAGACAATTTGAATGTAGAACTATTTAAATATGGGGGCACCTTACTAAAAAACGCACTACTAAAATTATTTAACATCATATGGCATAAGCAACAGATACCCAAAGATTGGGAAACAGGAATAGTAATCAATTTACACAAAAAAGGCTCCAGAAATAACCCTAACAACTACGGAGGTATAACACTGCTACAAAGCTATACCAAAGAATAAACTTAATAAATACAGTGAACAATCCTTAGAAGTACAATGTGGGTTCAGAAAAGGGAGAACTACAAAGGGTACTAGGAAAGTTTTGCAATATGACGCAACAATGAATCACAGGAAGCTGCTTGTTGCTGCATGTTGAGACATGTTCATACGTGCATAGTAGCCGCTGCGCCAAGTCGATGGGCTCATTTATTCATTAGTAGTGAGAGTGTAAAGTGCTTGCGATGGCATCATGGTCACGAAATGAGATAAGGACAGTTTTGCGGTATCATTTCGTGCGTGGTTTAACCATAGACCAGTGCTTAGAAGAAATGACTCTTGCACTAGATGATCATTGTCCACATCGTACAACGATATTCAGGTGGTATAGAGAATTCCAAAGGGGAAGTTTCACTCTGGAGGATTCTGAGAGGCCGGGAAGGCCACGAACGTCAGTTACGGAGGAAAACGTTACTGCTGTGAGGAAAATGCTTGACGAAAACAGGCGAGTGACCTACCAACAGATAGAGGATACTTTGGGCCTAAATGCACCAGCAATTCGTTCGATTCTGCAAGATCATTTGCACGTGAAGAAACTTTGTTCTCTCTGGGTGCCGCATCAACTGACTGAAGAGCAGATGACACGACGTGTGACTTGGTGCCGGGAGACGTTAAAAAAGTTTGATAAGGGACAATCTCGGTATGTGAACAACATCGTGACAGGTGACGAGACTTGGCTGTACTATTACGATCTGCCGACCAAGGCTCAAAACAAAGTTTGGGTCTTTGATGATGACGACACACCCGTAATTGTCAGAAAATCCCGATCTGTAAAGAAGAAAATGATAGCTGTATTTTTCAAATCGAGTGGAATTGTGGAACGTGTCGTTTTGGACACGCAGAAGACAGTCACAGCTAAGTGGTATACTGAACAATGCCTGCCTAAAGTCATTGGATCTATGAAGAACCTGCGGCCAAAGTCAAGAATGGACACCTGGTACCTCCATCACGATAATGCTGCAGCTCACAATGCCAAAGCCTGCACCGAATATTTGACCACGACAGGACTGAAACTTCTCGAGCACCCTCCCTACAGTCCAGACCTTGCTCCCTGCGACTTTGCACTGTTCCCGCATGTGAAAATGAAGCTAAAAGGGAGGCGGTTTTCCAGTGATGAGGACCTTCTACGGGCTTGGGACAACGAGTGTGCTTTACTCCCTAGTGAAACTTGGCAGAACTGGTTTAAAGATTGATTTCGGAGGATGGAGAGGTGTATTGAATGTAGAGGAAATTACTTTGAAAAAATTAAATAAACAAAGCTGTATTGCAAAACTTTCCTCGTACCCTTTGTATATTATATGCTGATGATCAAGTTATAATTGCAAGATCTGAAGATGAACTACAGATAGCAGCAAATGAAGTTAATAAAATAGGTAAAAAGTGTGAGATGAAAATCTCTACCTCAAAAACAAAATCAATGGGATTATGTGGAAAAAACATACAAAGAGTCAAAATTGTTATGGATGATAAAATAATAGAACAAATATCTGACTTCATCTATTTGGGAAATTTAATATCAAATGAAGGGAAAGACGTCCACACTAAACTGCAAAAATATAATAAAATGAATGAAAAGAATAAACGCCACTTTGGAAAACAAATGACAACTGAAACAAAATTACAAATTCACAACATCACTTCAAAACCAGCCCTCTTGTACAGCTGTGAGACTTGGGTCATAAATAAGAAAACTAGAAGCAACCCAAATGAGATTTTTAAGACCATTATTAGGCTTTACAAGACTAGACCAGAAAAGAAATTTAGATATCCGTGAGAAATTAAAAGTAGATAACATAGTAAATGACAGAAAATGGTATCAGGAAAAATGGATCAGCCACAGAGAAAGAATGAACCCAGACCGGATCCCAAAATTAGCCTTTAACTACAAACCTACAGGCAAGAGAAATGTTGGTCGACCAAGACAACGATGATGATTTAATGTTAAGAGAGACCAAAGATCATACCTACTGTGTTCAATCTTTTTTTTTTTGCTTTTACGTTTTAACAATCGAAATCTCACAACCCATCAAATAAAGGGTCAGTTTTGTTGATTAAGACACAACCAGATGGTTAAAATTCTTTATTTAATGATAGAAATCACAATAGAATTATTTTCCAATGCTTGTTTATTAATATCAAATTAGTACAAATATGAGCCATGTGATTTAAAAAGTGTATACACTGTACAATGAAATCTAATTGCAATTCACTATTTAAAAAAAATTAACCTGAAGAAATAAAAAATTGTGGTGAACAGCAATTGAAAAGTTGATTGACTATACAACCTTGAAATTTGGGGTGAAAAATATTTAATAGTGCAAATCTTGGCTCCTGTTCTACATGGAGAAGCTTTTCTCTGGTTTACTTTTTCTCTCGATGAGGCCCAAAAATGCTAATTCACAAAGGTAGGATATGCAAGAAGGCATTATCACCATCATAGTTTTTTAGACAGAGCTGGAAACACTTTGGATGTAGTTATTCAAATTACATAACTTAATATTAGCATTAACGTTAGTAGAGGCATATGATGCAAGAAAGCAAGTTTATGCAGCATCAGCCAGAAAAAAAAAAAAGCACGCACCCATTTCACCCCTCCGTTCGTTCCAAGTACCTGTCCAGCTCAGCCTTAAATTTATTTAGGTTTTCAACTTCCACAACAAAGGATGGAAGTGTGTTCCACCAACAAACCACCCGCTGGCTAAAGGCAAACTTCCACACATCTATCCTACATCTGTCTTTCCTCAATTTCAATTTATGCCCTCTCAAATGATTATTCTGAGTAAGAGGAAAAATTCCATCAGTATTGAGCATGCTCAAACCATTCAAGGCTTTATACACCTCAATCAGATCACCTCGCAGGTGCCTAGTCTCCAGACACTGTAAATTGCAAAATTTAAGCCTTTCTTCGTAAGAGCAACCCTTTGTTCCATTCACTAATCTTGTTGCCCTTCTCTGTACCTATTCCAACAGCTCCACATCCTTCTTAAAATGAGGCCTCCAGACCTGTATACGGTACTCAACGTGTGGCCTGACCATTGCCTTCTATAATATAAGGGCATATATAATCAACTCCTTATTCCTGCTAAAAAATTCCTGTATATCATTGACAAGACACTATGACCTACTCTTGCAGACCATCTACACTGTTCAGAAAACTTCATATCTGCATGCACACTTACCCCCAGGTCATTTTCGTTCTCTACCACTGTCAGTGTAGTACCACAGAGTTGATACGTCACTCTGAGGTTGCTGCTTCCCACATGTAGTACTTTACATTTGTTGATGTTAAACTTCATTTACCACCTCTCAGCCCATCTGCGCAACTTTTCTAGATCCTGTTGCAGCAGCGTATTGTTATTAATGTCCTTAACAACCCTGCCAACCTTTGTATCGTCTGCAAACTTGGACATTAAGCTTGTTATACCATCATCAATATCATTTGTAAATTCAGAAAACAATGGACCCAATACTGAACCCTGAGGGACTCCAATAATAACATTAGTCCACAATGAGCAGTGTCCATTGATTACCACTCTCTGTCATCTCCCACTCAACCATCCTTTTATCCATAGCAGCAGTTTGCCTCCAATGCCACACTGCTCTAATTTGTGCAACAGTCTTCCATGTGCAACAGTATCAAAAGCCTTTCTAAGAGCCAAATATATAATATCAAAGTTATTCCCTGCATCCAGGTCCTTTGTGACCACATCATAATATCCAGTGAAATTGGTCAGGCAAGGCTTTACCTTAACAGAACCATGCTGTGTCCGAGCAATAACTGAAGTCTTGTCTAGATGATCCTGCAGTGCTTCTTTAACCAGTGCCTCCATTAATTTTCATGGAACAGAAGTTAAACTAACAGGTCTATAATTTCTTCTGTTGCCCTTTGATCCTCCTTTGTGAATTGGGGTCACATTTGCACATCTCCAGTCCATGGGTATCTCCAAAGAAGCTCTCATAAAAATGGCTAAGGGTTTGCTTACTTTCTTTGCTGCCTGCTTTAATATAACTGGATAGATCCCATCCACCGCAGATGTCTTTCTTGTGTTTATCTTCAACAATTTCTTCTCCACTTAACTCTCAATTATTACAAGATTATCTAGCATTAGCATTAGTAGTGGCATTTGATGCAAGAAAGCAAGCTTATGCAGCATCAGCCGAAAAAAAAAAAAAACCACTTCCACTTCACCCCTCTGTTCGTTCAAAATACCTGTCCAGCTGAGCCTTAAACTTATTTAGGCTATCAACTTCCACGACAAGGGTTGGACGTATGTTCCACCAACCAACCACCCGCTGGCTAAAGGCAAATTTCTGCACGTCTATCCTACATCTGTCTTTCCTCAATTTGAATTTATGCGCTCTCAGGTGATTATTCTGAGCGAGAGGAAGAATCCCATCAGCATTGAGCATGATCAAACCATTCAAGGCTTTATACACCTTTATACACCTCTATCAGATCACCTCACCGTTGCCTAGTCTCCAGACACTGTAATTTGCAAAACGTAAGCCTTTCTTCGTAAGAGCACCGATTTGTTCCATTCACTAATCTTGTTGCCTTCTCTGTACTCGTTCCAGCATCTCTACATCCTTCTTGAAATGAGGCCTCCAGACTTGTATACAGTACTCTAGGTGCGGTCTGACCACTGCCTTATACAAGGGAATAACCACCTCCTTATCGCTGCTAGAAAAATTCCTATATATCATTGACAATACACCATGAGCTACTCTTGCAGCCCGTCTGCACTGTTCAGAAAACTTCATATCTGCCTGCACAACCACCCCCAGGTCCCTTTCATTCTCTACCACTGTCAGTGTAGTACCACAGAGTTGATACGTTGCTCTGGGGTTGCTGTTTCCCATATGTAGTACTTTACATTTGTCAATGTTAAACTTCATTTGCCACCTCGAAGCCCATCTGCTCAACCTATCCAGATCCTGTTGCAGTAGCATAGTGTCAGTAGTGTCCTTGACAACCCTGACAACCTTCGTATCGTCTGCAAACTTGGACATTAAGCTTAATATACCATCATCAGTATCATTTATACGTACAGAAAACAATAATGGACCCAATACTGAATCCTGAGGGACTCCACTAATAACGTTAGTCCACGATGAGCAGTGTCCATTGATTACCACTCACTGTCTTCTCCCTCTCAACCACCCCTTTATCCATAGCAGCAATTTGCCTCCAATGCCACACTGCTCCAATTTGTGCAGCAGTCTTCCATGTGCAACAGTATCAAAAGCCTTTCTAAGATCCAAGTATATAATATCAAAGTTATTCCCTGCATCCAGTTCTTTTGTGACTGCATCGTAGTATCCAATCAAATTGGTCAGGCAAGACTTCCCCTTAACAAAACCATGCTGTGTCTGAGCTATAACTGAAGTCTTGTCTAGATGATCCTGCAGTTCTTCTTTAACCAGTGCCTCCATTAATTTTCCAGGAACAGAAGTTAAACTGACAGGTCTATAATTACTTTTGTCGCCCTTTGATCCTCCTTTGTGAATTGGGGTCACCTTTGCGCATCTCCAGTCCATGGGTACTTCCCCTGAGTCCAAGGAAGCTCTCATAATTATGGCTAAGGGTTTGCTTACTTCCTTTACTGCCTCCTTTAATATAACCGGATAGATCCCATCCACCCCAGGTGCCTTTCTTGTATTTATCTTCAACAATTACTCCTCCACTTTACTCTCAGTTATTACAAGATGCTGTAGCTTACTGGCAGAGTTGAATACACCTCTGGCATTCCCCTCGCTGAATAACTCCTCATGGGTGAATGTCGATGCAAAATATTCATTCAGTTTGTAAGCTACCTGAGCAGGATCATCAACAGTTGACCCATCGATATCAAGTGGACCAATCTGATTCATCCCCTTCCTTCTAGAGTTTACATAAGTAAAGAACTCTTTGCTGTTTTTCTTTGCATCCCTTGCCAAAGATTTCTCCTAATCTGCCTTCGCCTGCCTAACCTCCTTTGTAACTTGGTTACAGATCAACTTGTACCTATCATAGGCTTGTGTGTCACGTTAATTTCTATGTATCCCATGCATTTTTCTTCTCTGCCATATGTCTCATTAGTTCATCTGACATCCACTTAGGCCTAAACCTTGAACAATATTTCTTAGTTGGTATGTAAAGCCTAGTAGCTTCCAAGATAAGTTCTTTGAATGCTTCCCATTTTGAATTTGCTGTTGGTAACATCATCAGTTGGTCCCACTGTATAGAATTTAAATACTGTCTCAGTCCATCGTAGTCCCCTTTACGAAAGCAATAACCCTTCCCTTTACCTCTAATGGTAGTTACCTCTTTGAGTAAATCCCACTTCAGCACACTGTGATCACTGCCACCTAGTGGTTTATTTATCTGCAGATTCTTAATGCATGAAGAATCACTGCTGATAATCAAATCAAGAGTATTCCTCCCTCTAGTTGCCTCCCTAACATGCTGATGTAGAAAACAATCATCCAATAAATCCACAAAAGCCTTGCTAGTGTGTGAGTGACCATCCCCCAAATTCCAGTCAATATCTGGGAAATTAAAATCTGCCATTATAAGACTCTCTGATTTACTGGCCCACTCTATTTCCCTGTATAGTTTCTTATTATACTCATCAGAGTCATTAGGCCTATAGCACACTCCTACTCTCAATTTTGATCTCCCAATGCTTATTTCACACCAAACTGACTCGACACTGCACTGTCCAGCGATGTCCACTGGCTTCACTTCCTTGGATTTTATGAACTTAACTAATATTTCTTAACTAATAGCATAACCCCTCCTCCCTTCCTATCCTGTCTATCCTTTCTGTAGACGTTGTACTCCCCAAATTCCAGTTCTGCATTCCTTATATCTGTGTGACACCACGTCTCTGATATCCCAACAATATCTGCATTTGATGTTTTGAGCAATACCTCAAATTCATCAAATTTATTTTCTAAACTACTAGCATTAGTGTACACGCAAGTATACATGCCCCTATATCTATTCTTAGCTACCCTAACACAACCCATGTGTTTACTTGTACCGCAATGACTCCCTGCAGTCTGAAATATCCTGCATCTTGTTTTTCAACCTCTGCCAGTGGCTACTGTTAATCTATTCGTCTTTGTCTCCCCCCAAGCTAGCAGTTTTCTGACCCACCTAACACTGCCTCGATAGCATTAGCAAATATTCTTGCAGCTTTTCTATTTAAGTGTATCCCATCCCTGTAGAAGCAATCTCTCCTGTTAACAAGTACAGTCCAGGCTGAAAAAAATTCTACCCCTTGATCCTTGCGCAATCCTTCCAGAGCCGAATTGTTCGACAAGGCTCTCATCATATACTCCCTCCTATCGTGTCTGGGCAGAATTGCAAACACTTTCAAATTCAACCCTATTTCACGGCTTTTTTTCAACAGTGACCTGTACTTGTTAAGCAATTCTGCCGTTCTCCTACTCTTGATATCATTAGTGCCAACGTGTACAACTATATCACCTTTTGTGCCCTTAAAAGATGATATCTGCTCTACAACGTCATAAACCTTTGCCCCTGGCAGACATACCCTGGTCCTGTTCCACCTATCCTTTTTACAAAGCATGTTCCCCGTTTCCCCTGACAATAGAGTCACCAACAACTACTATTTCCTTTGGGAAATCTAGCTTACTGCCAGAGTTGAATACACCTCTGACATTCCCCTCGCTGAATAACTCCTCATGTGTGAATGTCGATGCAAAATATTCATTTAGTTTGTTAGCTACCTGAGCAGGATCATCAACAGTTGAACCATCGATATCAGGTGGACCAATATGATTCATCCCCTTCCATCTACGGTTTACATAAGAAAAGAACTCTTTGCTGTTTTTCTTTGCATCCCTTGCCAAAAATTTCTCGTAATCTGCCTTCGCCTTCCTAACTTACTTTGTAGCTTGGTTACAGACCAGCTTATATCCAACATAGGCTTCTGTGTCACGTGTTAATTTATATGTATCCCATGCATTTTTCTTCTCTGCCGAATGTCTCTTTAGTTAATGTGACATCCATTTAGGATTAAACCTTGAACAATATTTCTTAGTTGGTATGTAAAGCCTAGTAGCTTCCAAGATAAATTCTTTGAATGCTTTCCATTTTGAATTTGCTGTTGGTAACATCATCAGTTGGTCCCACTGTATAGAATTTAAATACTGTCTCAGACCATCGTAGTTGCCTTTAGAAAGGAAAAACCCTTCCCTTTACCCCGATGGTAGTTAACTCTTTGAGTAAATCCCACTTCAGCACACTGTGATCACTACCACCTAGTGGTTCCTTTATCTGCAGATTATTAATGCATGAAGAATCACTAATGATAATCAGATCAAGAGTATTACTCCCTCTAGTTGCCTCCCGAACATGCCGATGTAGAAAACAAACACCCAATAAATCCACAAAAGCCTTGCTAGTGTGTGAGTGACCAACCCACAAATTCTAGACAATATCGGGAAAATTAAAATCCCCCATTATAAGACTCCTTGATTTACTGGCCCACTCTATTTCCCTGTACAGTTTCTTATTATACTAATGAGAGTCATTAGGCCTATCACACACTACTACTCTCAAACTGACTCGACACTGCACTGTCCAGCCATGTCGACTGGCTTCACTTCCTTGGATTTTATGTGTTTCTTAATTAATAGTATAACCCCTCCTCCCTTCCTATCTTGTCTATCCTTCCCGTACACATTTACTCCCGTTCCAGTTCTGCATTCCTTTTATCTGTGTGACACCACGTCTCTGATATCCCAACAATATCTGCCTTCGATGTTCTGAGCAATACCTCAAATTCATCTAATTTATTTACCAAACTCCTAGCATTGGTGTACATGTTGTTATTCATGCCCATGTTCCTATTCTTAGCTACCCTAACACAACCCATGTGTTTACTTGTACCCCAATGACTCCCAGGAGTCTCTGAAATACAGTACCCTGCATCCTGTTTTCCAGGCTGCTGCGCAATCCAATAGAAGCAGTGCAAGAATCACTTTCACCTCTGCCATTGTTAATCTGTTATTCCTTGTATCCCCCCCCCAAGCTAGCAATATATTAGAGGGTAATCTAACCTATATTATTAAATTATATGAAATATGCATTAAGTCAAAACTTAATAAAAAGATGGCACTCACCTCAATAATTCGTTGTGGTTATATTAATCATAAAACAGTAGTGTGAGAAATCATTGGTTAAAAAACGACGTTTGAAAATCTTGATAAGGAAGCATGGTTTAAAAAGAGTAATTGATAAACTTAGCCTAGAGGACAATATGGTGCGCCCCTCCTCCTCTAGGCTAAGTTTTTCAATTACTCTTTTTTTTGCTTTGACTAAATGCATATTTTTTGTCATGAACTTCGATATCTTAAGCCTTTTCTGACTCTTTTATTGTTATTAAATTACATTTAAAGGGTGCTATCATTCTTCAGTTCAATTTATTGTTGCTCCTCATCCAGTCACAAGTAGAATGTTTTGAAGTAACTTTTCTTATCAGTTGACCTCAAAATATTTTCTTTTTTGTTTTTTAAGCTTTCTTTTTAGGTGCCTCCGTAGCCAGGTGGGCAGGCGCAGAAGTGCATATCACACACTTCTTGATTAGACCGGGGTTTGAGCCCGTGACCACCAAATACACAGGATGCGGAAAGATCAGGGAATGACCACCGCGTATCCCCGGAGCAATATTGCCTTAGTTGCTAATGCTCCTAAAAACCAAATAACGAACAGCTTATTTTTAAGTTATTTAGGTGTTTGTATATATTGCCAAGTTTAAGCACCAAATGTAGTCACTCAAGTAAGCAGAAAATTTCATGTCTTTTATCAAAAAATATGCAAGGAGCCCTTCCCACACTTTAAAAAAATGTGATAGTACTCGGCCTTTTGAGAGCCATTGTATTTCTTTGTGAATTAAGCTTCAATGGTCAGATTCCATAGCATCACATAGTTTAGAGTAGTGGTCTCCAAACATTTTTGGTCTTGCACCCTTGTTTTACTTAAAAGGATTAGCATACACCCCAGAATAAAAAATTAAATGTATAATTTTAATAATAATAAAATCACATATAATTTTAAAAGATCACAAATAAAAAAAATTACAAAACAAAATTATATTGAAGTTCAAGCACAAAATTATATGAAATCATTAATGTAACAAGTGTAACAATGTAATACTATTTGTTTTTTTTTAATAAATAATTTACACGATATGCATTATATCTAGAATCTCTTATAATTTGAAAAGATCTCGGTCTAATTTGACGCAAAAATACAAAACGAAATTGAAATTAAAGTATAAAGGGGTATAAATCAAATCAACAGCATTCTTTAGTGGGAACAAAGTCATTGAATATATTTCATTATTGCTGTGTATCTTGGTTTCATATTTTGGTACACAGCTGCCTGAAGATCTGTTTTCAAATTCAGTTTATTTCTAAATGTAGTTTTAATAATAGCCATTGCAGAGAAAGTCACCTCACAAACGTATGTTGATCCAAATGGAAAGATTGCATGGCTCACTCTGCTTACCGAATCACCCCATGGGTCACCGTTCATCCTATGGATCATCTCGTCCACCCCACTTTGGACACCACTAGTTTAGAGAACAGCAGAACTTTTAAAGGTCTCCTTTGGATGTAATTAATTATTTTTACCACTTGATCAAGCACACCTTTTAATTCACCAGGAAAACACATTACCACGAGAACTTCCTTGTGTAAAAAGCAGTGTGGTAATAATATGTGGCTTATGTTTGAGAATCGTGATGAACCCTTTAACTGACCCTTCATTAACGGTGCATCATCTTTACAAACACTACATGACTTCTGTGATATTATGGTTTTCAAAATACTGTAATTATTAAAGACATTAAAAATGTCTTGACCAGTTGTTGTTTGGCACAGTTCATTGCAACAAAAAAATTGACTCATCTGCTTCTATTGGAAACACTGCACCAAATTCGATATGAAAATAACCAGTTGTTTGATATCCTGAAAAAGGCCTCTGAGGTTGGGAAAATTCATATTTTAGTATTAAATCAGCTCACACCAACCATAAGAATAAGTATTTACTGTAACTAAAATATTTATTTACATATTAAAATAAAATAAATATTTACAAAAACTGCTATTATATTAAATATACATGTAAAAACATTAAGACTGTGATAAAATCCTTGAGATAAAATACACTAAAATCAACCGGATTAAAAGCGATAAAAACGATAAAAATCTCTGGAGCTTTTTAATCTCTGGTTACTGCTGAGGAAGGGAGCGCAAGCTTCCGAAAGCTCCAGAGATTTTTATCGTTTTTATCGCTTTTAATCCGGTTTATTTTAGTGTATTTTATCTCAAGGATTTTATCACAGTCTTAATGTTTTTACATGTATATTTAATATAATAGCAGTTTTTGTAAATATTTATTTTATTTTAATATGTAAATAAATATTTTAGTTACAGTAAATACTTATTCTTATGGTTGGTGTGAGCTGATTTAATACTAAAACAGTTGTTTGATATTTTCAGGCATGTGCAGAATTTGCTTGCAGATTCTGTCAGAAGCTGGTACCTTCATAATTGCCTTTTCTGCATCCTCTCCTAACATGGTTTTCACCATTATTTGGCAAGCTAGCAAAATAAGGCTTTTCACAATAAGGTGAGAGTTCATTTTTTTTTTTTTTTTTTTTGCCCTTAACTCAGCAATATGAAAACTCGTTTTTAGGTCTTGGTCAGAAATTTTAACAAGCTTCAAACATTTTTCCATTTGTATTTTTTTTTAGAAGCTAAAACCGTTTAATAAAGTAGTAGATTTTTTGGTTAAAATGGACTTTTGAACAAGATGGCTTTTCAGCTTGTTTGGAACTAATTGATTCATTTGAAATTGTCATGACACACAATACAAAATGGCACTGGACAGTGTACGTTGCGAAACATAGTTACTTTGGGCTTTCTGACATGTGAAATTGGTCACATATTTTATTCTGTGGGTCTGTTCAGTCACTTTAGTCCTAAGTTCTGCATTCCTAAATGCTGACAGTAGGATGACTCAGGGTAGGATTTTGTTTTTTTTTTCCCAGTCTTTCAGCTGGGATATTTGTGATAGCATTAGCAAAGGCATATGATGCAAGAAAGCAAACTTATATAGCATCAGCCAAAAACAAAAAAAAAAAAAAAAAACAACACACCCGTCTCATTTCACCCGTCCACTTGCTCCAAATGTTTGTCTAGTTCTGCCTTGAATGTATTTAAGCTATCAACTTCTATGACGACAGATGGAAGTTTGTTCCAACAATCAAATGGCGCCTCCGTAGCCAGGTGGGAAGGAGCAGCAGTGCGTACCACACGCTTCTTGATTAGACCGGGGTTCGAGCCCGTCACCACCAAATATGGAGGATGCGGAAAGGTCAAGGAATGACCACCGCATATTCCGGAGCAATATGGCCTTAGTTGCTAATGCTCCTAAAAACCAAACAACAACAGTTCCAACAATCAACCATCCATTGGCTAAAGGCAAACTTCCGCACATCTATCCTATAACTGTCTTTCCTCAATTTTAATTTATACCCTCTCAGGCACTTATTCTGAGCAGGAGGAAGAATCCCATCAGCATTGAGCATGCTCAAACCATTCAAGACTTTATACACCTCAATCAGATCACCTTGCAGGTGGCTAGTATCTACAATCTGTAATTTGCAAAATTTAAGCCTTTCTTCATAACAGAAACCCTTTGTTCCATTCACTAATCCTGTTGCACTTCTCTGTACTGATTCTAACAACTCTACATTCTCTTTAAAATGAGGCCTCCAGACCTGTATACAGTACTCAAGGTGTGGCCTGACCATTGCCTAATACAAGGACATAATCACCTCCTTATCCGTGCTAGAAAAATTCCTGCATATCATTGACAAGACACCACGAGCTACTCTTGCAGATCATCTGTACTGCTCAGAAAATTTCATATCTGCCTGCACAATTATCCCCAGGTCCTTTTCACACTCTACCACTGTCAGTGTAGTACCACACAGTTGATATTGTTACTCTGGGGTAACTGCTTCCCACATGCAGTACATTCCATTTGTCAATGTTAAGCTTCAGTTGCCACCTCTCACCCCATCTGCTCAACTTTTCTAAATCCTGTTGCAGCAACGTACTGTAATTAGTGTCATTAACAACCCTGCTGAAATTTGTATTGTCTGCATACTTGGACATTAAGCCTGATCTGCCATCATAAATAAATACAGAAAACAACAATGGACCCAGCACTGAACCCTGGGGGACTCCACTAATAACATTAGTCCACAAAGAGCAGTGTCCATTTATTACCACTCTGTCTTCTCCCACTCAACCATCCCTTTATCCATAGTAGCATTTTGCCTCCAGTGCCACACTGCTCCAATTTCTACAGCAGTTTTCCATGTGCAACAGTATGAAAAGCCTTTCTAAGATCCAAATAGATGATATCAAAATTATTCTTTGCATCCAGTCCCTTTGTGACCGCGTCATAGTATCCAATCAAATTGGTCCGACAACATTTCCCCTTAACAAAGCCATACTGTGTCCGAGCTATAACTGAAGTCTTGTCTAGATGATCCTGCAATGCTTCTTTAACCAGTGCCTCCATTAATTTCCCTGGAACAGAAGTTAAACTAACAGGTCTGTAATTACCTGTGTCTCCCTTTGATCCTCCTTTGTGGATTGGGGTCAGATTTGCACATCTCCAGTCCATTGGTACCTCCCCTGAGTCCAAGGAAGCTTTCATAATTATGGCTAAGGATTTGTTTACTTCCTTTGCTGCCTTCTTTAATATAACTGGATAGATAGATTCCATCCATCCCAGGTGACTTTCTTATGTTTATCTTCAACAATTTCTTCTCCACTTTACTCTCAGTTATTACAAGATTGTCTGGCTTACTGCCAGAGATTAATACACCTCTGGCATTCTCCTCCCTGAAAAACTCCTCATGTGTGAATGTAGATGCAAAATATTCATTTAATTTGTTTGCGAACTGAGCAGGATCATCAACAGTTGAACCATCAATATCATGTGCACCAGTCTGATTCATCCTCTTCCTTCTAGAGTTTACATAAGTAAAGAATTGTTTGCTTTTTTTCTTATCATCTTTTCCAAAGATTTCCCGTAATCTGCCTTTGCCTGCCTAGCCTTCTTTCTGACTTAGTTACAGACCAGCTTATATCTATCACAAGTTTCCGTGTCACCTGTTAATTTATATGTATCCCATGCATTTTTCTTCTCTGCCACATGTCTAATTAGTTCATGTGTTATCCGTGTAGGCCTAAATCTTGAACAGTATTTCTTAGTTGGTATATAAAGCCTAGTAGTTTTCAATATTAATTCTTTGAATACTTAGATTTTCTAATAATGCCTGCTTCCTGCTAGCAAAATAGGTAGAAAAAACACATACAACATAAAAATAGAAAAACATGACAGCACACACTTCTGGCCTTTTTTGCAGAACTTTATCATTACAGAGATCCACAGGGAAGCTGAATGAATGTTTAGGAGCCACCTCACATCACATAAGATATAATACATATTTGATCATATAAAAGCATAATTTCTGGCTTTCCACTTATCACGGTTGTCATCTCTAACTCCTGTCAAAATAGGTTCTAGGAACACATTTTTTAAAATTTAATTTAATTTTTTTTTTTCAACTGATTTATTTTTTTTTATTTTTAAGTTATTTTATTTTTGTTATTTTTTTAGAGTTAATTTTTAACTGAGAGTATTTATTTTTATTATTTATTTATTTTATTTTATTTTATTTTTGCAGCAAACAATATTTCTTTCTAATATTTTACTGATCAAAGGCATATTACACAACCACTTGTTTGGGTGTTACATCGTGAATATATCCTTTGATGGGCAAACAAGCTGATTGACTGCATAAAGACATATTGGTTAAGCACTATGAATTTTGTTTTTTTTATATTAATTTCCATATTTAGTGTATATTTAAGTCATTGCCTTGTTGATCATTACCCTGTACAAAGGGATAATCACCACCTTATCTCTGCTAGCAAAATTCCTGTATATCATTGACAAAACCTCATGACCTGCTCATGCAGCCTGTCTGCATTGCTCAGAAAATTTCATTTCTGACTACACAATTACTCCCAGGTTTTTTTTATTTTCTACCACACTAACTGTAGTACCACACAGTTGGTGCGTTCCTCTAGGGTTACTTCTACCCATATGCAGTACTTGGCATTTGTCATCAAATGTTAAACTTCAGTTGCCACTTCTCAGCCCATCTGGCCAAATTTTCTAGATCCTATTGCAGTAGCACACTGTCATTAACAACCCTGCCAACCTTTGTATCATCTGCAAACTTGGACACTAAGCCTGTTATACCTTCATCAATGTCACTGATAAATATAAAATATAAAAAACAACAGTGACCCAACACTGAACCCTGGAAAACTCCACTAATAAAATTAGACCATGAAGAGCAGCACCCATTGATTACCACTCACTGTATTTTCCTACTCAACCACTCTCTTATCCATTGTAGTAACTTACCCTTAATACCATTCTGCTCCATTTTGTACACTTGTTTTCCATGTGCAACAGTATCAAAAGCTTTCCTGAAATCCAAGAATATGATATCAAATTTTTTTGCATCTAGTTCCTTTGTAACCACATCATAGTATCCAATCAAATTTGTCAGACAAGACTTTCCCTTAACAAACCCATGCTGTGTCTGAATTATTGCTGCAGTCTTATTTAGATCCTGTAATGCATCTTTATCCAGTGACTCCATCATTTAACCTGGAACAGAAGTTAAACTAACTGGTCTGTAATTACTCATGTCACTTACTGTAATTACTTTGTGAATTGGGGATACATTTCTACATCTCCAGTCCTTGTGGACTTCCCCTAAATCCAAGGATGTGCTCACAATTATGGCTAAGGGTTTGCCATGTTTAACTTCAAGAATTTCTCCTCCACTTTGCTCTCTGTTATTACAAAATCATTAAGCACTCTGTTACGTCACTGTGTTAGTCTTAATAGTACATATAGTTCTGAGCCCAGGATTATAAATGATTCAGTTTATAATTCTGAGCCCGGGATTAAAATCTGTCAATTTTTTATATTTTATCTCATGTCCGATCAAGATCTTCGGGCAGCTGTTATGGTAAGATCATATGCAAATGCCAGTATCCGACAGTTTTGAAAAGATTGGGCCAACCAATTTAGTAATACTAAAGTCCAGATGAGAGGCCCCAGTAGCGATCCTCGAGACGCCCTTGGAATATACAGTGTTATTAATATTAAAGTATTCCTATGTAGAGGGCTCTGGAGCGAGTTCTTTTTTTTTTTTTTTTTTTGATTTGGTAGTTGTTGGCGCATCGGCTTCTGTGGCCATATTGCACCTCCCAAGGTTTTTGCAGTACTTTGATCCAAGCCCGAGGCGGGAATCGAACCCGCGACCTTTGGGTTGCCGGGCAGGTACTTTACCCACTCGGCTAGCCCGGTCGGCGGAGCGAGTTCTAAGGCTCTTACTAAAGAGAAATTTGGACAACAGGTACAATAAAGAATGAGCTTGCCATTTATCAGAAAAAAAAAAATTAGTTACAAAATTTGTCATTGTTTAGTGCAACACTATCTTAGTTACGATTATGCAGATAACTTACATTATTTGCATAATCGTAGGTTATTGCCACAACGCCACTACTCGGCTCCACTGTACTGTATAAAAGCAAAGCAGTCTCTTCAAAATCATACAGTAGATGTTTCCCTGCACTACAGCAGCAATGCCAACAAAAGGCACTATTAGTGAAGCTGTACTATCAGAACAGCAACAATACAGCTGCAGCTATCAGAGAATTCCATCGTCAGAAGTGCATAAGGATCTATGACTGTGCTGTCCGCAAAATGATTTCAAAATATGAAGTGACAGGATATCTTAGTGTTTAACCAGGTACAGATCAAAAACAAGTGGACTCCTTGTGTTGAAGGTGCGGTTATGGCTGTCGTGGATTTATCAAGTCAATCTCCATGTGGTAGTGAAAGTTTGCCAGCTGTTTCTCATGAAGTGGACATGCCGTATTCCACTGTAAGGCTAGTAATGTGTCAGGTGTTGCAGTATAATCCTTATAAGATGCACATGCTACAGCAGCTAAAGCATAGTGATGCAGATATTCATTACACATACGCACTTCAGTTTCTGGCACGAATGACAGTGGATGTCACTTGGCCATGGAACAATCTTTGGAGTGATGAAGTCCACTTCTGCTTAAATGGACAAGTGAATAGGCACAACTTGCATTTGGGCAACAGAAAACCCTCGAGTTATCCAAGAGGTCCTGGTGCATTCTCCAAAAGTGACAGTGTGGTGTGGATTTACGGCCACATTCATGATTGGGCCATATTTTTTTTGAACAGGTATCACCGACTGGACCCCGAACTTGATCCGTCCGTGGACAGCAATATTATGAAATGTTAGCAAATTTCGCAATACCAGATTCATGCCAGATGGTGTGCCACCTCACATCCACCGTCATGTCCAAAGATTGCTAAGGCAACACTTTACAGACGAATGGGTCATCAACCATTGTTTCCAGACATCTTGGCCACTCAATTACAGGACCTCACCCCATGCGGCTTCTGGTTATGGGGTTTTTTGAAGAACCAGGAGTATCGGGAAGGATGTCAAACTTTGGCATATCTGAAGGACAGCATTAGATGTCATCTGCTGACTATTCCAGTTGACATGTTACATTCTGCTGTAGAAAATGCTGTTTTTCGAATGGAAACTGTTTTTGACCAAAATGGAGGACACATTGATCAATTGTAGCGCTGTTCAAGTGATTTGTATTTCCATAGTGCCATATAGTGACAAATTTTGTAACTAATTTTTTTCCCCCAATAAATGGCGAGCACTTTCTGTATTGTACCTGTTGTCCAAATTTTTCTTCAGTACGAGCCTTAGAACTCGCTCCAGAGAGGCGCCTCCGTAGCCAGGTGGGCAGAAGCAGCAATGCGTAGCACATGCTTCTTGATTAGACCGGGGTTCGAGCCCGTGACCACCAAATACGGAGGATGCGGAAAGGTCAGGGAATGACCACCGCATATCCCCAGAGCAATATGGCCTTAGTTGCTAATGCTCCTAAAACCAAATAACAACATCGCTCCAGAGCCCTCTACATAGGGATACTTTAATTTTAACAACCCTGTACTTGTTTATTCAGAAAAATAACTTTTAAACAGTTTTGATAACTCTATTTCACAGTCAGCACCACCATAACTGAGCAGAACCACTCTCCTACCATATTAAGTGAAATGTTCCTTCAGAGTCCACGTAAATGAAATGTTCCTCTAGAGTCCACTGAATGTTCCTTCAGAGTCCACGTACTGAAAATATATTATTGATGCTAAACAAATTGCAGTCAGTCTCTTGACATTGACGCCTACTTCTCCAGCATAGAAAATAATAGGCAAGGGAGAAGAATACTCATTTCAATTACGAATCCCAAAATCAGCCGACCTATGATACTAAACTAAATTTCAAAATCATTTTTTTTTTTTTTTTCATACTGATAGAATATCATTGCCTTTTTAGTGATAATATGTAATGTTTGCTTTTCTAGGTATAATATGTAATTTGAAGAATAACCGATCGGGCAAAACTGATAAAATTTTAAAATTCCGAAAAGTTTTATTTGACGAAACGGTGCAGTTTTATTATTATTGCTGCTCTTATATTATTTCTCTCTGATTGGGGGTTACACCTCATGACGGGTATTGCTACCAAGTACACAGGGTGGTTGTTGTTATGTCTGATGTTACTGTTGGTCGAGGAACTCTTTGACAATCTTACAGGTGTCCAGGATTGCAACTTTCTGGAGTTCCTTGTAGGTGTTTGCTGGGAGACCTATTGCTGCTAGGCTGTTATGTAGGGTTTTTGGCACCATACCTGTGGTTGACACGATGCTCGGGATGGTGGTTACTTGTTGCATATGCCACATCTCTTTAATCTCCTGTCTTAGGTTCGTGTACTTCCTGATTTTTTCCTCATGGGTTTTCTGCAGGTTGCCACTGTTGAGTGCCACTATGTCAATCAGATTGGTAGCCTTTTCCTTCTTGTCCACAAAGGTTATGCCTGGTCTGTTGTGCAAGATTGTCCTATCCGTTATTATGGCGCAGTCCCAGTACAGCTTGTGGGTTGGGGTCTCTAGTACTGCCTGGGGTTCGTACTTGTACGGTACACTTTCTCCGATCAACTGGTATTTCCTTGCTAGCTTCTGATGTATTATCCTGGCTACCTGGTTGTGTCTATGAGTGTACTCAGTCTGGATGATCACCTTGCATCTTGCGGTGATATGTTGGATTGTTTCTGAGGCCCGGTGGCATGTGCCATCTAACAATCCAGGCTCCTTGGCAATATATTTTCTATAGTTCATGGTTTTGATTACCTGGTCTTGGATGGCAAGCACGAATCCTTCAGTCTCGGGGAAGAGCGTCCCGCTCGTGAGCCATGCATTGGAAGCAATTTTATCTATGTGACCCTGATGGAGATCATTGTAGTATCTGCCACAGAATGTCTTCTCTGCCCATCTTTCTAGCTTTGTTTGTACCTTCTGGTTGGGGTTCCCCTCGTGCTTGCTTAGGTTGAGTCGGGCATACGGCTTGTCTATCTTCCTTATGGCCTGGTGGAGTGCTGCTGTTTGTTTCTGGAAGTAATCACTCAGGTTAATTATCGTCTTCTGTTGCTCAATGAGGTCTATCGGGCCCCTTCCTCCTTCCCGGACAATTGTCAGTTTCTCCATGGCAGCTCTCGGATGACATTGGGGTCTCTTGGTCATCCTTGTCTTTCTCATCCTCCGGCTTGGTGTTAGTCCAATCTATGACCCAGTGTTAGCACTGGGACTGCATAGGTGTTTATGGCTTTAACTGTGTTATCTCCGTTCAGCTTTGCTTTCAGCAGGCTTCTGAGTATCTGATGGTATTTTTTGGTCAGGCAGACCTTAATATCCTTGTACTGTAACTGCTGAGCCTGCGTCATCCCCAAGTATTTGTAGGCCTCTCCCTCTGCCATGGCTTCAATCTCTTTACCCCTCTGCAGCTGGTAGTTTCGGTTGACTAATTTTCCCTGACGCAATCCGTGGGTCTTGCATTTCTCTAGACCAAATATCCTTGCTGAATTCTTCGATCTGGAGTAGTTGCTGAAGGTGCTTCTCGGTTCCAGAAGCGCCTTTTTAGTGATAATATGTAATATATGCTTTTCTAGGTATAATATGTAATTTGAAGAATAACCGATAAAATTTGATAAAAAGTTGATAAAGTTGATAAAATTTTAAAATTCCGAAAAGTTTTCTTTTACGAAGCAGCGCAGTTTTAACATTATTATTATTATTATTAGCTATATGCTGCAAGGAAGCCTGAGGCTTTTGCTACACCAGCCAAATAGAAAAAAAAAAAATTCCGGAGTTACCCTGAGAGAGAGTCAAAAGTAGAGGGAATCACCAAGAAGAGAAGAATAATGATATCTAGCTGAGTATCCTAGGTGTGTCAGGCCCGTACTCACCAGATGTGTTCTCCTGGGGTTACAACGGAGAATAGTTCAACATTCACGGGCACAAAAAGTGATATAGTCGTACACGTTGGCACTAATGATATTAAGAGTAGGAGACCGGCGGAATTACTCGGCCCTGGAAAGATTGTGCAGGGCTCAAGGGGTAGAATTTTTTTCAGCCTGGTCTGTACTTGTTAACAGGAGAGACTGCTTCTACAGGGATGGGATACACTTAAATAGAAAGCGTGCAAGAATATTTACTGATGCTATCGAGGCAGTATTAGGTGGGTCGGAAAACTGCTAAATTGGGGGGGATACAAGGACTAATAGATTAACAGTAGCCACTGGCAGAGGTGAAAGTGATTCTTGCACTGCTTCTATTCGAATGAGCAGAAGCCTGAAAAACAAGATGCAGAATATTTCAGAGACTGCTGGGAGTCATTGCAGTACAAATAAACACTTAGGTTGTGTTAGGGTAGCTAAGAAAAAGAACAGGTGCGTGTACACCAGTGCTAGGAGTTTAGTAAATAAATTTCATGAATTTGAGGTATTGCTCAAAACATCAAAGGCAGATATTCTGGGGATTTCAGAGATGTGTCACACAGATATAAGGAATGCAGAACTGGAACTTGGAACTGGAAATACATAAAATCCAAGGAAGTGAAGCCAGTCGACACTGCTAGACAGTGCAGTGTCGAGTTAGTTTGGTGTGACGTAAGCATTGGGAGATCAAAATTGAGAGTAGGAGTGTGCTATACGCCTAATGACTCTGATGAGTACAATAAGAAACTATACAGGGAAATAGAGTGGGCCAGTAAATCAGAGAGTCTTCTAATGGAGGATTTTAATTTCCCAGCTATTGACTGGAATTTGGGGGCTGGTCACTCACACACTAGCAAGGCTTTTGTGGATTTATTGGATGATTGTTTTCTACATCAGCATGTTCGGGAGGCAACTAGAGGGAGTAATACTCTTGATTTGATTATCAGTAGTGATTCTTCATGCATTAAGAATCTGCAGATAAATGAACCACTAGATGGCAGTGATCACAGTGTGCTGAAGTGGGATTTACTCAAAGAGGTAACTACCATTAGGGGTAAAGGGAAGGGTTATTGCTTTCGTAAAGGCGACTGCGATGGACTGAGACAGTATTTAAATTCTATACAGTGGGACCAACTGATGATGTTACCAACAGCAAATTTAAAATGGGAAGCATTCAAAGAACTTATCTTGGAAGCTGCTAGGCTTTACATACCAACTAAGAAATATTGTTCAAGGTTTAGGCCTAAATGGATGTCAGATGAACTAATGAGACATATGGCAGTGAAGAAAAATGCATGGGATACATACAAATTAACACGTGACACAGAAGCCTATGATAGATACAAGTTGATCTGTAACCAAGTTACAAAGGAGGTTAGGCAGGCAAAGGCAGATTACGAGATATCTTTGGCAAGGGATGCAAAGAAAAACAGCAAAGAGTTCTTTACTTATGTAAACTCTAGAAGGAAGGGGATGAATCAGATTGGTCCACTGGATATCGATGGGTCAACTGTTGATGATCCTGCTCAGGTAGCTAACAAACTAAATGAATATTTTGCATCGACATTCACACATGAGGAGTTATTCAGCGAGGGGAATGCCAGAGGTGTATTCAACTCTAGCAGTAAGCTAGAGAATCTTGTAATCTCTGAGAGTAAAGTGGAGGAGAAATTGTTGAAGATAAACACAAGAAAGGCACCTGGAGTGGATGGGATCTATCCAGTTATATTAAAGGAAGTAGCAAAGGAAGTAAGCAAACCCTTACCCATAATTATGAGAGCTTCCTTGGACTCAGGGGAGGTACCCATATCTTTGGTAAGGGATGCAAAGAAAAACAGCAAAGAGTTCTTTACTTATGTAAACTCTAGAAGGAAGGGGATGAATCAGATTGGTCCACTGGATATCGATGGATCAACTGGCACTGGAGATGTGCAAATGTGACCCCAATTCACAAAGGAGGATCAAAGGCTGACACAAGTAATTATAGACCTGTGAGTTTAACTTCTGTTCCCAGAAAATTAATGGAGGCACTGGTTAAAGAAGCACTGCAGGATCATCTGGACAAGGCTTCAGTTATAGTTGGGCACAGCATGGTTTTGTTAAGGGGAAGTCTTGTCTGACCAGTTTGATTGGATACTATGATGCAGTCACAAAATAACTGGATGCAGGGAATAACTTTGATATTATATACTTGGATTTTAGAAAGGCTTTTGATACTGTTGCACAATGAAGACTGCTGCACAAATTGGAGCAGTGTGGCATTGGAGGCAAATTGCTGCTATGGATAAAGGGGTGGTTGAGGGGGAGAAGACAGAGGGTGGTAATCAATGGACACTGCTCATCGTGGACTAATGTTACTAGTGGAGTCCTTCAGGGTTCAGTATTGGGTCCATTATTGTTTTCTTTATTTATAAATGATATTGATGATGGTATATCAAACTTAATGTCCAAGTTTGCAGATGATACAAAGGTTAGCAGGGTTGTCAAGGACACTACAGACACTGTGCTGCTGCAACAGGATCTGGAAAGGTTGAGCAGATGGGCTGAGAGGTGGCAAAAGAAGTTTAACATTGACAAATGTAAAGTACTACCTATGGGAAACAGCAACCCCAGAGCAATGTATCAACTCTGTGGTACTACACTGACAGTGGTAGAGAATGAAAAGGACCTGGGGGTGGTTGTGCAGGCAGATATGAAGTTCTCTGAGCAGTGCAGACGGGCTGCAAGAGTAGCTCACGGTGTGTTGTCATGATATATAGGAATTTTTCTAGCAGGGATAAGGAGGTGATTATTCCCTTGTATAAGGCAATGGTCAGACCACACCTAGAGTACTGTATACAGGCCTGGAGGCCTCATTCAAGAAGGATGTAGAGATGCTGGAACGAGTACAGAGAAGGGCAACAAGATTAGTGAATGGAACAAAGGGGTGCTCTTACGAAGAAAGGCTTAAGTTTTGCAAATTACAGTGTCTGGAGACTAGGCACCAGCGAGGTGATCTGATAGAGGTGTATAAAGCCTTGAATGGTTCGAGCATGCTCAATGCTGATGGGATTCTTCCTCTCGCTCAGAATAATCACCTGAGAGGGCATAAATTCAAATCGAGGAAAGACAGATGTAGGATTTATGTGCGGAAATTTGCCTTTAGCCAGCGGGTGGTTGGTAGGTGGAACAGACTTCCATTCCTTGTCGTGGAAGTTGATAGCCTAAATAAGTGTAAGGCTCAGCTGGACAGGTATTTCGAACGAACAGAGGGTTGAAGTGGAAGTGGTTATTTTTTATTTATTTATTTTTTTTTTTTTGGCTGATGCTGCATAAGCTTGCTTTCTTGCATCAAATGCCGCTACTAATGCTAATGCTAAAAACAAACAGTTGTCTAAGTTGATAGGGCATTTTTTCTGATTAACAATTTGCACTTTAACTATTTAAATGATTAGCAATTTGCAGGTTCACACTATTGTCCTTTGTTCCAAAAAAAATAAATTATAATAAAACTCTGCTACCAATTGCGAAATCACCTACCTTAAAGGACAAAACTCATCATTAGGATTCCATTGCACTGCTCGCTCACTACATGCCCTCCATGTTACGCACGCAAGCTCATTCACTCATTGCCATTCGTTAGGTTTAAGCGTTCAGAAGTCATCATTGTAATGTTATCAACTTCGAGTTTATTTGTGTTTTAAGGTGGATAATAATTTAAGTATTTAGAATTTATTACAGTCAGGAAGGTGTGTTGCCACCATGATGTTTTGAATGGTCGGGTTGAATGTACCTTGCGGCGAAGGATATTTATGTTTCCTCATATACACGATATGACTCAGGATTCGACACCTACTTGCTTACGACAAAACACGTACTACATTTCTTTAGAACAGCTAGAGAAAACTAAAGTCACATACTAATGAGGGAACGAAATTTAAAAGAAGTTCAGGTATGCATTAGTTTCAGGTCTGGTTGAGAATTTTTTAGAGACCAATAAAGATCCAGACTACCATTACAGTTGAAAATATGTTGGCGAACTTCAAGAAGTTGGGCTGCCACATAATTTTCATGGTACATTTTTACACTTTTGGACATGTAAGTGAAGAAGAGGGTGAGAGGTTGAAACAGGGCAATAAACACATGGAGATGAGGTACCCACAGGGAAGTTGAAATGTCAACATCAGGGCTGATATTTGCTGGATACTGAAGAGCTACTGTACAGTAGAAGCATCTGCAAGAAAACAAAAGAAACGAAACATTAATAATGAAAGTTTGAATGAGTTTGTAAAGTGAAAGGTGAGTTTTTAATATTTTGCCTTTTCAGTAGTATTTTATGTTGACAATGAATTGCCCAAACATTTTCGGGAAAATATCAGGCAATAAAAACCGTGGTACAAATTGCGAAATTTTCGCAATGGGTACTGCTGGTTATTATTATATTAGTTCACCTGAATATTTTTATTCATCCACTAAAGTTCCTCCCGTCACGGACTGGCTTCGAACCAGGGCTTTTCCACCTAGGTGTGGGGAGAACCTCACATCTGGGTGAGAAACAACGGTGAATACCAATGTGCAACCGTGCAGACTACATCCGGTGTTTGAAGGAGGGTGACGATGCTATTGCACTGTGCACATTCTAGTACAAATACTAATACCCTCGAGTGTAGCGCAGTTGGTATAATCGCCGGAGTGAAAACACTTGAGTTAGAATCACGTCGATAACAGGAATAATTTTACAGGCCTTTTTTATAATGCGGCGGAGTTAGTCGGTTTCCGGCGAGGGTAGCATCGTATATTCTCCGGGAGACTCGGTTTTTCATCCAGCAATCAGAAAATCGACTGCAGAACACACGCAGTTAAAAGACAATATACGCTGAGCAACATGGCCTTAGTTGCCGCTGCTCCTAAAACCCAATAACAACAACAATAATAATAATGGAATGTTTATGGTTTTTTTTTTTTTTTTTTACATGGATGAGTTAGTCGGCCCCAGGCGAGGATAGCATGGATTTTCATTCAGAAAACAGTAATTTGGCCTCAAAACAAGCAATTTACAGACAATATACACAGAGCAACAAGGCTTTAGTCGCCAATGCTTCTAAAACGCAAGAACCAACCAACAAATGCTAATATTGCAATGAACATAGGCCACCGGACCCAACCTCTTCGCAACTCTCTAGGAGTCCAAAATGTACGTACGTATGTGCGCGCATTGTCGTGGCGAAGTTATGTCATGGAGCTGGGCATTTTCTTGGCGCGTGTATGCCATTACCAAAAATTCCATTAGTTCAAAGAATGTGTTCTCTCACCCTTCTGTGCATTCGGTAGCAGGACGCTGGCAACAACCTATGTACGGTTTCAGAATGGGTTAAAGATCCTGAAATATTAACTTAACGTATAGAGAGTTTGTTATAATAAAAATAAACTCATAATCTTCACGTGCTATAAGAGTGGTCATTACAGCAAGCTATATTTATTGGGAAACCACCACGTAATTTCCTTCTCCAGGTATATTAGTTTACTTAGTTACCCATAATTTTTGCTTCACTAAACCATGCTATGTGTCCTTCAGAAGGCTATTTCCACTTAAGTGTCTCTGTATTGCACTCATAAATCATTTCCTCTAAGGGAATGAATTTCACTGAACCACTACAGTTCTAATAACCGATCTGTAACTATTATATCAGATCACCGGAACATTTAATTTCAAATGCCATGCTGTTTGTCTAATATGTTTTAAAACCCAGAGTCCACAGCTGGATTCATCATTCTTCTCTTTCTCTCTCTCATAGTAACTAAGAAAGTTTTTTTGTCTAGTACAGCATAAGCCTCAGGCTTCCTTGTACCATGTGGCTAATAATAATAATAATAATTGCGTGTGTTCCTTAGTCGATGTGTCTGTTTTCCTGAACGAAAAACCAAGTTTATAGGGGGGGGAGAACCTTGCTTTCTACGCCTCACACCAACTAACTCAGCCACTGGGTGAAAAGAGCCCATTAAAGTTGCTCGCTCGATGGGATACAAACCCGGGGATTTTCCAACCGGTGTGAGACCCGAGACAGTACCACTGTGCTACCGCGCAAACCTGACTTCTCTTAGAATGGCCTTCTTTATGTAAACGCAATACGTTATAGTGACGGCCACCGTAGCCGAGTGGTCAATCACGCGTGTGCATAAGTACACGTACATTGAGTGACCGTAGGTTAAAGCCCGTGACTGCTAAATACGGTGCTGTTTCCTGAATCTGTCTATTTTGTGAATATTTGTCTGCAATCCGAAGGCCCTCGTATTTAGCACAGTAGATGTTATCACCATCCTCCCCACACCGGGTGGAAAAGACCTCAGTTCGAGTGCCATGAAGTGAAGAATTTTTATGAGCCCTTTTCACAACAGGGATGAGTTCGTCAGTCTCGGCTGAGGGTAGTTGTTTTTCTCCCGGAAACTCGGGATTTTCTTCCAGCAAAACAGAAAATTGACCTCAGAACACACAATTTACATACAATATCCACGGAATAATATGGCTTTAGTCGCCGATACTCCTAAAATTCTTAATGCAAGAATGTAATCCAAAGGAATCTCTCCTGAATCCAAAGATATCTTCATAATCATGCTGAATAGCTTAATACATTCTCTAAGAGCCTCCATCAAAATTACTCGGTGTGTCACAAATTCCGGGAGCCTTACTTGCCTTTACGTTCGAAAGATAGTAGTAGTAGTGGCATATGATGCAAGAAAGCAAGTGTTATGAGCTTATGCAGCATCAGCCAAAAAAAAAAAAAAAAACATTCACACCACCACTCCCTCTAAATGTTTGTTCATTTCCTCTTTAAATTAATTTAACCTATAGGAAGGTATTCACAATATTGAAGGTAAATTCACAAGGAAGGTATTCACAAGATGAGATATAACTTAAAACGATGCCACATTGCAAATATTCTGTTCTTTCAAATTTGGCTATGTATTATTGATGCTTTCGCACTATACTTATACATAGCTTATCAACTTCCATTTAGGCCTAAATGGATGTCAGATGAACTAATGACGCATATGGCAGAGAAGAAAAATGCATGGGATACATACAAATTAACACGTGACACAGAAGCCTATGATAGATACAAGTTGATCTGTAACCAAGTTACAAAGGAGGTTAGGCAGGCGAAGGCAGATTACGAGAAATCCTTGGCAAGGGATGCGAAGAAAAACAGCAAAGAGTTCTTTACTTATGCAAACTCTAGAAGGAAGGGGATGAATCAGATTGGTCCACTTGATATCGATGGGTCAACTGTTGATGATCCTGCTCAGGTAGCTAACAAACTAAATGAATATTTTGCATCGACATTCACACATGAGGAGTTATTCAGCGAGGGGAATGCCAGAGGTGTATTCAACTCTACCAGTAAGCTACAGAATCTTGTAATAACTGAGAGTAAATTGGAGGAGAAATTGTTGAAGATACACACAAGAAAGGCACCTGGGGTGGATGGGATCTATCCAGTTATATTAAAGGAGGCAGCAAAGGAAGTAAGCAAACCCTTAGCCATAATTATGAGAGCTTCCTTGGACTCAGGGGAGGTACCCATGGACTGGAGATGTGCAAATGTGACCCTTATTCACAAAGGAGGATCAAAGGCTGACACAAGTAATTATAGACCTGTGAGTTTAACTTCTGTTCCCGGAAAATTAATGGAGGCACTGGTTAAAGAAGCACTGCAGGATCATCTAGACAAGACTTCAGTTATAGTTCGGACACAGCATGGTTTTGTTAAGGGGAAGTCTTGCCTGACCAATTTGATTGGATACTATGATGCAGTCACAAAAGAACTGGATGCAGGGAATAACTTTGATATTATATACTTGGATCTTAGAAAGGCTTTTAATACTGTTGCACATGGAAGACTGCTGCACAAATTGGAGCAGTGTGGCATTGGAGGCAAATTGCTGCTATGGATAAAGGGGTGGTTGAGGGGGAGAAGACAGAGAGTGGTAATCAATGGACACTGCTCATCGTGGACTAATGTTATCAGTGGAGACCCTCAGGGTTCAGTATTGGGTCCTTTATTGTTTTCTGTATTTATAAATGATATTGATGATGGTATATCAAGCTTAATATCCAAGTTTGCAGACGATACGAAGGTTGGCAGGGTTGTCAAGGACACTACTGACACTATGCTGCTGCAACAGGATCTGGAAAGGTTGAGCAGATGGGCTGAGAGGTGGCAAATGAAGTTTAACATTCACAAATGTAAAGTACTACATCATATGGGAAACAGCAACCCCAGAGCAACGTATCAACTCTGTAGTACTACACTGACAGTGGTAGAGAATGAAAGGGACCTGGGGGGTGGTTGTGCAGGCAGATAGGAACTTCTCTGAGCAGTGCAGACGGGCTGCAAGAGTAGCTCATGGTGTATTGTGAATGATATATAGGAATTTTTCTAGCACGGATAAGGAGGTGATTATTCCCTTGTATAAGGCAATGGTCAGGCCACACCTAGAGTACCGTATACAGGTCTGGAAGCCTCATTTCAAGAAGGATGTAGAGCTGCTGGAACGAGTACAGAGAAAGGCAACAAGAGTAGTAAATGGAACAAAGGGGTGCTCTTACGAAGAGCCGAGTGGGTAATGTACCTGCCCGGCAACCCAAAGGTCGCGGGTTCGATTCTCGCCTCGGGCTTGGATCAAAGTACTGCAAAAACCTTGGGAGGTGCAATATGGCCACAGAAGCCGATGCGCCAACAACTACCAAATCAAAAAAAAAAAAAAAAAAGCTCTTACGAAGAAAGTCTAAAGTTTTGCGAATTACAGTGTCTGGAGACTAGGCACCAGCGAGGTGATCTGATAGAGGTGTACAAAGCCTTGAATGGTTTGAGCATGCTCAATGCTGATGGGATTCTTCCTCTTGCTCAGAATAATCACCTGAGAGGGCATAAATTCAAATTGAGGAAAGACAGATGTAGCATAGATGTGCGGAAATTTGCCTTTAGCCAGCGGGTGGTTGGTAGGTGGAACAGACTTCCATCCCTGGTCCTGGAAGTTGATAGCCTAAATACGTTTAAGGCTCAGCTGGACAGGTATTTCGAACGAACAGAGGGGTGAAGTGGAAGTGTTTATTTTTTATTTATTTATTTTAGTTCAATTTTTTTGGCTGATGCTGCATAAGCTGCAACAATTGTAAAGCAGTTATTAATCAGTCCAAACTAGAGTTTGAACAGGCTAAGAGTAGAAAACTTGCTTCTTCCCCTAATGGTAGCCGAGCATTCTGGTCTCTTGCCAAAGCTATTGGCCGCAACTTTTGCCCATCTCTGCTCCCACCTCTGTCCAAACCAGATGGTTCTGTTGTCACTTCAGCCAAGGATAAAGCTGACCTGCTAGCATCCCATTTTTCTTCGAGCTCATGTATTTGTGATCTTGGTAAAACACCTCCCACCATTCCTAACACGCTCCATTCAATGCCTCCTGTGGTCTTCCGTCAAAAGGATATCAGAAGGATTTTGATGAATCTTGATGCTAAGAAAGCTCCAGGTCCTGATGGTATTTCTCCACTTGTTCTCAAAACCTGTGCTCCTGAACTTACTCCTATTCTTTGCCGCCTTTATTCACTTTCTTATTCCAAAGGTGTTTTTCCTTCTGCTTGGAAATTTGCTCATATCCAGCCAGTTCCTAAAAAGGGTGACAAATCCCTCCCATCCAATTATCGTCCCATTGCAATTACTTCTACTCTTTCTAAAGTAATGTAGAAATCAATTAACCGCCAACTCTTAAACTACCTAGAAACCTTCCGTCTGATCAACGATCGCCAGTATGGATTCCGTCAGTGTCGATCCACTGGTGATATTCTCGCTTATGTTACCCATTTATGGACTAATTCAATGGAAAGGTTCGGTGAAACACAAGTAGTTGCTCTTGACATCTCAAAGGCTTTTGATCGTGTTTGGCATAAAGGTCTTCTAAACAAGCTTCCATCTTATGGTTTGCCAACTGTTTTTAGTAATTGGTTATCTAGTTTTCTCTCTGATCGCTCACTGAGGGTGATGGTAGATGGCTCTCTGTCTTCTAACTTCTCCACTAATGCCGGTGTCCCCCAAGGTTCAGTTCTTTCCCCCACTCTTTTCCTCTTGTATATCAATGACCTTCTTTCATTGACTGGAAATCTTATCCATAGTTTTGCCGATGATAGCACATTGCATTCAACTTTCCATTTTGAGAAACCTTGTCCAGGTCAATCAACTTCAAGTTCTCGAAAACCTGCTGCCAATTCCTTAAATGCCGATCTTCAGGTAATTCTCCAGTGGGGCAAAGACAACTTAGTTGATTTCAACCCTTCTAAAACTCAATCTTGTCTTATATCTCGGAAAAAGGATTCTTCTGCTCCTATGCTTGTCTTTAGTGACACTCCGATTTCTAGGCAAAATGATATATCTCTTTTGGGGATTACCCTGACTTCTAATCTCTCTTGGCACAAGCACATTGCAAATATTGCTTCCTCTGCATCTAAAAAACTTGGTTTTCTCTTTCGCTCTCGGCGTTACGTTTCTCCCATACAGCTGCTCACTCTGTATAAATCGCAAATCCGCCCTGCCATGGAATATTGTTCCCATATCTGGGGTGGTGCCCCAAAACCTCTCTCAGGCTTCTTGATTCCATTCAGAAGAGGGCAGTCAGGTTAATTAATGATTCATCTCTAACAGAGTCTCTCCACTCGCTTTCTCATAGACGCACTGTTTCTGCTGCATGCCTCTTCTACAGATACTTCCATGGGCACTGTTCTTCTGAATTGGCTTCTATAATTCCCGCTCTCTCTTTCAAAACAGTCCGAACACGTGCCGCCACCAGCCAACATCCATTTACTGTCCAACTTCAAACCCACAGAACCAACTTTTCATCTTCCTCATTTATTCATTCAACTGCCGTTTTCTGGAGCAACCTCCCTTCATACGTATTTCCTGAAAATTACAATCTACAGAAGTTCAAGTCCAGTGTCAACAAATATCTTCTTTTGTCTTCTCAACCTCCAACCCTAGCACGGTACTAAGTACTATAGGTTATAATTCCTCTCGTGTTTGGGGTTCTCATAAAAAAAAAAAAAAAAAAAAAAAAGCTTTCTTTCTTGCATCAAATGCCTCTACTAATGCTAAAAAACTTCGACAACCACAGGTGGAAGTTTGTTCCAGAAATTAACCACCTGCTGGATAAAGGTAAATTTCCACACATCTATTCTACATCTGTCTTTCCTTAATTTGAATTTATGCCCCCTTAGGTTCGTAATCTGAACAAGTGCAAGAATCCCATCAGAATTCAGCGTGCTCAACTCATTCGAGGGCTTATACACTTCAATCATATCACTGCCAGGTGCCTAGTCTCCAGCCATTGCAATTTGCAAAACTTAAGCCTTTCTTGGTAAGAGGATCCCTTCCTTCCCCTCACCAATCTTGTCCTTCTCTGTACATACTCAAGCGTTTGACACTGTTGCGCATGGAAGACTATTGTACAAATTAGAGCAGAATGGTATTAAGGGTAAGTTGCTACAATGGATAAAAGGATGGTTCAGTGGGAGAAGACAGAGGGTGGTAATTAATGCGTGCTGCTCTTCGTGGACTAATGTTTATTAATGGAGTCCCACAGTGTTCGCTCCACTGTAGTTTTGTTTATTTTTTTATGATATTGATGAAGGTATATCAGCCTTAGTGTCTAAGTTTGCAGATGATACAAAGGTTGGCAGGGTTGTTAATAACTGTAATGGCAGTGTGCTACTGCAACAGGATCTAGATAATTTGGGCAGATCGGCTAAGAAGTGGCAACTGAAGTTTAACCTTGACAAATGCAAAGTACTGCATATGGGTAGAAGTAACCCCAGAGAAACGAACCAACTCTGTGGTACTACACTTAAGGTGGTATAAAATGAAAAAGACCTGGGAGTAATTATGCAGTCAGATATGAAGTTTTCTGAGCAATGCAGACAGGCTGCCAGGGAAGGTCATGGGGTTTTGTCAATGATATATAGGAATTTTGCTAGCAGGGAAAAGGTGGTGATTGTCCCTCTGTATAAGGCAATGGTTAGGCCACGCCTTGAGTACTGCGTACAGGTCTGGAGGCCTCATTTTAGGAACGATGTCGATTTGCTTGAGCGTGTACAGAGAAGGGCAACAAGATTGGTGGGGAAATGAAGGGATCCTGTTAACAACAGAGGTTTATGTTCTGCAAATTGCAGTAGCTGGAGTCTAGGCACCTGTGCGGTGATCTGATACAGATATAGAATAGATGTGCGGAAATTTGCCTTTAGCCAGCGGGTGGTTAATTGCTGGAACAAACTTCCATCTGTCGTTGTGGAAGTTGATAGGTTGAATAAATTTAAGGAGGAATTGGACAGGCATTTGGAGGGAATGGTGTGATTTTTTTTTTTTTTTTTTGGCTGATGCTGCATAAGCTCATACACTTACTTTCTTGCCTCACATGTCACCACTACTACTACTATTACTATTAGTCCACGAAGAGCAGCATCCATTGATTACCACCCTCTGTGTTCTCCCACTGAATCATCCTTTTATCCATTGTAGTAACTTACCCTTAATACCTTGTGCTGCAATTTGTACAGTAGTCTTCCATGCGCAACAGTGTAAAAAGCTTTCCTGAAATCCAAGTACATGATATCAAAATTATTTTTTGCATCCAGTTCCTTTGTAACCACATCATAGTATCAAATCAAATTTGTCAGACAAGACTTTCCCTTAAAAAACCCATGCTGTGTGTGAATTATTGCTGCAGTCTTGTCTAGATGATCCTGCAATGGATCTTTAACCAGTGACTCCATTATTTTACCCAGAACAGAAGTTAAACTAACTGGTCTGTAATTAATCGTGTCATCCTTCGATCCCCCTTGGTGAATTGGGAATACATTTGCACAGCTCTAGTCCGTGAGGACCTTTCTCCTGAGTCCAAGAATGCTCTCATAATTATGGCTAATGGTTTGCTTACTTCCTTTGCTGACTCCTTTAATATAACTGGATAGATCCCATCCACCCGAGGTGCCTTTCTTATGCTTATCTTAAACAATTTCTGCTCCACTTTGCTCTCAGTTATTACAAAATCATTAAGCACCCTGCTACAATTTGTTAACCTTCTGCCATTTTCAAACCTTAATAACTCCTCATGTGCGAATGTAGATGCAAAATACTCATTCAGTTTTTTTGCAATCTGAGCAGGATCATCAACGGTCTTGTCTGTTGATGATCCTAATAAACAATGTGATCTGTAATCACTATGAAATTAGTGATAAAACTGAAAGTATGCCACATAATAAGTGATAATAAGCCATATAGTTAGTGAAAGTAAGCCTTCGAATAATCACTAACTAAAGTAAATAGTGCGAATGAGGCCACCCGTGCAAAATTAGTGATTACACTATTTGTAGGAACAGCAGACACATGGTGACACTCAGACAAAAGTGATGCTGATTTTGAATATGGGGATGAATACAGGAAGGACAGACAGTAGAGAAGAGGTGGAGCGGTTATGCACTTAGTTAAGAAAAATATTAAACTAGTGTAATCACTAATTTTCTATGGCTTATCCTCATCTATACAGACCCTTGTCAGTATGAAGGCTCTTTTTCGCTTGTAACGGCCGATGAAAAGTATTTACTCAATCTGAAACATTTAACACCCCATACAGAAGGGTTCCATCCGATTCGCCTTCATCGTTGTATTCACAAACATGAAAAATTCTTTGCTCTGTTGGTCAGTGTTTTTTCATATGCAGACTTGGCCTCCCTGAGGAACTCTTTCAGACTAACTTGTAACTGTTGTAAACTTTAGTACTTTTCGTCGCTCTGTAGCTATAACATACGATCATTTTATACTCTGCGAAACCAGCAAGCTCTGGATTCATCCCTTTCAGATTGTTTTTGGTTCAATGTCGCATTAGGGCTACCCTGAATATTAATTCATCTATTAATTCGTGGTTCTCTAATCGGTTTGCCTGATTTGCTGGACAAATAACCCGAGTTTCAGGTCATCTGGTGTGGGTAGGACGTTGAGGATGTTGCGGATCAGGTAATATTTTCTTAATGGTATATATGCATTTATGGGTTCTCTTATTATTATTATTATTATTATTGCTCTTATATTATTTCTCCCTGACAGGTACTGCTACCGAGTACACAGGGTGGTTGTATGTCTAGTGTTATTGTTGGTCGAGGAAATCTCAGACTGTCCTACAGGTGTTCAGGATTGCGACTTTCTGGAGTTCCTTTTAGGTGTTCTCTGGGAGACCTATTGGTGCTAGGCTGCTATGTAGGTAGTAGTAGTAGTAGTGGCATGTGATGCAAGAAGCATGTGTATGAGCTTATGCAGCATCAGCCAAAAAAAAAAAAAATCACACCATTCCCTCCAAATGCCTGTCCAGTTCCTCCTTAAATTTATTCAACCTATCAACTTCCACAACGACAGATGGAACTTTGTTCCATCAATTAACCACCCGCTGGCTAAAGGCAAATTTCCGCACATCTATTCTACATCTGTCTTTTCTTAATTTGAATTTATGCCCCTTAGGTTCGTAATCTGAACAAGTGGAAGGATCCCATCAGAATTCAGCGTGCTCAACCCATTCAAGGCCTTATACACCTCAATCAGATCACCGTGCAGGTGCCTAGTCTTCAGCCACTGCAATTTGCAGAACTTAAGCCTCTCTTCGTAAGAGGATCCCTTCATTCCCCTCACCAATCTTGTTGCCCTTCTCTGTACACGCTCAAGTAAATCTACATCCTTCCTAAAATGAGGCCTCCAGACCTGTACGCAGTACTCAAGGCGTGGCGTGACCATTGCCTTATACAGAGGGACAATCACCTCCTTCTCCCTGCTAGCAAAATTCCTATATATCATTGACAAAACCCCATGACCTGCTCTGGCAGCCTGTCTGCATTGCTCAGAAAACTTCATATCTGACTGCACAATTATTCCTAGGTCTTTTTCATTTTCAACCACCTTAAGTGTAGTACCACACAGTTGGTACGTTTCTCTGGGGTTACTTCTACCCATATATAGTACTTTGCGTTTGTTAATGTTAAACTTCAGTTGCCATTTCTTAGCCCATCTGCCCAAATTATCTAGATCCTGTTGCAGTAGTACACTACCATTACTGTCATTAATAACCCTGCCAACCTTTGGTAACATACCGGTAGTTGACGCAATGATCGGGATGGTCGATATTTCTTGCATATGCCACATCTTGACCTCGTGTCTTAGGTTCGTGTACTTCCTGATTTTTTCTTCATGGGTTTTCTGGACATTACTAGTGTTGGACACCGCTATGTCAATCAGGTAGGTAGCCTTCTCCATTTTGTCTACAAGGGTTATGTTCGGTCTGTTGTACGGGATGGTCTTATCCGTTATTATTGCGCGGTCCCAGTACAGCTTGTGGGTTCGGGTCTATAGTACTGCCTGATCTTCGTACTTGTAGTATGGTACACTTTCTTTGGTCAACTGGTATTTGCTCGCTAGCTTCTAATGTATTATTATTATTATTATTATTGTTGTTCTTATATTATTTCTCCCTGATTGGTGGATTCCACTCCGTGACGGTTACTGCTACCAAGTACACAGGGTGGTTGTAATGTCTGTTATTATTATTATTATTGGCCATATGGTGCCAGGAAGCCTGAGGCTTATGCTGCACCAGACAAAAAAAAAAAAAAAAAAAATTGTAAATTACCCAAAGAGAGAGAGAGAGAGAGAG
This sequence comes from Mastigoproctus giganteus, assembly GCF_048544385.1. Lineage (NCBI taxonomy): Eukaryota > Metazoa > Arthropoda > Arachnida > Uropygi > Thelyphonidae > Mastigoproctus > Mastigoproctus giganteus. Next base: position 11,817,912 of record NC_143584.1, read on the forward strand.
AGAGAAAGAGAGAGAAAAGTAGAAGGGAATCACCAAGAAGGAGAAGAATGATGATATCCAAGTCAGGGCCCTGGGTGTGCCAAGCTCATACTCACCAGATGTGAGTCCCTGGGGGTATTTTTGCTTGAAAGGTATCCCATAACATAAATGAATTCACCCTCACTCAGCAATCCTCACAATTATAGATGTTATTTAGAGGCTTAAACTTTTACGGTAGTCTCTTCTGATTTTAAAACCCGTGCCTTTACGTTTAATTACCGCAACATATTTCCTCCTCTCCCAACTGACCACTGTGTGATGACTACATGCTAATGGTTCCTGTACTTTGAGCCCTGTGATGTCATTTGTTGTGTGGTATTGGCGAAGTAAATCATATCCTTGTCCCTAGTATTTTCTCTAATATGCTAGGACAAATAATACTTATCTAGTTTATTTTTAAAAAAAAATTTCCCATGGCGAGTTCCCTCCCAAGTCTTCAGTCGATGAGGAGCGGATTGAAGAACGAATAATAAGTAATTTAGGTTTGCTTGCCCATTCCATTTGCACGTAGTGTCTCTCGTCATATTCCTCACAATCTCTGTTCTGTAGATTACTCTCACTCACATTATACCCTTGTTTCAGGCTGTTTTGAAGGCTAGAGGAGATCCAACACGCTACTGGGTAGGCATACCTAATAAAGTGGCAGTACAGTGTATATACGCTGGTGTTCAAAGAAAATGTATTACCTAGGAATTTCACATTTCTAACCCTCTTTCGCGATGGTATGTTACATTAATGACTAGCATCACAAATAGAAATATAAACAAAAGATATTTATTAATAGTTGAGGCAAGGCTAAGTAATATTTGATAGGTGCTCTCAAAATATTCTAAAATGAGCAATTGCAACCTTTATACAACAGTTTTTGGTAAACACGACAATCATAGCTGAAATGTTATCAGAATTTGCTTCAGATTATCATTTTAAAAGGAAAATAAAATGAAAAGTTCACCAGGTGCAAACTAATATTTGGTTAATGACCCCGTCGAGGCATTGACGAGATCAATTTCAGAAGATAAACAACTGATAGTTCGTGGTTCCAAACACGAATTATGAAGTTCACGAAGGGTGTTTGGTTTCTTTCTGGCAACTGCAGATTGCACATAATGCCAACAGTTCTCTATACGATTCGGGTCCGGCCGGGCTGTTTCCTGGACAGCTAAGAGTTGTAATGGACCGTTCTTCCAACCATTTTTTCACATGTAACAAATGCAAACACATTACTGTTGAACCTCTAATGCACAAATGAAGCTAAAGAAACTACAGAAGTGCCTACTTACACTTTTCGCCCGATGACAAGCAGCAGAGTCGTCCCGAAAGATTCAGTTTTTGGAAGGTTGAAATGGTCGCTTATGGTTGGCAGCAATTTGCCTTCCAATATAGCCAGGTATTGAATGGCATTTGCGGGACCTTTTATAAACAGCAGGTGATACGAAACTCACCCCCATATCATTTGGCTGGTAGGGAATTTTACTATAGGATGGTATTCTTCACCACGTGTTCGGCGAATCGTTTGTCTCCCATCAGAGCCATGCAGTTGAGTTTCTTGTCATCCGAGAAAATAACTGATTTCCACTACTCAGGGGTCCATTTGACATGCTCCTTACACCAAATTAATCTGGCCTTTTCATTTTTTGTGTGAGGACGGGCTTCAAGTCCATTTTTGGAGAGGTTTCTTCTGACTGTTACTGCACTTGCTACCACTCCTGTATGTTCTTCCCATTCTGTTTTCAGCTCAGATGAAGAAGCTTTACGGTTTTTAAAGCATAAGCGCTTCGCTTCAAAATGCGGTCCTGTTTTGGCGTAGAGACTCGTTTGCGTCCGGTTCCTTTTTTCCCTATCAGCAGAACCCGTATTCTTGAGTTTGGAAAAAAATCTACCCACTATGACGGGAAGAACATCCTTCCTCATGTAAAGCAACAATGCACACGTTCTTCTTCGTGGCGTCAACTGCACGTAACTCGCCATCTTGACACAACCTAGGAATGACTGCAACGGTTGCAGAGCGTGCTTGTATAGCTGAAAGTAACAGGTGATGCAATATTACGTAATCACCTATGCGTGTCAATCTTATCTGAAGCAATCTGCAATTCCCATATATTTACATTATTCGGGCGACAATTACAATTTTAACGGGTGATGCTTTGAACACCAGTGTGAGTGTGTCTGTGTGTATACAGGGTGTCTCAAAAATATTGGTACAAACGTTCAGGGGAGGTAGGTAACATCTAAAGGAATGTGAATCGCATAGGAACCCATAACCGTAAATGTCACCGTAAGTCGGTACATGGCGCTGTTCATCAGTTCGGGAGAGGGAAAATTTCTGGTTTACTCATTCAAGCAGTAGTCGCCGCACGAAGAGCATGCATCTATATACGAACTGTGAGCAGGCAGACATGCACCTAGTGTATGGATTAGCAGAGGGCCCACACGGTGTGCACCCCCATGCGGCACAAAGTATGCAAAGTATTTTATTATTTTCTGCGGGCTCCAGGGTTTCTCTTATTCGCCGCTGAAGAGTAACTGTAGAATATTGACAGTTTGTGGTTTAACAAAACATCTTGATCCACCAACTTCATAGGAATTATTACAAACAATAAGTCTCTTGCCTGAGACCAATGTAGTATAGCTGCAGATTTGACCATACTGCGTATCTATAACACTTGCAACTCAGTTATTACAATTTGTTGAAGGCACCAATTTCTACATTCACTTTCACAACTTATACAACTATACAGATAGTTAGAACCTTTCAGTTCGGTAACAATGAGGTTTGATATATATCTTACAATTTATACAATTTAAGATTTACAATTTATGCACCTTATTAGAGTCCGAAGTCCCAGGACACCGCACACTCAACAGTGAACTTGGCACATCGACTTGTATATTCTAAATGCTAATATTGCCTTCCGGCAATAAACACAAATAAATTTCTTCATCAACGGTCCTGTAACAATTCGATTAATATCAAGGCAATATATACAATGGTAGTACAGTTATTACATAATTATTCTCAGTTGTCAAGTCTTTGCAGACAAGGCTTTCCTTCTGCGGAAAGCCTTGTCTGCAAAGTTAGCCAGTGCCTGATAATTTTCTTTACATTCTAAAAACTTGGTGAAGTTATTTACATCATACACTTCCGTCAATGTCCGAAGTTCAAATCGAATGTCTACACAATATAGACATTACAAGATTATATGTTGGACACTCTCCTCTGAGCCACATTTACAAAGGGGAAACGCAGCCAAACCCACAGTAAATAACTTTGAGTTTAGGATGCCATGCCCGGATAGAAAGAAAGTTAGACGAAGACCTGGGTTAAACCAGGGCCAATGTTTTTGTCAAATTAGGCAACTTGAGGTATAAAAAGGATAGTAATTCCTCCAGTGTTCGCGTAAGTCCATTCGTTTTGCCATTCCTGGAGGAACTGGTTTATTAATCTAGTATTGTCTTCTTTCACTGGCACGTCCAGATTAACAGAAAACTGGTTGAACTGTGCTGCAATACCCTTCCTTCTACAATACTGAAAGTAATTGTACAGCACTTCATATTTAATTGGCAATTTGCCGTTTATTACCTGTAGTGCCGACGTTGAAATTCAAGCTCTTGAAGTTGCAATCAGGAAGAAGCACCTGGGCTTGAGTGAAGATTTTTATCACCATGACTCTGTGTATACTGGGGCCCCAAGCGCCCGCAGCATAACAGACAATAGGAATAAATATACATTTGTAGTACAGCTTGAGAGTGGAGGGTTTCAGACCCCAAGAACCTTTGGTAATTCTGATTATTTTGCCTGTCAAAGTCTTGATTTTGCTTAGTACATATTTAGCATGGGTAATCAATTGAAGTTTGTTATCTAACATAATTCCTAGGTATTTATACGAGTTAACTAATTTTATTGATTGTTCTTTAATCTTAATACTTGGGTGTCTACTTGGGTCTCATTTTCTTTTGAGAAGAATTTATTTTGTTTTGGGAACAGAAATAGTTAATTTATGTGTACTACACCACTCATCTAGGTCTGATAGGATTTCATTAGCACGGATTTCAAGTTGTAGTCTGGAGTTTCCAGAAACAAGGATAATTAAATCGTCTGCGTAAGCGATCTTAGTAGTGCAATTATGTTCGGTAGCCAGCCACCCATCAAGGACCACGTTCCAGCATACTGGTCCGACAACTGATCCCTGAGTGCAACTGCGAGTCACAAGTCTCGCAACAGAGCAGCATCCACTGGAGACCACAAGTGAGCGATTCTGGAAATAATCCGTGATGAGCCGATCGCTTCGCAATAATGTGTGGGCGGGTATGGTCGGTGACTGCTTAGACGGCCCATACCTGTTACCATCCCGCATGAACTCTGCTAAATATCTGATCTTTCTTGAGCAAGTTCTACCAGGGTTACTTAACGATGTTCCAACAAATGTGAGATGCAACATTTGGTTTCAACATGACGGGGCGCCTGCCCATTATGGAAGGTGTTCATGACCATTTGAACAGGCGTTTTGGGCGTCAATGGATTGGCCGTGGTGGACCCGTTGCCTGGCCCCCACGCTCACCTGATTTATCGAGCCTTGATTTCTTTCTGTGTGGGGCCCTCAAATCTATCGTGTATGAATCGCCTGTGGAGACGGAAATGGATCTCATGACGAGACTCGTCTGCGCTGCTGCTACTGTCAAAGAAACTCCAGGTGTGTTCGACCGTGTCCACCAATCCATACTGCGTCGGCGTCACGCATGCATTACGTCTCATGGTGGAACCTTCGAGCATCTGTTGTAACATCATGAAATGCATCCATGTCGTACTCCATTGTTAATATTATGTCAAATAAATGTTTGACACTAATTACTGTCTTGTGTCATTTCTACTTCTTGTGCCTCTGCTACTACTTTCCCGTGACGTTTCCGGTTATGAGTTCCTATGCGATTCACATTCCTTTAGATGTTACATACCTCCTCTAAACGTTTGTACCAATATTTTTGAGACACCCTGTATATATATATATATATATATATATATATATATATATATATATATATATATATCCCTAGCATTTTATTGGCGCAATCGATCAGTTTTGTATTTTAAAATTGCTTCGTTTTTTATTTAATTACAGTCTGACCTCTGTTTAATCAACTTCTTTATACCGATTTTTTTAAAATTCCTCTTTTTACATTTAATTAAGTAATTACATTTAAAATAGTTTCAGTTGAACTATGAAAATTTCCATGTAACGAACGGATTAGGGGAGACAACTTTGTATGCATTGTTCTCACCTCTGGCCTTTAGGCAATTTACGTAATTAAAAAGCAAGAATTAAAGGTGAAAGAGATTACCTCTTCACAATGTTAGTGGTGTTCGTAAAACCTATATCACTTTCCGAACAGTTGCGCTAGTCAATATGCTTTCCATAACCAGTCAGAGGATTAAGAAGAATCTCGACACTGATAGCCTGTGGTCAACCCGTGTTGAGGTTCCCCTTTATTTCAACAAATGGGCATATCTTTTTCCGAGAAGTGAGTGATCCACGCCTTCCAGTAAATTTCTCTTGTCTATGTTTACATGGTCACAGTAGCTGAATATCCGAGCGATACCGACATTTTGCACAAGCTTCAAAGAACTAGTGAAAGGTGGATTGAGGCAACGAAGAAAAGATGAAATGATGGCAGATTTTGAAACTTTGTAAAGGTAGAAAATGTTCTGTGTAGAAAATGTTCTAAACTTTAATGGCATACAGGCAATAATAATAATAAAAAAAAACACACACACTGTATGCATGTCACCACTCTCCAAAACACCAGCGCGAATGATTGCTAAAGAACTTGATGTGGAAACTATAAAGATCGGTCGTGTGTTCGGGATACGATGAGCACCTTCTAGCATGCGTATGGTAATTGCTGGTTAAAGGAATTACCCGGCATTGCGCAAACATTTTGAATCAGAAGTTAAATATTCCGGATTGAAAGAAATTTTAAACATATGCTACCGGAAATCGTGGAATATGAAAGAACTTTCGTCTCGGTGGCAAGACGGTGAAAACTGAATAAGAAATTTGTTTTCTGATAAAATATGAAATAAATATTAATGATTTTGGATATTTTGTCGAAGACAGTTTATCTTTAAAATCGAGTGAAATTGCCTCTTCAATAAAAATATCTTTGAAACCATTGCGATTAGCAGCGCTGAAGCTGAGCGAGCTTTCAGCGTAATGAATAATATCGAGTGAATGAAAAACGTTGACAATTAATTAAATATGTTGCAGATTATGATCAGCATACATCTAAATGGAAAATCATTGCCTCAATTTGATCCGGATCGTTATGTCAAATCATTCCTCTGTATTCATCGCTGAGCTATTGAGAAAGAAGATCGACAATAAAGAAGTAAATTGGCAATTTTTAGAATAATTTTTTTTTTCGTGTAATCTGTGATTTTTCTGTACCTTTTCTAGAATAGTTTTTTTTTTTTTTTTTTTTTAATGTAATATTTGTTTTTATATTCTGGAATGTTTTGTGATAGTTTTTATGTTATTTGTGCAAGGGGAAATTTTATCATGAATAAAAAGGTATCCGTTATTTATATTTCCCTAGTTGTAAAAAAAAAAAAAAAGAATAAAAACGTTGCGCGTCTGCCGAGCACGCGCGGTAGATGGTTTTATGTGAAACATCCTTCGCGTTTCTTTTAGATATTTTGATTTGTATTTATTGATTACGAAATAAAAGAGCTTTTGTATTGTAAATATTTTATTGATCATTCACAAATTTCCATAATTTCTGGAAGACATTATACAATGGATTTATGATAACTAAAGTACGAGACGTATACTTGCTACTGCAACGTATCTAAATGTCGGGGCACCTAACAATGGAATGTTAGGGGCCTCCGAACAGCTGCGTATGCGAAACGAAATAAGAAATTGTTGAAAGTTTTTGTATTGTTGCAGTCATATGACAAATACTTGACTACAGAAAGTATGACTGTGACGTCATACTATTCAAAAATTCTAAAAAGTTAGAACTCCAGTTATCGTACTAGTCACGAAAAATGCGTCACGCGCTCTAATCATACTACTAGTGCAATGGTTTTCAACCAGGGTGCCACAACAACATTCCAGGGGTGCTACGTAATTTGGGTTTAAGTTACTTAAACTTATTATTATTTTTTAAAATTTATATGTTTATTTTATTATAAAAAGGTGTACAGTATCGTTTTAATTTTGTGGTAATCTATAATTATATATATATATATATATATATAATTATAGATTTCCCTATATCTCTCTTTCTCTCTCTCTCTATATATATATATTATTATTATTATTAACCATATGGTGCACCAGCCAAAAAAAAAAAAAAAAATTCCAGTGTTAACCTGAGAGAGAGAGGTAGAAGGGAATCACCAAGAAAGCAAGAAACAGAAGAATAATAGAGAGAGAGGTTGAAAACCACTTTACTAGTGACTGCTCCACACAGACTACTAGTCTGAGCATGGCAATCACCTCTGACAGACGCCACAGATGACGTTACTTCCGTGACAGATCATATTTACTCGTTAGACCCCCCCCCCCCGAAAAGGATGTTTTACATAAAAAATTCGACAAAAGTGCTTGCTAGCCCATTGTTAAAATATATATATTTTGTATATATTTTAACTAAAATATATATACACTGTATATATATATATATATATATTTTTTTTTTTTTTTTTTTTCTTTCCCAAAAGCAAACAAAGTAAGAGATACGCAAGTTCCGTACAAATAACAGGTTTTCTGATAGCGTCACCGCATTAATCACAGTTTCAGTCACAAGTCGGATTGATGCGCAAGGAGTGCTGGGAATTGAAATCACTAACTGCCAAACGGAACTGTGCCTTTGAACTGTTGGTACTTCCTTTTTTTGTTATTACTAGAATAATGGATCCGAAATTAATGACGGATCCGACAGTAATACTAATAAGATTAGATGAAGATGAATACGGGGCATCCGAAGTTGTTATCGATTTCCACGAAGACCACAATTACTATAAAGTTGTAAACGATGAGAACCAGGATCTCGAGGGAAATATGGAGGATGTTTTTATGGGGAGGGACAAAAAGACTGTATGGCGGAAAGCTCCCCCTCCTCGAAAGATTCACACACTTCAACCTATCAGCATTCATTTGCCGTGTGTCAAGAATGAAGGTAAGGATGCAAAATCACCACTGGATTGTTTTTTATTGTTTTTCGATAACGAAATGGTGAGCCATTTGGTGATTCATACTAACCAATTTATTGAAAAGATAGCCCCAAATTATTCATTGAAGAAAGATGCAAGAAAAACAGATGAGGATGAAATGAAAACTCTCATAGGATTACTAATCCTCTCAGGAATGTGTCGTTCGGGGAGGCAACACTTGGATGATTTGTGGAGTCAGGATGGGCTTGGTGTTGAAATATTTTCAGCTGCTATATCTCAGAAGAGATTCTCTTTTCTTCTTCGGGCCATAAGATTCGATTGCCTCAAGGACAGACCCATCAGGAGAAAATCGGACAGACTGGCTGCCTTCCGTGAATTTTTCTCCATGTTTATAGACAGATGCCAGAGATATTATTCAGCTTCGGAGTATGTAACTTTAGACGAACAGTTAGTGGCATTCAGAGGTAGATGTATATTCCGACAATACATTAAAAATAAGCCAGCAAGATATGGATTGAAGATTTTTACATTAACCGATGCAAGGACATATTACACACTGAACATGGAAGTTTATGTAGGAAGACAACCTCCTGGGCCATATGCTGTTTCAAATTCACCCCTCGATGTTGTTATGCGGCTTGTGAGCCCAATCGATGCCACCGATCGTAATCTGACAGTAGATAATTGGTTCTGCAGTGTGCCTCTGGCTTCAAAATTATTGTCGAGAAATATTACTCTTGTAAGCACACTGGTAAGAAATACCCGTCAACTTCCAGCTGAATTGCTCAATGTGAAGGAACGCAAGGAACTTAGCAGTTTGTTTGCATTCCGAGATGAAATGACAGTTGTCTCATATGTACCTAAAAAAAACAAAAATGTTCTCCTATTATCAACCCTTCACCTCGATAATGCTATTGATCCTAAGAGTGGCAGACAAAGAAAGCCAGAAATTATTACATTTTATAATTTGACGAAAGGTGGGGTAGATGTTGTTGACGAAATGTGTGGGTCATATTCTGCTCAGCGGAAAACCACGAGGTGGCCGTTGGTACTTTTCTTTCGGCTCATAGACATTGCAGGGATCAATGCTTTCAAGATATTCGGCAGCAACAATCCAAAAGAGCAGCTCTCTCGAAGACATTTTCTGAAAGAGATTGGCAAAGCTTTGGTGAAGCCACAGCTCCGTAAAAGAGCAGCCACGGTAACTTTTCCAAAATCTCTTCGGGCGAAAGCTGCAAAACCAGCTGGTGATCCACCACCAGAAGAAAAAGAATATCCTAGCCCTTCCCAACAGACTCCACGTAAGCAAGGAAGATGTTCTAAGTGCGCCCGGAGCATGGACCGTAAAACTAAATCCCATTGCGGTTACTGTTTTCACCTGATTTGTAAGGAGCACACGAAAGCCGCCATTTGTGAAAGCTGTTTCAGAAATCCACCCAGACTTTATTTTGGAAACAGTGACAGCAGTAAACCCAAACCATATGTTGCAAGCAGGGACAGAAGTAAACCCAAACCATATGTTGGAAGTAGTGACAGAAGTAAACCCAAACCATATGTAGAAAGCAGTGACAGCAGTAAACCCAAACCATATGTTGGAAGTAGTAACAGAAGTAAACCCAAAGCATATGTAGAAAGCAGTGACAGTGACAGAAGTAAATCCAAACCATATGTTAGAAGTAGTGGCAGAAGTAAACCCAGAGTGTATGTAGAAAGCAGTGACAGTTCTGAATAATATATGAAAGAAAATAAAAGCTCTATTAATTTATGCTGTTTTGTTTTTTATTAGCATATTCGTATAGTTATAATTTTTGTTTTATATATATATTAATATTTAACAGTTTTATGTCACCGCTTCAACATTTTCAACAGTTGACTTTTTGTAAGTAATAATCTTTCACAACTAAATATGGTGTGTTTCTTGCATGTCATTTGAACAACATAATACAACAGGCTTTAGTTTTGTTCTGTCTCCTTGGTGCACATAAAAGTACCTCAAAATTTATTTTATTAAGTTAACTTTTTTTTTAAAATTAAAGATTGGTGCAGCTTCCTGTTTACGTATTTTCAGTTTAGAAGGTCTAGAAATCTTTTGGTTGAAGTTAATCTTTAGTTGTACAGCTTTTACATGAAGCAGTTTTGGTGAAAACTAAACAGTTACTTATCTAACTTCTGATCAACTTCGTTACAGCTGGTTATCTCTATGTAATTATCATTCACTTCTAGATTAGTGCCGAAAGGGATGTTTTATGCTATTGATTGTCAACATGTTGCATATCCTGAAATTAATGCCAGTGGTCAATTTCTGCTTTTGCTAAACATAAAATAGGTGTCTTATTTTAGCCTATGGGTCTATCCAGTGTTTCTCAACCTTTTTGGTTTGGCAACACATTTACTTAATAATCCAGTTTCTGCAACAGAAAATGATATATAATTTCAAATTTTCTTCAAACTTCAAATATAAGAAACATACTTATAGTTCCGTATTTAACAATAAAAGATACCAAAGATCATAATTACAAGTGTCCATGAATATTTTTCACTTGTACTATTTAAGGATACAACTCTTGCAACTAGAGAAAAGGTCAATTTTGTTAGTTAATCAAATAGCTAAAATTCCTTATTTAGTGATAGAAATCACAATAAAAATTTACCGATGCTTGTTTATTAATATCAAATTAGCACAAATATGAGCCAAGTGCTTTCAAGAGTGTATAAAATGACATATACTTACAATTCACTATTTAACAAAATTAGCCAAAATAAATAAATAAATTCTGGTGAACAGCAATTGAAAAGTTATTGTGAAATTTGAGCCTGGTCTTAACTGCACAATCTTATAATTTGGGGTGAAAGTTTTATTACTGCAACTCTTAACTCCTGTTCTACAGACTGAAACTTTAAATTTTTTTTAATATAAACATTCTTATAGTTCCTTACACTTTTCTTTGTTTCTTTACTTTTTATCTTGGTGAGTGTCAAAAATACTAATTTGCTAAAATATATGGAAGAAGGCATTATTACCATCATAGTTTGTTTAGACAGAGCTGGACAGATTCTTTGGAACACAAAAAAATTACATATCGAGTTATATAATTTTTGGTTATCCAAAAATTACATAACTGGATATTATTATTAAATTTCATTTGAAGAGTGCAATTACTCCTCAATTTGATTAATTCTTGCTCCTCTTCTGATCACAAGTAGAACGAACTTTTCAATAAATTTTAAAACCACGGAACTTATCAGTTTAAGTCCAAATACAGTAGAACCCAGATAAGAAATTCCCCTATACTAGGTTTGGTTTCTTAGGTCCAAATTTCACTTCTATGTTATAATCCTGCATAAGATGTTTCCCCGGGTAAAAAGTTTGTGATAAAGAATACACAGTGTATTATTATAACGACATTTTCCCACTTAATACGTTTTTTTTTAATATAGAAATTCTTTATTTTTAATATTAAAAAATATTAAACAATATAAACATTTGGTAATCGAAAAAGTTATTTCCAAGCATCATTTTAGTTCGTAGTAAACCACCGAAGTAGGTGACATGGCATCGTTTTTTACATCTCATATTGTGAATGCATTGAACAAGTTGCCCTGATATTGTACTACCTCCAATAAGCAGTATTTCACCACTGAGAAGACTGATGTTACTTATTTGCAGTGGATGACAAGAATCCACTGGCGAAGTATTGCTTATTCTAAGTGTTCAATATCAGGGCAACTTGTGAAGGCATTCACAATATGATATATCACAAAAATTATGCCATCTACTTCGGTAATTTACTACTAACTAAAATGATGCTACACACTAACTTGTTCAATTAGTGAATTTTCTGGAGTCTGAGGCTTTCAGGCCAAAAACCTTCTTAGTATAAACATTTTGATATAATGGAAATGACATATAGGAATTGTTTTCGTTGATATACATAACGATGCATTGACCACATTAAGTCCTGATGGTTGTGAACATTTCTGAATTACATGGTGGATTGCTGCTGTGTATTATTGTAATTGTGACCTTTAAAGTCCAAACGAGCTCATCTTTCCAACTTGGTAATGAGTTTAATGATCAGAATGTTAAGCAATTAAAAATGTTTCAGTTAAAAATGATAGAGTAAAATATTTATAAATTCTGAAATAGTACTTAAAAATCATCTTTAACTTATGTATCTTTTCATAACCTTAGGTCATTTTTGCTTCTAAGATCTTTTCCTGCGTAAGTAGTTCTAAATCTCCAGTACCTTAGAAAATTCTTTTCTGGGTTCTGCTGTATTTTCTTGTTTGTCTTTTATATTTATTTTTAAGTTATTTAGGTGTTTGTATATATTGCCAAGTTTAACCACCAAATGTTGTCACTCATATAATCAGAAAATTTCATTTCCTCTATCAAAAAATATGCAAGGAGGTCTATCCCCACTTTAAAAAAAATGTGATAGTACTTGGCCTTTTGAGAGCCATTGTATTTCTTTGAATTATTAAGCTTCAAAGGTCAGATTCCATTATATCACTTAGTTTAGAGAACAGCAGAACTTTTAAAGGTCTGCTTTTGATGTAATTAATTCTTTTTACCACATGATCAAGTGCACTTTGTAACTCACCAGGAAAACAATTTACTACTGGAACTTCCTTGTGTAAGAAGCAGGTGTGTTAATAATATGTGGGTTATGTTGTTTTAGAGGCCTCCGTTGCCTTTGAGTAGACCGGGATTCAAGGTGGTAGATGATTTTCATCAACCGGTGAAATACCACCACTTTGCCTATTGGAGACTTGAAGTGGTGAAACCCATGTTTAGTCTCTAGAGCAAAGTTTCCGGCATTCCCCTCCCCCCATACTTCTCCTTCAACCCATGCATGGTACTAAGTACTATAGGTTTTGATACCTTTCATGTTTGGGATTTTCATAAAAAAAACAAAAAAAAAAACCCTGCCTGCTAAATACGGTCAATCTGCCAACCCGCACTGGACCAGTGTGGTAGATTATGGTCCATGTCCCTCAGCACGAATTGTTGAGGAGGCTTCCATCCTGCAGTGATAATGGCTTCAGTTTACATGTTGTTTAGAATCATGATGATCTCTTAAACTGACCTGGTCATTGATGGTGCTTCATCTTTAGAAACACTACATGACTTCTGTGATATTATGGTTTTTGAAATAATTATTAATGACATTAAAAATGTCTTAACCAGTTGCTGTTTGGCACAGTTCATTGCAACAAAGAAATTGACTCATCTGCTTGTATTGGAAAAACTGCTCCAGAGGTGATATGAAAAATAATCAGTTGTTTGATTTTTTCAGGCACGTGTAGAATTTGCGTGCTAATTCTGTCAGGTGTAACCTTCATTATTTCCTTTTCTGCTTCCTCTCCTAACATGGTGTTCACAATTATTTGGCAAACTTGTAAAATAAGTCTTTCCACAATAAGGTGAGACTTTTTGGCCACTATCTCAGCAATGTGATAACTTGGTTTTTGGTCTTTGTTAGAAATTTTAACCAGTTTCAAAAATCTGTCTGTCAGTGGCGGATTTCTGCACAGGTGCACGCCTGGGGCCTCTTAAATCGAGGGGACCTCAAATCGCAGGTCTCAAAAAAATAATAAAATTGTTTCATTTTAAATTTTTACACTCATCTTTATTACTGTTACTGAATAAAACTATAATTTAATATGAGAAGTTAGTAAACTCTAATGCGAATATCCCCACATATTATATGAAATATCTATGCAAACTAAGTGAATCTGAAGTAGAATACATATTATCGTTAATGCTAGATTTTATGTATTAATGTTAGATTTGGGAGGTATGGTAGTTGTGTAATTTTTCATTTAAACATTAGTTAAAATATGTATGAAAGAATTGTGCAACCAAAATGATTAAAATCGCATTACCAAATCTAGAGTGCATGCTATAGTAAAAACGTGCGCATAGAATGCACACTGTAGTGGTACCGAAAATATTTAGAGGTGGGGTGCTCAAAATTGAATTGAGCCTGGGGCCTCTCAAGTGCTAAATCCGCCACTGACTATATAGGTACTGAATTAACCTCAGGGGTTCACATCTGGTATGGGCTTGGCATACCCAAGGTCCTGAGCTGGATATCATCATTCTCCTCTTTCTTGGTGATTTTTTTCTGCTTTTCTCTCTCTTTGTCTGTCTGTCAAGGTAACTCGGGGAATTTTTATTTTTTTATTTAATTGTTTTATTTTTTGGCTGGTGCAACATAAGCTTCAGGCTTCCTTGCACCATATGGCTAATAATAATATGCATATAAACCTAACAGTATACAGCGGGCCACAAGGCCAAAATAACTTATAAAGACTAAGATGACTAAAGACTGATCTGACGTAACTTTTACGTTTATCCCAATTATTCTTAACAGATAAAATACACACACAGAATCAGATCTAACAGGCAGAAATTTGAGTAGGAAAATGGCGCCCCAAAATAAAATAAATGACAGCGGTGCCGTTAATCACAGTTTCAGTAACAAGTCGGAGAAATGCGCAAGGAGTGCTGGGATTTCAAATCACTATGTGCCAAACGGAACTGTGCCTTTGAGGTTTTTGTACTTGCATTCTGCCTCCTTTTTTTTTTTTTTTTTTTTTTTGTTATTACTAGAATAATGGATCTGAAATTAAGGATGGATCCGACAGTAATACTAATAAGATTAGATGAAGACGAATACGGGGTATCCGAAGTTGTTATTGATTTCCACGAAGACCACAATTACTCTAAAGCTGTAAACGATGAGGAACAGGATCTCGAGGGAAATATGGAGGATGTTTTTATGGGGAGGGACAAAAAGACTGTATGGCGGAAAGCTCCCCCTCCTCGAAAGATTCACACACTTCAACCTATCAGCATTCATTTGCCGTGTGTGAAGAATGAAGGTAAGGATGCAAAATCACCACTCGATTGTTTTTTATTGTTTTTCGACAAAGAAATGGTGAGCCATTTTGTGATACATACTAACCAATTTATTGAAAAGATAGCCCCAAATTATTCATTGAAGAAAGATGCTAGAAAAACTGATGAGGATGAAATGAAAACTCTCATAGGATTACTAATCCTCTCAGGAATGTGTCGTTCGGGGAGGCAAAACTTGGATGATTTGTGGAGTCAGGATGGGCTTGGTGTTGAAATATTTTCAGCTGCTATGTCTTAGAAGAGATTCTCTTTTCTTCTTCGGGCCATAAGGTTCGATTGGCTCAAGGACAGACCCATCAGGAGAAAATCGGACAGACTGGCTGCCTTCCGTGAATTTTTCTCCATAGTACCATTCAGAGGTAGATGTATATTCCGACAATACATTAAAAATAAGCCAGCAAGATATGGATTGAAGATTTTTACATTAACCGATGCAAGGACATATTACACAATGAACATGGAAGTTTATGTAGGAAGACAACCTCCTGGGCCACATGCTGTTTCAAATTCATCCCTCGATATTGTAATGCGGCTTGTGAGCCCAATCGATGCCACCGATCGTAATCTGACAGTAGATAATTGGTTCTGCAGTGTGCCTCTGGCTTCAAAATTATTGTCAAGAAATATTACTCTTGTAGGCACACTGGTAAGAAATACCCGTCAACTTCCAGCTGAATTTCTCAATGTGAAGGAACGCAAGGAACTTAGCAGTTTGTTTGCATTCCGAGATGAAATGACAGTTGTCTCGTACGTACCTAAAAAAAACAAAAATGTTCTCCTATTATCAACCCTTCACCGCGATAATTCTATTGATCCTGAGAGTGGTAGACAAAGAAAGTCAGAAATGGTAGACATTGCAGGGATCAATGCTTTCAAGATTTTCTGCAGCAATAATCCAAAACAGCAGCTCCTTCGAAGAAATTTTCTGAAAGAGATTGGCAAAGCTTTAGTGAAGCCACAGCTCCGTAAAAGAGCAGCCACGGTAACTTTTCCAAAATCTCTTCGTGCGAAAGCTGCACAACTAGCTGGTGATTCACCAGAAGAATTTCCTAGACCTTCCCAACAGACTCCACGTAAGCAAGGAAGATGTTCTAAGTGCGTCTGGAGCATGGACCGTAAAACTAAATCCCATTGCGGTTACTGTTTTCACCTGATTTGTAAGGAGCGCATGAAAGCCACCGTCTGTGAAAGATGTTTCAGAAATCCACCCAGACTTTATATTTTTTAAGGATTCAACTCTCCCAACTATTAGAGAAAAAGTCAATTTTATTAATTAAGACCCAATCAAATAGCTAAAATTTCTTATTTAATGAGAAAGCACAATAAAAATATGAGCCAAGCGATTTCAAGAGTGTAATACAATGAAATCTACCTACATTTCACTATTTTACAAAATTAGCCTAAAGAAATAAATAAATTCTGGTGAACAGCAATTGAAAAGTTATTGTGAAATTTTGAGCCTGGTGTTGACTGCACAACCTTGTCATTTGGGGTGAAAAATTTTATTAGTGCAACTCTTGGTTCCTGTTCTACAGACTAAAACTTCAAATTTTCTTTAATGTATAAGAAAAATACTTATAGTTCCTTATACTTTTCTCTATTTTTAAATTTTTTATCTTGGTGAGTGTTAAAAATGCTAATTTGCTAAAATATATGGAAGAAGGCATTATTACCCATCATAGTTTGTTTAGACAGACCTGGACAGATTCTTTGGAACACAAAAAAATTACACATCGAGTTATATAATTTTTGGTTATCCATAAATTACATAACTGGATATTATTATTAAATTTTATTTGAAGAGTGCGATTACTGCTCAATTTTATTAATTCTTGCTCCTCTTCCGATCACCAGTAGAATGTGTTGAAGTAACTTTTCAATAAATTTGAAAAGCACGCAACTTATCAGTTGAACTCAAAATACAATAGAACCCAGATAAGAAATTCCCCTATACTAGGTATGGTTTCTTAAGTCCCAATTTCACCTCTATATTATTTTCCCCGCATAGGATGTTTCCTGAGTAAAAAGTTTTCCTGCATAAAAATTTTGTGATAAAGAATACACAGTGTATTATTATAATGACGTTTTCCCACTTAATACATTTTTTTTTTTAATATAGAAATTCTTTATTTTTAATACAGTATACCCCGACTTACGCGGTTCTTGATTTTTTCGTTTGGTGTATATCTAAAATTAGCTTACCAGTGATTTGAAAGTCAAATCATAAAGCTTGGGTGACAGCTTCCGTTTTTGACGACTGGTTTGGTCACCACTTCATACCCGAAGTCGAACGTTATTGCAAGTCTAAACAGATTCCATTTAAAGCGATGCTTCTTATTGACAATGCACCCGGTCACCCTAATTAATTTCGACCCACGTGTGAAAGTTGTGTTTTTGCCTCCAAACACAACCAGCCTGCTTCAACCGATGGACCAGGGAGTCATCAAAACATTCAGGCCTACTACACGAGGCATTCGTTTGCACGTTATAGTTATAGTTACGCTGGTTATTTTTTATTTTAATTTAGATAAAGAGTTTTTGTGGATTTTATTTACGATAGATAAAACCGTTATTTTTGTTCGATTTTTGTAGCCATTGTTTTTGTATATAGGGAATTCAAATTTTTTAATTGAGGTAGCTAGGTAGCTCTAACGCATAATTTTATAGTAATACGCTTCACTGTTTCTATTTCATAGTTTCTATTCAAATACTACTGACATTTAATTTATTGATTTTATTAATTTAAACTACCATGCCCCGAACTAGAGCACAAAGCAACGGGCACAAAGTGGCAGGAGTGTTGTGACTCGGGGGAGAACTGAGGGGGGCGATTCTCCAACGCGTCACAGCCTAAAAAAATGTGCAACTTGTGAAATGTTTGCCGAACTCTCTGGAACGGAACATGATATTGCCATGGGGGATGTCTTTGTGTGTGCGCGATGTAAGGAGTGTAAGGAAATTAGGCGACAACTCAGCGTTGTTATGGGCCTATATGAGAGTTTGAAGGACAGGGTGGATGCCCTCGAAGGAAATAAATTGAGGGGCCCATCAAGCTCTCAGCTGCCCACATCAACGCCAGAGCTTGCACTTGGTCATCGCGCAACACAGCGGCAAACCCCAAGGAAGAATGCGCTGGTCCCACAGGAACTATTAGTTGTTGGTGACTCTATTGTCAGGGAAGCGGGGAACATGCTATGTAAAAAGGATAGGTGGAACAGGACCAGGGTATGTCTGCCAGGGGCAAAGGTTGATGACGTTGTAGAGCGGATATCATCTTTCAAGGGCACAAAAGGTGATATAGTTGTGCACGTTGGCACTAATGATATTAAGAGTAGGAGACCGGCAGAATTACTCAACAAGTACAGGTCACTGTTGAAAAAAAGCCGAGAATTAGGGTTGAATTTGAAAGTGTCTGCAATTCTGCCCAGACACGATAGGAGGGAGTATATGATGAGAGCCTTGTCGATTAATTCGGCCCTGGAGGGATTGTGCAAGGCTCAAGGGGTAGAATTTTTTTCAGCCTGGACTGTACTTGTTAACAGGAGAGATTGCTTCTACAGGGATGGGATACACTTAAATAGAAAGGGTGCAAGAATATTTTCTGATGCTATCAAGGCAGTGTTAGGTGGGTCGGAAAACTGCTAGCTTGGGGGGATACAAAGACTAATAGTTTAATAGTAACCGCAGGCAGAGGTGAAGGTGATTCTTGCACAACTTCTATTAGAATAAGAAGCGACCTGGAGCGAGGGGTGTTGGGGGTTTCAGGGACGGATGACAGTCATCCTGGAATAGTTGGGTATATGGGATGTGTTAGGGTAACAAGGAATAGGCATAGGAGCATGTATACCAATGCTAGAAGTATAGTAAATAAATTTGATGAATTTGAAGTGTTGGTCAAGACATCAAAGGCGGATATTGTTGGGATAGCAGAGATGTGGTGTCACAAAGATATAAGGAATGCAGAACTGGAATTTGGGGAGTACAATGTGTACAGAAAGGATAGACAGGACAGAAAGGGAGGAGGTGTTATGCTGTTAATTAAGAAAAACATAAAATCAAAAGAAGTGCATCCAGTTGATATAGATGGACAGTACACTGTTGAGTCAGTTTGGTGTGACATAAGCACTGCAAAAGCAAAAATAAGAGTAGGAGTGTGTTATAGGCCTAATGACTCGAATGAGTACAATGAACAATTGTACAGAGAAATAGAGTGGGCCAGTAAATCAGAATGTCTTCTAATGGGGGATTTTAACTTCCCAGATATTGACTGGAACTTGTGGGTTGGTCACTCACACACCAGTCAGACTTTTGTGGATTTATTGGATGATTGTTTTCTGCAGCAGCATGTTCGAGAGGCAACCAGAGAAAGTAATACTCTTGATCTGGTTATCAGCAGTGATCATTCGTGTATTAAGAATTTGCAGATAAAGGAACCACTAGGTGGCAGTGATCACAGTGTGCTGAAGTGGGATTTACTCAAAGAGGTAACTACCGTCAGGGGTAAAGGAAAGGGTTTTTGCTTCCGTAAAGGGGAGTACAGTGGTCTCAGACAGTTTTTAAATTCTGTACAGTGGGATGAACTGACGATGTTACCAACAGTAAATTCTAAGTGGGAAGCATTCAAGGAATTAATCGTGGAAGCTACTAGACTTTTGATACCGATGAAGAAATATTGTTCAAGGTTTAGGCCTAAATGGTTATCAAATGAACTAATGAGACTCGTGACAGAGAAGAAAAATGCATGGGATGCATATAAATTATCAGGCGCCGCAGAAGCCTGTAGCAGATATAAGCTAGTCTGTAATCAGGTCACAAAGGAGGTTCGGCAGGCAAAGGCAGATTACGAGAAATCTTTGGCAAAAGATGCTAAGAAAAACAGCAAGGATTTCTTTACTTATATAAACTCTAAAAGGAAGGGGATGAATATGATTGGTCCACTTGACATCGATGGTTCGACTGTTGATGATCCTGCTCAGATAGCAAACAAACTGAATGAGTATTTTGCATCTACATTCACGCGTGAGGAATTATTACTTTTTGAAAATGGAAGAAGGTTATCAAATTGTAGCAGTGTGCTTAATGATTTTGTAATAACTGAGAGCAAAGTGGAGGAGAAATTGTTGAAGTTAAACATAAGAAAGGCACCTGGGGTGGATGGGATCTATCCAGTTATATTAAAGGAGGCGGCAAAGCAACTAAGCAAACCATTAGCCATAATTATGAGAGCATCCTTGGATTCAGGGGAGGTTCCCACGGACTGGAGATGTGCAAATGTATCCCCAATTCACAAAGGAGGTTCGAAGGGTGACACGAGTAATTACAGACCAGTTAGTTTAACTTCTGTTCCGGGTAAAATAATGGAGTCACTGGTTAAAGATGCACTGCAGGATCATCTAGACAAGACTGCAGCAATAATTCAGACACAGCATGGGTTTGTTAAGGGAAAGTCTTGTCTGACAAATTTGATTGGTTATTATGATGTGGTCACAAAGGAACTGAATGCAAAAAATAATTTTGATATCATATACTTGGATTTCAGGAAAGCTTTTGACATTGTTGCGCATGGAAGACTACTGTACAAATTGGAGCAGAATGGTATTAAGGGTAAGTTGCTACAATGGATAAAAGGATGGTTAAGTGGAAGAAGACAGAGGGTGGTAATCAATGGGTGCTGCTCTTCGTGGACTAATGTTTATTAATGGAGTCCCACAGTGTTCGCTCCACTGTTGTTTTGTTTATTTTTTTATGATATTGATGAAGGTATATCAGGCTTAGTGTCGAAGTTTGCAGATGATACAAAGGTTGGCACGGTTGTTAATAACAGTAATGGTAGTGTGCTACTGCAACAGGATCTAGATAATTTGGGCAGGTCGGCTAAGAAGAGGCAACTGAAGTTTAACCTTGACAAATGCAAAGTACTGCATATGGGTTGAAGTAACCCCAGAGAAACGTACCAACTGTGTGGTACTACACTTAAGGTGGTAGAAAATGAAAAAGACCTGGGAATAATTGTGCAGTCAGATATGAAGTTTTCTGAGCAATGCAGACAGGCTGCTAGGGCAGGTCATGGGGTTTTGTCAATGATATATAGGAATTTTGCTAGCAGGGAAAAGGAGGTGATTGTCCCTCTGTATAAGGCAATGGTCAGGCTACGCCTTGAGTACTGCGTACAGGTCTGGAGGCCTCATTTTAGGAAGGATGTAGATTTGCTTGAGCGTGTACAGAGAAGAGCAACACGATTGGTGAGGGGATTGAAGGGATCCTCTTACCAAGAGAGGCTTAAGTTCTGCAAATTGCAGTGGCTGGAGACTAGGCACCTGCGCGGTGATCTGATTGAGGTATATAAGGCCTTGAATGGGTTGAGCACGCTGAATTCTGATGGGATCCTTCCACTTGTTCAGATTACGAACCTAAGGGGGCATAAATTCAAATTAAGAAAAGACAGATGTAGAATAGATGTGCAGAAATTTGCCGTTAGCCAGCGGGTGGTTAATTGCTGGAACAAACTTCCATCTGTCGTTGTGGAAGTTGATAGGTTGAATAAATTTAAGGAGGAATTGGACAGGCATTTGGAGAGAATGGTGTGATTTTTTTTTTTTTTTTGGCTGATGTTGCATAAGCTCATACATTTGCTCTCTTGCATCACATGCCACTACTACTACACGGTATCATTTTTACATCTCATATTGTAAATGCATTCAACGAGTTGCCCTGATATTGCACTACCTCCAATAAGCAATGCTTCACCACCGAGAAGACTAATGTTACTTATTTGCAGTGGATAACAAGAATCCACTGGTGAAGTATTGCCTATTCCAGTGTCAAAGCATTGCTTATTCTAGGTGTTCGATTTCAGGGCAACTCATCAAGGCATTCACAATACGATATATCACAAAAATGATGCCATCTACTTAGGCAATTTACTACTAACTAAAATGATGCTACGCACTAACTTGTTCGATTAGCGAATTTTCCGGCTTTCAGGCCAAAAAACCTTAGTATAAACATTTTGATATATTGGAAGTGACATATTGCAATTGTTTTCATTGATATCCATAACTGGATGCACTGACCATGGTAAGTCCTGATGGTTGTGAACATTTCTGAATTACTAAGTGGATTTTTGCTGTGTCTTGTTGTAATTGTGACCTTTTAAGGTATGTTGAAAATCCAAAGGAGCTCATCTTTTCAACTTGGTAATTAGTAATGAACAGAATGTTAAGCAATTAGAAATCCTCAGTTTAAAAATGGTTTCAGTTAAAAATGATAGAGTAAAATATTTATAAATTCCGAAATAGTACTTAAAAATTATCCTTTAATTACGTATCTTTTCATTTTCATTTGTGTAGTTAATATTCCATAACCTTAGGTCATTTTTCCTTCCAAGATGTTTTTTTGCATAAGTAGTTCTAAACCTCCAGGACCTTGAAAAACTTCTTATCTGGGTTCTACTATATTTTCTTGTTTGTCTTTTATGTTTATTTTTAAGTTATTTAGGTGTTTGTATATATATTGACAAGTTTAACCACCAAATGTTGGCACTCATATAATCAGAAAATTTCATTTCCTCTATCAAAAAATATGCAAGGAGCTCTATCCCCACTTTAAAAAAATGTGATAGTACTTGGTCTTTTGAGAGCCATTGTATTTCTTTGAATTATTGAGCTTCAAATCTCAGATTCCATAGAATGACATAGTTTAGAGAACAGCAGAACTTTTAAAGGTCTGCTTTTGATGTAATTAATTCTTTTTTACCACATGATCAAGTGCACTTTGTAACTCACCAGGAAAACACATTATCACTAGAACTTCCTTGTGTAAGAAGCAGGTGCGATAATAATATGTGGGTTATGTTGTTTTAGAATCGTGATAAACTCTTTAACCAACCTGATCGTTGATGGTGCTTCATCTTTACAAACGACTTCTGTGATGGTTTTTGAAGTAATTATTGACATTAAAAATGTCTTGACCAGTTGTTGTTTGGCACAGTTCATTGCAACAAAGAAATTGACTCATCTGCTTGTATCGGAAAAACTGCTCTCGAAGTGATATGAAAAATAATCAGTTGTTTGATATTTTAGGCATGTGTAGAATTTTCTTGCTAATTCAGGTGGAACCTGAATTTATCAGGTGTAACCTTCATCATTTCCTTTTCTGCTTCCTCTCCTAACATGGTTTTCACCATTATTTGGCAAGCTGGCAAAATAAGGTGAAACTAACTAACTCAGCAATGTGATAACTTGCTTTTTGATATTTGTTAGAAAATTTAACCAATTTCAAAAATCTTTCCATTTCTGTTTTTTTTTTTTAATCCAAAACCCTTTAAAGTAGTCAGGTTTTTTTTCTTTAAAAGGTTTAAATGTGGAGCTAGAGTATTTGATTCATTTGGAAGGCTCATCGCACAATACAAAATGGCATTGGACAGTGTATGTTGCAAAAGCTGGTCACTTTTGGCATTCCCGAAATGTGAAATAGGTAACATATTTTTTTCTATGGGGCTCTTCAATCACATTAGTTCTACCTTCTGCACACCTAAATGCTAACATCAGGTTCACCCAGTACAGGATTTTTTTCATCCCCCCACAGCCCTTTGAGCTGGGATATGTGTGAAGTCACTAGCAGAGGTAAAGAATCCTTTTTTTTTTACTTATTTTATTTTTATCCTTTTATTTTCTTTTTTTGTGACAGTACCATTGCAAATCGTGTACCCCAATGGTACACTGTTTCTTGCATGTTCAGGCATTGTACTTTCTCTTACATGTGGGATCTTATTTCAGATAAGATAGTTCAGGAAGCAGTGGCCTTCCTCGTGCCATACACGGTTGTGTAACAGGAAGCAGTTTTCCCAATTTTTTTCCTACATATTTTGCTTCCCGGAAGCAGAAATATGTAGAAAAAAAAAAAACACATACAACATAGCAATACCCACACCAGACAAACACGACAGCACACACTTCTGGCACTTTTCAGAACAGAGATCCACAATGTTTAGGAGTCACCTCGCATAAGATACTGGCTTTCAACTTATCACTGTTGTGATCTATAGCACTGTCAAAGTAGGCTTTAGGAGCAATTTTTATTTATTTATTATATATTTTTTTTCAACTGAGAGTATTTTATTTTTTTTGCAATATTTCATTGGTCAAAGACATTATAGAAACACTTGTTTGGGGATCACATTGTGATTATATCCTTCGATAGGGCAAACAAGCTGATTGACTACATGAAGACGTTGGATAAGCACTGAATTTTGTTTTTTTATATAAATCTCCATATTTCTCCATATTTCATGTATAGTAAGTCATTAATTATATTGTATAATGTAAATATAGAAAGTTCCTGTTTTTCCATTTTACTGGTGTGTAGGAAAAATGAAAATTGACTACTGAATGAGCTGTTTGTTTTCTGTGGTATATTCCAACAATGTAAATTCTTTGGCATCTTGCTATAAACAAAACAACAAAAATCTGAATGTTGCTAGTTGTGTGCCTGTTTCTTTTTGGGTCTGTCACTGAGTAACCATCACTATTCCATTAACATTTCAAGTTTTGGCTTTCTGAGCTTCTAAAATTCATTGCTAAAAATAGTTTCTCAAAAATATAATTTCATCTTCATCTGTACTTTTGGCATCTGGTATGAATCACTGTGTGGCTTACCATTACCATTACATTCTCATAAAAACAATTCTATGGTGATTGGTGTTCTTCATTGCAGTCTTCTCACGTGTTTGATGGTTTGTGGAGATGTGCAGACGTTCTAGACACCAGCAGTTTTGTTTTGTTTAGTGGCTTTATCCCTTCCAATATATTTTCATTTTGTGTCACCGCGATGTTCTCAGAATTCACTTACATCCAACGATGAAATAACAAAAGTAACAGAAATGAAAGCAGACCTACAATTCCAAATTCTGCAGACTGTTGCCAGTGAACATTCAACACAGTTCAAGTTCAATCTCAGTAAAGAGAATAAGAAAAAAAGTGATTCAGAATCTTCCATGCCTGAGAGTTTGAGATCCGGTGATGGTTCTTAAGGATGGAGAAAGAGGAGAACTGAACACAAATCCAGAATTGCCAAATAATGATGATAAAAGCAGTGCAGATTAAGCTGATAGTAGTGATTATGAAGCGTCCATTCAGTATTAGCAGATGAAGAAATGGCAGTAGCCGTAGAAAATATTTCTGAGTTCATAATATTCTCTTATATGTAAAATATATATAGGCAACCATTTACTATTGTACTGTGTATTATTTCTGTCATTTCAAAAACTGTAATTTATAATGTTTTTCTTTATTTATACTTTTAATGAAATTCATTATTTCTGGAATTACTGTATATCATTAAATGTTATTAAGTTAGCCATGTCTTTTTGTATGACTTTAGAATATATTGACATTTCATTATATAAAAATAAGAATAATTATTTCAGCTTTCTTTTTGTGTTGTTTCCAAAATTTGCTGATATTTAGTGAAAATATCAATATATTATAGCCATTAGGATTTCATAAACAAAGGACAGAGCAACTACTATTATTGACAAATGAAACATCACCATATTCACAGATCCTGCAAAAAGTGTTACAATCTAATAAAATTTTCCTGTGTGATAGTGTAACACAATTCAAGAATAAACCATGCACACACACCTTTTATTATAAACTGCAGCTGCTGCTGTTATTTGCAATCCACCCCCAAACATGCCATAAACAGGGTTTTTTTTTTTTTGGATTATTTTTGTATCACTTTCCCCCACTCCTGTTCCTTCCTACCTCTCTTTAACAT
The DNA here is from genome assembly GCF_048544385.1 of Mastigoproctus giganteus. Classification (NCBI taxonomy): domain Eukaryota; kingdom Metazoa; phylum Arthropoda; class Arachnida; order Uropygi; family Thelyphonidae; genus Mastigoproctus; species Mastigoproctus giganteus. Next base: position 11,843,834 of record NC_143584.1, read on the forward strand.
AATATTCACCAAAATGAAATTTGTCATCTTGTATCTCTGTATGCTGCCATGGCTCAATAAGATCATCATTGACTTCAGCATTTCTTGTTTGATGAAGAGCTTCAAATGCTTCCTCACTCTTTTTACAAATATATGTGGTATCTCTTTCAGTCTTAGTGATATCCACTTGCTGAGTAGCAATCTTCACTTTTTCTGAGAGAATTCCAATTATTGGCTACCTCAACCACTGCTCATCTCAGTTGTCCTAATTATTTGCTGCATGATTCCTTTCACTTCAAAGGTAGTACTATGCATGTCTGCTCTGATGTTCCCTATCAGAGAGAGATATTGTAATTTGGAATCAATCTCTCGTAAATGAACAGAACACCATGTTTGTGCCTAATTTCCTTATGCTCTTTTCAATGAAGACACAAAGGCATCCCCCCATTGACTGTATCATGTTGTTTTTCATAAATTCACAAACCTCACACAAGTAACACATTTCATAAGGCTGCAATTTGAAGGAGAACCACCACTTCAGTTTTCCCGAGCCACACAACTCTCGTAGCTTTGAGCTGATTGCTTTGCTGCTCTAGTCTGGGGGCACGATTTTTCATTTGAATTCAATTTAAACTTTTTGAATACTTCACTTAAGTGATAGCTACCTAAATGCGATAATATGTATTATGCTATGCTGTTATGTTTGTAGAGTTTTATATTAAAGAAATTGTTCTTTATCCTCCGGCATGACCGTCAGAGGAGTTTACAATAAATCTAATCAGTTATGGGTTTGAACCTCAGTCTGCTCAAAGAGCGTGTGCTACTGCACTCTCACTCCTGACCTTTTGGTTGTCAGTTATAGATTTACTAGAAATAAAATTTCGGTAAATCTTGGGTATGTGGTATACCCCTTTCCTATTGATCGTGCTGAGTAACACCAGTGGTGTAACTATGCCAATGCAGTGCATCGGGCCCATGACCTAAAGGGGGTCATGGGCCCGATGACCGAGTGGTTGAGGTAGCCACTTGCCGAAAACAAAAAAAAATTTAATTGAGTAAAAATGTAAATTTTTTTTAGTTATGTTTATGATAAAATTTACTATGTCTACGAACAGTAATTATTTTCACACGAAGCTTGTTTATTGTTAGCTCGCTGCACAGCACAAGCGAATCTGCAGTGAATAGAGGTGAAATGGTATTAACATAATTGCTGCTTCCAGCGAAATTTTTTTAAGGATTTGTGAATGTGGGGAAAATTTGTGAATACAAAAGCTGTACGAATAGTATGTCACGTACTTTGTGTATTGCTACGAATTCTAGTTTATAGGCCTCTTCTGATACTAATTATACTGCTACAAAACTATGTAGAAACCTCCAAGTATCACCTATCAATGCTAATGACAGCATAATTCAAACATTATCAACACAACACAATGGGGCAAAAGTTAACTGGTTTCTGGCAATATTCATCATCTTAATCAGAGAATCACAAATAATTACTAAACTACTAATTTTAAATCAAGTTATAAAAAATAATAATTTTAAGAAATAAAGTTCCACTTAGCAGTTCCCAAAAAAGTTTGTGTCCAGATAGCCTCATCAGCAGCAAATCTCTCTTTTCAATCGACCACACCCCATACACAGTATTATAGGTTCTAACACCTTTGTGTTTTTTTATAAATCAAAAAAAAGTGTTTTTCCCATGTGGTCTTAGATTGCTAGTGGATTTCCCTTCTGTGAGTTCACTCTGACAGTGTTTAATCCATTCATATTTGCACAGAGGTGCTCTAAGATGGGTGCAGGTGTAATTTTTGTAACATGACCACTGACCTGAATTGATTGTGTGCCAACTTCCCCAAAAATCATTGCGTTGTACCACTTCTTAGGTGAATACTGACTACCAACTGAGGCTAATCGTGCCAATAAATTTTATCCCCATAGCCTTGCAGAATCTTTGTAAGCTTTCATCATGAAATCCCTCCCATCCGAGCAGAATTTCAGAGACAGAAGAACATTTTGTCCTGTTTTGTGACATGTATTTCCATGCACTCAATGGTGCATTATTAATGATACAACTGATAATAAGCTACAATCAGCAAAGTCTTTCCAAAGAAAAACATAATCCAACTGACATCTGCAGAGCTATGGTGATAGTTTGACTATTAACATCATACGATCCAGTTAAGAAATATTTGAGATGAGCAGATAGAGCTATCTGTTTGCAATGTCTCTTCTCATACTAAATTTAAGTTTCTTTGTAAAAATATCATTTGATGTGGTCTTTTTTTCTATTAATCTCTGAAATAAAACACTACAGTGTATGTTTGAACCTCTTGTTTGGCACTACGAAAATTGCCGTATCAACTGGTCAAGCAGATAATAAGGGTACAATGTATTTTTTTTTTTTTTTACAATTTCCCCTTCCCCAAAAATTCCTTTTAACCTTAAGGTCAAGGAAAGATTATTTCTAAAAAAATGTAGGATATTTCTTAGTATGACTAAGTCTGGTTTCCAAAGATATGCACATAATCTAGGAACTTGAGTCCTTTAGAAAGATCTATTTCCATTAATTGTATAGTGCTCTTTTTGTTAATGCAGAAAAACAACCTTTTTGAAGACAATGAAGAGAATATATTCATGTATATAGTATCTACTACCATATCAATCATATAAATACATATATACCATAGAATCCTTATGTTTTATGTATTTGGTGGCCACCTTAAATGCTAAAGACAAACATATATTGTATTTGTATTTAAAAAAATCATTCTTATTCCTTCAAGTATCAGAGCTTGAACTAAAGGAAGGCATTAATAACTTTCTTTCTTAACCTTAGGCAAGCTGCTGTTCTTTGTGGTTTGTCCAATCTGTTTTGGCAGTTTATTTTATACTGCGAATTCTATAAATGCTTGATAACTAGCTTAAAGATGAGTAGAGTGTGTGAATTCTATAAATGTCTGATAACTAGCTTAAAGATGAGTAGATGATTTTTCAGAAAATTAATCATCCCTGGTCCATTTCAAATGTCTGATGAAGAAAAGGAATGGAAATGCATTTCAAATGTTTTACAAATTTATTCACAAATGAATAATGAAGAAACTTGGGAGATATAGGTCTAAGCTGATTTTTTTGTTCCCATATGTTGTAGATTTAAAAATATAATGAAATAATTCTGTGCAATTTTTCCCTTTTGTTAACAATAAAGCTACAACATTCGTAATTCCAAATATTCCTTTCTTTCCCAAAAACTCTCATCTCTACCAAGTCCTGTAGCATGTATATCAACAGTATTATAGACATGAAATGGAGCAAATGTTTCAGCACAACAATATTAAACATTCATACTAAGGCGCCTCCGTGGCCAGGTGGGAAGGAGGAGCAGTGCGTAGCACATGCTTCTTGATTAGACCGGGGTTCGACCTTGTCACCACCAAATACGGAAAGGTCAGGAAATGACCACCGCATATTCCCGGAGCAATATGGCCTTAGTTGCTAATGCTCCTAGAAACCAAATAACAAACAAACATTCACACTAAAGTTAACAATAAAACTAGTATTTTTAACATCTGATTAAACAGCAAGATAAGACACAATGTGCACTCAGTGATCACTGAATTATGATAATAATTCAGTGTTGGGCCACCATTCACACAAATAACAGTGGCTATCATTGCAGATGACCTGATAGTTTTTTCTACAGAAATTCCCATTCTCAACTTGAGAACAATGCTAATACTGTTCGGAATGAGCTCCAAAACTGGACACACTCCAACAAACTTAAAATCTCACCAGCCAGTACTTCTAATATGTGGTCTTCAGGGGGCATCTGTCTTCTTGGCCTCCTACCATAAAGCTGTGTAACCACTCAGTTCCTGTCATGCCACTACAAAGTATCTTGGGCTCATGCTGGACGATAAACTTTCCTTCCTTCCACATACCTCACATTTAACAGAGAAAAATTTCCTATTTGGATTGATGTACAAAGCTATTGTACTACCATCTATACGGCTGTGGCCTGGTTTCACTATGCCAGGATAAGCTGAACTCCATGCATGTCGTATGGTCTGCCCTGCAAATTATTGTTGGCTGTCTTTCTTGGCTGAAAGAATGTTGTACTTCCTACAAAAGTAAGAACAACATTCTGATTCTTTCAAACTGCTACTTCATTCGGCATGGATTGTAGAACTTCAAGCTATAATACTTCAGCCTCTCTACAACTGAACTCTGTCTCTGGGGTACATAGAGATTCTACCGATATTCTCTTCCACTGCCCTAACTACAAAGCCTTCAGACACCAACTGCTTTAAATCTTCGCCAAGAGTAAACGAAACTTCCACACCCTCTAGGACTACACGACAAAGGTATGTTCCCATAGAAAAACTCTCTTAGCTATTAAAAACACCCAACCACTTCCTGAACTATCTCATTACACTTAATGGCTTCACCTGCTGATCTTTTTTTTTTTTGTTATGAGCAAACTCTGCCCAGTTAATTACCTAATAAATTAATATATCCTGTGGGACTGAGTCAAAAAGTATTTGACTCGGTCCCACAAAAAGTATTAGACTCAGCTTATAAAGTCACATTTACTTTATAAGCTAGAACAGGTTGGAATCACAGGGAAAATCCTGAGATGGATAGCAGGATGACTTCAGGGCAGGAGGCAGAGCGTTGTGATAAATGATTATTCCTCAGATTGGGTTAATGTAAGAAGTTGGGTTCCCCAGGGATCAGTACTGGGACCACTGTTGTTTTTGATCTTCTTAAATGACATTGATGAGGGGGGGTGGACATGATGTCTGAATTTGCGGATGATGCGAGGATTGGTAGAGTAGTTAATGATCGCCACCAAGCAGAGCTTCTTCAGAGTGACCAGGGATGTTCAGAAAAGTGGCAGCTTTCCTTTAATCCAGCAAAGTCTTACACCAAGTGTATAAGTTATTTTTTTAACCCAAAAATAACTTATACATTTGGTGGAGTTGAACTAAAGTCAGTAGTGGAAGAAATGGACTTGGAGTTATGATACGGTTCTCCAGGCATTGTAGACAGGTTGCAAGGAAGGCCCATGGTGTTCTATCGATGATTTTTCAAACATTTTCTAGTAGAGATAAGGACGTCATAATCCCATTGTATAGGGCTATTATTGGGCTGCACTTGGAATGCTGTATTCAAGTGTGGAGATTTACCTAAAGAAAAGACATCAAGCTTCTTGAAAGGGTCCAAAGATGGGTAACTCATCTGGTAAGATCAGCAAAAGGGCATCCATATGAGGAAGGACTTCGAATATGTGGGTTGTAGGGCTTGGAAACTGGGCACCTTAGAGGAGACTTGATTGAGGTGTTTAAGGCTCTGAGAGTCAAAAGTAAAAGGAACGAGGACGAAATTTTCACAGTTATAAATGATTCTAGAACTAGGGGCCATAAATTCACAGGGAGCAGATGTTTAGACTGGATTGCAGGAAGTTTTAATAGCCACTGAGTTTAAATTACTGGAATAAGTTACCTACATGAGTGGTAGAGGCTGACAGTTTGGAGAAATTCAAAGGTTAGCTGAATAGTTACCAACGGGATGAGGGAAACACATAAGTTGTCTGTTTCCTTTTATTTTATTATTTATTTTATTCAATTTTTTTTGTTATTATTATATTACTTTTTTTTTGGCTGGTGCAGCATAAGCCTTAGGCTTCCTTGCACCATTTGGCCACTACTAATACTAAATCAAGACCTTACTTCAGTGGTCCCAACCTCTTGTGCCTAGGGAACATTTCATCTTTCACGAGAGAGAGTGGTGGGCATGAACCACTCAAATTGGTTCAAAAAGTAGCATAATTAATGCAGAGAAGAATTATAAGTATAATAAACCATACAAAGTGCGAGAGAAAACAGAAACTTCACGATAGTACAGCCCATATTTCACGAACAGTCACGTTGTGTCTTGCAAGCTTATTAGTAACTAATGGTGAAGAATATTCATTCACTACCTGCTTAGCACTGTTTAAGTGGTACTAGCATCCCACCAGGAAATAAACTACTGTACTGTTTACAAATTTTCTAATATGCTTTATAGCACACAAATAACATTGAGATATCTTAAGAGTTTTTAATCTTATGGACGTTCCCTACTCATATTACAGCCCCATTATTCATTATGACTTCTTCCTGCAGACATTCAAAAAAGGATTGGTAGGCTTGGTGGTGCCCATACAGCCACTGCATTGGGGACCACTGCCTTACTACTTATACTGTCTAAAAGAAATAAGGCCAAGCAAAATTTTAAAGGAATGATTTAATCTTCCTACTGGAAGTAAATCAGGAGCCCTAATGTACCCAGCTGTCCAACTCATTAATAGAACCTAAACTTGTGAATCGGGTTGCATAGGGAGCTTATCAAAGAATAGGAGTTTTTTCAGGGAAATGGGGAATATTTTGTGCAATAAGGGTAGGCAGAATGGGACCATAGTATATTTAACAAAATTAGTGAATGTAGAACAATTATCTTTAAAGCACACCATGTGCTGTGATAACAGCCAGTCTTACTTACAAAAAAAGAGTTAAAGGAGGAAGGAAAGAAATAAAATAAAGCAGTGAATCATAATACAGAGGTAAAAACCCATACTATTTTGATCATGGCGGGGAGATATAGCATCTTTGGTATTTGTGATTGCCTCTGGCTATCATGTACATACATACTAATGATTTTAAACATAGGCAGTCTAAGGCTTTATTTACCAGGTGTGAGATGATGTTGAGAAAAATTAAGACTGAATACGAAAGCATATAGAATAGAATTTTACCAAGGCTCAACAAGAGTTCATGATGAGGGCCTTGTCGTTAATTCCACACCACTGAAGTATTTGCCAAACTTTCGTCACTATTGATATGGAGCCTTTGGTTTCATTTCCTGGTTGAGATCTGTTGATCAATGAGGATGACCAAAACTTAGCATTGAAGAATATGAAAAATCAGACCCAGATGACTCACCAACCATATTTTGGAAAAAATATGTCACTATTCTTAATCCTCTCATTTCAGTAAAAACTACTTGACACAGTAGTGCATAAACAACTTTTTCAAGCTTTGCTTTGTAAGTTTTCTCTGGGAGTCCTATTGCTGTTGTGGCTAAGGAGCTATAAAATACAATGTTCCAACAGTGTCATTATCCACAACACTGGGAACATTACATTTGCAGAGAACAAAAAACCCAATCAAGTGAAATCTGAACCTTTCAACTCAGTATGTGTTCTCTGGGAGTCATATTGCAGTCATGGAGGGTCACATTCCTCTTTTGGCTCAGGAGCCATATAATGCAACATTAGAAGTCTGAACCATTATCTAACTCAGTAGTTGTTTGTATCTATTCTCTATACCTATTGCTGCTATGTAGGGTCTCTTGAGGCTGTATAATGCAATGTTCCCATAGTGTCATATCTACTGATTTCTAAGCCTTTTATCTTACAGTTTACATTATTACTGATTGCTCTATCCTACAATACAAGTATCCAGGATTGCAACTTTGGAGTTCCTTGTATATGTTCTCTGGGAGACCTAGTGCTAGCTAGGGTCTTTGGCACCATACAATTAACACTACACTATGTTTGGCTATTATGTTCTGGCGGCATGATATCTTCTTGGTTATGCAGCTGGTCATAATCTTGTATATCATTGGGATGGATACAACTACAGTATTGGGTTCTGTGGAGTTATTTTTACTATTAATTAAATTTATTTGTTTCTGTACTGGGCATACAAGTCTTGATTTTATTTTTATGAATTAAATCAGCATGCTCTTTTTAATATATACAGTATTACATTTTTTTATGAATTAAATCAGCCATGATCTTAATATATATTCAGGACATTTCATGTTACTAAATTTAATTTAGTTTGCATTGGTTGTTATGCTAACTCAAACAGTGATCTAAATATCTTTTGTTAAAGAAGATGTAAATAAGTAATCCAGCAAAAAAAAGGTCAGTCTAAATGTCTTCCAATTCCAGATTTTTGAGAAGTGAGAAGTATTAAAAAAAAAAAATGTATTAGTGGCTCTGGTTAGCAGGCAAATGATGCAGTGTTCATAAAACAATAATTTAAAAAAAAAAATTAGAATTAAAAGCAGTTCAATTCATTCATTCCTTAAAACAGTTGAGTAGCCACCTGAACCCAGTGTGTAAATAAAAATCTGTATTAATGGCAACTTAAAAATGTTTGGCAATTACTTTAACCGCGGAAAAAAAAAACGCCGGCATTTGACGTTACCACACGGCTGCTATAACCGTTGATGTATGTTGTTCGGCCGCTGGAACCCATTAGACGAAACAAAAAAATAATAAAATATAAACCAGAAAAGAATTTACTTGCCGTAGCCAGTTCAACTTCAAAGAATGCTTTTCCTACAATTATGGTTGCCAAACAACTGCACATCAACTTACGAAGGCATAACATGACACATAGGCAGTTACAAATAGATTAAATGGATTACTTTGGGTAAATTAAGAACTACTAACCACCCACCTGAAATTAATCTTAGAGCGGAATGGAAGCCGCTTGATTATTCACAAATCAATAAACTTCTAGCTGAAGTCACTAACAGCACTAATCGAAGTTCACCAACGATGCATTGAAGTTTCATAAAATTTAGCGTTGATTCGAATTAGTACTGTCAACAATTCTTTTTTCAAAATACTGCTTTCCTTTAAACTCTGTCACTCAAAGTTCAGTTCAATTAAGTGCCGAAACCTTAGTATTGTTGAATACTTCGTTGTCGCAGCGTTTTTAATTGTTTTCAACAATTAAAAACGCTGCGACAACGAAGTTGAAAACAATCAAATTTAAATTAAGGGAATCGCTGGATACTTACCGAAAGCAACACACGAACTTTTCGTTGCCGAAAGTCCTTGACTTGAGAGGAAAAACCTAAATGGAAGTAAAAACACAACAGAAAACTACCGAAAGCTTTAATTTGCCGTGTAAGTTTTCCGATGAAGACAGACGTCATGTAACCAATGTTTTATTTAAAAAATAAAATGTATAATCGTTAATACTGGGTTTAATAACGAGCTTTAAAAGCAAGAAAGGCTAAAATAAAACTAAACATACTTTAGTCCTTAACTTTAAAAGTAATTGGAAGAGCCTTCGATAACGATGACTCTGTATAAAAGTATATACACAACTAATATATACACGAACTGCTTACGCTTACAATTATTGAGAAGTACGATCAGATATCCCTTCATCACTATTTGTGGCCCTAAAAAGGGCCGTTTTTTTTTTGTTGAAAACGTACTGTTCTACTACTTGGCACTTGTATACTTAGTAACAGCCTTTGTTCCTTCTGACACGGCGTGCTTAGCCAGTTCACCAGGTAACAGCAAACGAACAGCGGTCTGGATTTCCCGACTCGTAATAGTGGACCGCTTGTTGTAATGAGACAGACGGGAGGCCTCGGCAGCGATGCGTTCGAAGATATCGTTCACGAAACTGTTCATGATAGACATGGCCTTGCTGGAGACTCCAGTATCGGGGTGGACCTGCTTCAGCACTTTGTAGATGTAAATGCTGAAACTCTCCTTCCTCCTCTTCTTCTTTTTTTTCTTATCGCCAACACGGACATTCTTCTGAGCTTTACCCGCCTTCTTAACGGCTTTTCCACTTGGCTGAGGAGGCATCGTAACCAACACAATTAAAATAAACACACGCTAAAATCGACAAAAAATAAACAAGCATAGAGTACCACTGCTTCGCAAGCCCTTTTATACAAAATCGGAGGGATTGTACAGTCACTTCACGAGGACGCTCATGAGAGCTCCTATCCTTAGATTAAAGACCAATAGCAATAGAGCTAACATGTTGCCTTTCAGAGAAATAACCTACCAATAAGAAGACAGCTCTCGTGATGATTTTTTCTATGGAAAAGAATGGAGTACTGTAATATAAAATATTCAGTATCCATATGTATGAATAATACTAAACATTAATATTATGTTTGTAAAAAATAAATTATAAACCTTGCAGATCAGAAGGAATCACACTTATAAATTTCGTATTTCTTATAATTTATTTCTAGTTGTCTTTATTCCTTAATATATCAAAAAGTACCAATTAACATGTCTGACTAAGATTATTGTTTTATATTTTACAATAATACCGAGAAATAGAAAATATCGTTCAGAAATAAGATACAGTATATATTTATAATAGTCAACGATTATGAACTACCATTGTAATTATTAAGTTTAAATATTTTAATAGTAATGGCGTTTTATAACTATACTGACAATGCAACAAACAAAAATTGGAATGGCAATTCTGTCATTGTTAATCACTAATCAGGTCATGACGATCGTTGCAGGTCTTCCACAACGTGGGTGATGATATTCCAAGCAGTCCTTACCTCATTTAATACGACTAGGGAACATTCATAGCATTTGACTGGGAGGGAAAAACGAAAAGATAACTTTTGAAAAATATTCAGTGGTACCCCCTTTTTCACTTTTGCATGCTCTCCACATGCACAAGTGATCATGTTTATATTTATAAGACTTTCATTTTTACATAATAATATAAGCGATCCACTCTACTACTAAAAAGAAAATAAAAACTCATTACACTAAAGCTGAATTGAACCGAATGCGCTAAAAAAAAAAAAAAAAAATGGCAATATAATTAAACAAAAATGAAAAACCTAAAAATTAACGAGCTGTATTGTATATAATGTAAATTTATTTCTACATATGTTTATTAAAGTTTTATTCAGTTATAAATCAAGAATTAATTTAAATTAAACTCTTTGCTAAGCAAAGAGGTGCACAGTTTTGTTCATAAATTAAGATTTTATACCAGGCTATTTTTTTGGTTAAAATACACTTTCAAAAGGACAATTTCTGTACATATATATTTTCTTTTGTAGCATGTATTTTGTAATTTTATTGTAATGGTGGCCTGTATAGTGTCGATAATTCTATTTGTTTTTATTGCAATACAAAACTGTTACCCTGAGACAAACCTAAAAATAGCAGAAGGTCAGCACACTGCAACCATCGATAAGCAGATAACAACGGTTGGGGAGGGGGTTAAATGCAGACAAAACACTGATGTAGTCTGCCCACTGCCAATGGGTTGACCACTTACTGGTCGTGCGATTCAGCAATTTGTTCATGAGTACAAAAAAAAAAAAAAAAAAAAAAGGTCAGTTTGTAATTATAAAGAAACAGTAAAGTAAAATACCAGAAATGAAATGTTTTCTGTTCACGAATGCAAGTCATGTTTTCATCGGTAACAGGAAAAAATATCCGATTTTCTTTTTTTAACCCTAAAAATTATACATAACCACTTGATCTAACAAAGATTCAAGAAAAAATTCTTTAGCTTATCGCACAGTGTTGAAAGGGACACCGGTAATCCCTGAAAAAAAATATCCCATTTTCTTATTATTATAAAACTTAAGATTATTCAAGTATATTAAGATTATTATAATACTTAAACGTCTGGTTTTAATTTGTATGATTTTTTTGCTAATTTTAATCTGTGATTTTGATAATCTTAAATTGTGATTATTGTATACTGTATTTCCTTTTGTTTCCTATTATGTTTTTTCATATTCTCTTATTACAGTGATGATACTATCAAAAATGTTTCACATAATTTCAAAAATGAATATTATATAATATATATTGAAAAAGGTGAAGAATTCGTAAATGACTTGATTTATACAGATATCTAATAACAACAAAAAAGACAATTGTAATTATATATTTATTCAAATGAGAAAAAGAACAAAGCTACACATGGACAAAAAGAGACATTGAAATAAATGAAAGCATCAAACAATGATTCCAACCTTCGCATTGGTTGTTAGTTGTTTCATCATCAGCAAGAGCATTAGAGATAAAAAGATAATGCTTCCAAAAGCATTAGAGATAAAAGAGCAGAAATTTTAAAAACCTGTTCGAAGTATTTTGCCTACGCCTCTGAAACCGCCACTAACGTACTTGCAATCAAAATAATCCAGGAGATCAACAGCAAAGGCATAATTCTTAAAAAAAAAAACAGAAAGAGGCAAGACTCTAACATGGCAACAGGAAACAATAATCTGGGGAAAAAAATCACATTTGTTATGTAATCAAACGAAACATACCGCTGGTTTTAACTTCACTATTTTATAGTTAAAAAATATATATATATACCATTGTATGTGCAGTTATTTAAATCTTTCTTTTAATTGTACTATGAAGAAAAATGGTATTTTTTTATAATTGTGGCATTTTATGTAATTTTCAACTAAATAATCCACCAATTTCATTGCGGTTTCACTTTAGGGTTGAATCCCCCCCTGAAATCAAAGACGAAACAGTTGTTACTAATTTCATGTGGAGGTAACAAAGATGCATCCATTTTGCATCTTGGCTGTCTTATTTCTATACTGATTTGCTAAGCCTAGATTCTGTATTTTCCAGAATATGCTTGTCCCAGACGAAAGCTGCAACCAATTGATATATTTAGCCAGACCATACGACGCTGGCTTCTCGTGGTATGCAGCCACCCACCAATTTTGAAGAAAATTTCTTGAAGTTTCGTCCCCCCCCTTTTTCACCCACTAAATACATTGGTTTGTACGTTTCTTCTGCTTTTATCAACTTGATTTTGTTGAGAGCAGAATAAATTAATTTCGATTTTTTTTTGTTCTGTTTGCTCAAGAACTAACGATATGCTGTTAATTGTATTTATTATAATTATTTTTTTGTGATAATGTTTTTCGTTTCCCATTTAATGAACTGTTCTGTAAGGGTCGTATCAGACCAGTCACTTTTGTAGGCTCCCCGTTCCCCATAATTGCTTATCCCTTGCTAATCTTTCACCTGAAATTCGCTAGACCCCCCTGAATGCCAGGAAGGGTTGGTCCCAAGTGAATAACAAAACAAAGCCACTATTGAGAAGGTATTAAGAGTAAAAAGTAATCAGCAACCATGAGTCACCAGGATTAACTATTTTCTCACGATACTACCACCTTCAAGAGTACATGTATGGGGGGGGGGAGAATATATATTTTTATTATTATAGGTATATATTACAAACAACTCTGTATCTTTATGAATATTATATTATGAGAAAACAAAAGGAAATATTTATTTTTTAATATTTAAATACTAACAGCAGTATACCATCAGTTCACAAAACCACATTACTAACAATAATCACAAATTAAAATTGCTTCTTGCAAAGTTAAAATAAAAATTACTATTTTTAACTGGGGGGGGATAGATTTTATTACACCGGAGGTAAAACTTACCCCGGTCAGTCCCCTCCCCCTGGATTCAACACTGTGTGACAGTTAAAGAATTTTTTCTTGAAATTTTGTTAAATCAAGCGGCTATGTATAGTTTTTAGGGGAGAAAAAAAGGAGTGAATTGTTTTTTTCCCAGTTTGCTAAATATATACATTGCTTACTATATTAATCACGGAAGAAAGGTGAAATACGTGTTGTATGCAATTGTTATTAAAATGCAAGAAAAAATAAAAGGCATTACGAAATCGCAGTATAGGTATACTACGTCTGAGGTACAGTGTGTTATTGTAATAATATATTACAATGTTCAGTATTAGGTTGGGAGGTACGTATAGTGAAGTGAAAAGAATTAGCTCTGTATATTACTAGTTGATCAATTAATAATTAACTGGTAACAAGCAATTAGTTACTTAATTTTTACTTTTATTAATTCCTATGCCTACTTTCCTTTTTTCCTATGCCTTTAGAACTAACATAGGTTCTAGAAAAAATGCCCACTGAAAGAAGGTACGACGGAAAAAACAAGAAAAACAAACCCCGAACATGTTGAAATATATAAGCGTATATGGGATATATAAAATAGCAGACACAGTACTTATATATTTATTTAAATACAAATAAAATGAAAATATTATTGGTTGGAGCTATGCCAACGAATGTGGGTTTGTTTTTGCATAAGCATAATTTGCCTTTACCTTATTAGAAATAGTAATTTCCATATGAAAAGATATTTAATGCAATAAATATTAAGTTACCAATGGTAATGAAAAAAAAAAAAAAAAAAAGAAAGAACCAGAAACAATACAAAGACAATCGTGATGAGATTTATGGGTTTAAGTCCCATAAAATTGCTCATTCGCGGATTAGTAATTTTTCGACCTTGATATAATTAAGGGATTACGTCATGCACTCGGGGGGAGGGGGTATTTATGTGCATTTTTTCCCCATAATGTAATATTTGATCCTGGTGATATTTTTCCTTGGTATTTTTAAATTAAAATAAATACGATTGCCACTTTTGTTTCTCCTTCATTTTTAAAAGGAGGCAAACTTTTACTATGCAAAATGCATAGGTGGAAAAATTCCCAACTCTGGACATATAAAAACATCATTACAGAACACAGTACGTACAGGTGAACAGCGTTCATCTTTAATTAAATAATGTTTTTTTATAATGTTGCAGATTCCCAAATCCCTCAATCTCGGTTAAAATTTAAATCCCTTCCCACCCCAAGTTGTGCTACTGCTCATTTGCTTTTGAGGAAAATACACAGAATAAATGCGTTCGATGATCTGAAATAGATTTTCGGAAGTTTTTTTTTTTTTTTTTTGTGGACCATCGAACTCGATTTATAATTGTAAATTCCGCGTTTCATTTTGCGGTAAACGGCACAGCGAAAATCCCGCTTTCAGCTTTAGACTGGTACATCATTCCTTCGTGTAAGCACCCTAATTACTTATCCATTGTCGTTCCATCAGAAAGCCGGGTCGATAAACAGCAGGGATTAATTTGCAGATTGGAATTCCAATCTGCAGATTAACAAATAAACAGATTGGAATTCCACATTGTAACTGTATGACTGGACAAACGTGAGTTTATGAAGAACACGTGACAACGGGTAAGAAATAAGCCCTCTTGATACGACGGAAGCGGAATTATAGTGAGACGGTTTTGTTTTTCCCTTGAACGCGGGAAATTTAAAAATCCAATAGTGATCAGTCCTCTCCCTTTAGGGCTCAAAACAGCCTCGATTCTTCGTGGCACGGAAACGAGAGTTGAAAGCGTGCCAGGGATGCTGTTCCATATTGACTCAATTAATTCCCACATTGTTGCAAATTAGTCACTTTTTCTGTTCAAATATTGCGGCAGAGAAACAGCAAGTGGCAAAAGGTGGTAACGTCAGTAATCGTTAAAAAAAAAAAAAAAAAATCAAATGGACGTTTCTGATTGATAAATTAAGTCTCATTGCCAGAACCGTGCAATTTCTGACCTGACAAAACGCGTTATCCTGTTAATAAAAGAACCCACTCTTCTAATAGAACTGTGCATCCAAACGTGCCTCACCCAGAGGCGAAAATATAAATTTCAGGCTACCTTCCAAAACCGAGTCTTACGTGAACCATAGAACACCAGCCATCGGGTTCCTTGACTCCTTTCCCACCGCGGTTTGGTAGATTCTCCCGTGGTATCAAAATGACCAAAGTCCAACAACTTTGGTATATTTAATGGACATAATTCACCTATGGTGTGCCGTTTGGTGGTATTACAATCAGAAGCGGATTAAGGTCGGTTGAGGCCCCGGGCTCAGAAGAAAATATTGGGCCCTTAAAAAAACAGAGAGAGACAGAGAAAATAAAAATACATGTTAACCATTTTTTTTAAATAAATAAAAAATATTATGTACTATTAATGTTTTATTTCCAATAAAATTTGAATATAATATATGTATAATTTAATTAATAATAGCATAATAATAATCACAAAGTTTTGAACTAATAGTTGAACATATTAGTTTAACTATTAGTTGAACTAATATGTTCAACTAATTTGTTGGGTTTTTTGCGTGGGCCCTTCAGAAGTCGAGGCCCAGGGCGCGCGCGCCTTTAAATCCTCCTCTGATTACAATTATATTACAGCTATACTCATTTCAGCTGTAATTTATGGTATGACAATTACGGCCCATAGCAATTTGGCTCTGTATCTAAGGTATTTGAGGCGAGTTCAAATTAGCTCAATTGAGGCGAGCCCAAAATTCGAACTCATACCTAAAAAAACCTGTCGACTGATACAATATTGAACAAATGTTTTTACTTCCCACTAGCAAATGCAAGTAAGGCATATTCTTTTATAGTGTATGCTTGTCTCTAAATGTATCAAAAACTCACTTTCGGTGTGGTGGGGGAGGATTACAATGGCTGTCTGAGACCGAACGTATAGACAGGAAAACTCCAGGCGTTTTCCATAGAGTGGAATGGGCTAGCATAATAATTAGACAGTACTTACCTAGACATTTTTCTTTTTAGAATGATGAATAGGTCATCTAGTTCAGATACTGATATCGAACTTTTTAAATTCTGGAAGAACGCAAAACAGAAAAAAATCATAAAGCAGAATGACTGCTTTGCTTTGCTTAGAACTGCTCGATGCAGATAAATCCGAAGAATGTGACAATGTATAAGCACAGACTTTAACTTTATAGAATAAATGTTAAAAAAAAAAAAAAACCACGAATTTCAAAATTTATAAATAGAATTTTCCCCATTGAATTCTCAAATCATTATTTAAATATCCGATACAAATGTGTAGCAGCAAGCTCGAAGCAACACTTATAAAAAAAAATTGCGGATTTGGAAGTTTAGATTTATTTTCACTTTTTTTAGTCCAGTGCAATGAAAACAATATTTTAAGCCAACAAATAAAGAAGACGATAGGAAAATTAAAAACAGCCAGTTCTTTATTGGTTTACATGAAATCATAAGATAAACAGAGCAGACGAGACGAAAATTTAAAAGCCAGTTTTTTTTATTGGTTTACATGAAAATTGCAGAAGATAATGAGCAGTAATATTAAGATGAAACAAAAGAATAATTAATGATTGACTGACATTGAAAATTCCGATATTTTATACACTATTACCCTAAGTCCAAAAACGGTGATGTCCACTGAAGAACTTACTTCTTGTCTTGATTTTTTTTGCTTGAAGTTTGTTTTTTTTTACTAGTAGTAGTTGACTTTAGTGTGTTTGAGTTCTTAACTTCTTTTGTAATTCGGCTCGCTTTCCTCTCACTTTTCCTTTTCCTCTCATTTTCTATGAACTTGTACGCCGGACTAATTTTAAAGGAACCTGCAGCCCCCTTTCCTTTTGTCTGGAGCAAAATTCCATGAGCCACTGCAGTCTTTACATATTTCTTGATTACCGTGTCGAGCCGTTTGGCATTTATCTTGTGGTGGGCCAAGATGTACTTCTTGATTGCAGGAAGGGAAGAACTGCCATGCTCATTTAGTTCGGTAAGAGCTTCGTGTACCATAGCAGATATCTTCGGATGTGACGAAGCCACTTTTGATGTGCTTGGAATATTGTCACTAGCCATTTGCAAAACTGCACATAACAACAAATCGCGAAATAAAGGAATTATTTTGAATGTTGAGTTATATACATATCCTGTCGGCCGTCGATGGAAGCTGCTAAATTGAAAGGTGCTCACGGTAATTGGTATCAATATTATTGGAATTTTTTCATAGGACAGTTAACGTGCACGCACCGTAGAATATCAAATATAAACAGTACTACAAAATCTACGGATTACACTAAATCATTTTTCGCCTTAAACACTTGCAGCTCTTCTCCCCCAAATTCCTCGATTTCTGTCCCTCAGATAACCTTACATTTAGAATTGTTCAACTTTATTTGCCATTTTTCGGATAATATACGAACAAGTCTTTCTAAAGTATCATGACCTGGTACGAATTATTAACTACCCTCCCAATCTTCAAATCGTTAGCAAACTTTGAGAGCTACCCTTGGATACCCTCGCCAATATAATAAATGAATACATTTTCTGTTTACACTCTGGGACGGTTAAATAAGCTCAGAAGAGTTCACGCGATAGACAATACAAGAACCTCACCGTATTTAGCAATTATACAGGCTTGAAACACGGTGAACTCAAACAGACTTGGATCAGCGTCTGGACTCGGTCCGACTAATCTGATTTTTTCGCTCTTGTATTATTACGAATATACTGGACGTCCACTGCTTACTAAAATGTTTACATCAGTTTTTGGGTGGCAGTAATCTATTATGAATTTCTTGTCCTTTTTATTAAAATTGAATTACTATATTTCATTTAATTGGAAAATATTATCAGGAACCAGTAGCGCCCCCAAGGAATACTG
This sequence comes from Mastigoproctus giganteus, assembly GCF_048544385.1. Classification (NCBI taxonomy): domain Eukaryota; kingdom Metazoa; phylum Arthropoda; class Arachnida; order Uropygi; family Thelyphonidae; genus Mastigoproctus; species Mastigoproctus giganteus. Next base: position 11,861,994 of record NC_143584.1, read on the forward strand.
TCAAGTTTTTATGTTAGATTAGCTACGATGGTGTCATTTCTCCTTATTGATTATCAGAAAACCACTTCATACAAAGAAAAAGGCATTTTATCTTCTTAAACCATACATGGTGGCAGAGTACTATCGGTTCCAATGGGCCTCATCTTTTCTTTTGTAAAGCTACTGGCCCAGTGGTAATGGCTGCCTGATCAACCGGTCCAATTTGTCCTTGTCCAGTAGTGGTCTGCACGTTGCCTACAACACTATATTTTCATATTACATATATTGTTTTGTTTCGCGGATTTAAACTGAGATCGAAAATAAAAATTATTGTATTAAAATATTATTAAAAGCATTATTATGTCCTATTTATAAATCGTAAGTGAACGAATGTGGAACATATTTGAAATTATCACTGCCTCCCTTTTACAATTCTTACCCAACAACCTTTTGGGGTAGGGTATAGTCTTCCCCTTATCATGTAGCAGTAAAAAAAAAAAAAAAAAAAATCCACATTATTCAGGTCATATGGGGAAAGGGACTATAGCTCTTACCTAGAGTAGATAAGTATAAGCTGTGATTACCTAGGACCTTCCATGAATTATTTGTATAATTAGAGCACCAACTGGCTTTTAAAAGGCTCCTCACAAAGTTGGCCTCTCCTCATACTTAAGAGCTAGAAACAAATGTTTTCTTCCGATTTACAATAGTAGTATGGGACTGGTTCCTCTATCATTTCTTATTTTTAATTATTTAACAAAGAATTGTTTGACATTTATATATTACCCCGAATGTAGAAACTTATTATTATTTTTAAATATTGCAACGCTGCCTCATCGAAGGAATAACCTTCAATAGTTTTCACATAATTTTGATTAACTTTTGTCGAGTTACTTTTTGTGAATAATGACATAAAGAAAACAATTTTGGGTTAAAATAATTTTGTTTTCTAAGCAAAATACACAATTTATCATTACCAAGACCGATCTTTGTACGATTTTGTCAACAATAATGCACAAAGGAGAACTTTCCCATGATATTTTAAAGTTAATTATAATAATCTATTAAGTGTTTGTCTCCATAAAATAATTAACAGGAAAATAAAATGTTTTGTTTTACAGTACGATTGAGAAACCTGATCATTAAAATTAAAAACTTAACTCTCCCTCCATTGGCGAGTTATTAACCAATGAGATGGTACTATTCATGTTATCACAATTCCAAGTGCAGTGCGAAATATTTAATGTTTGAATAATCTCGGCAATAATTTTTTTCAATAAATTTTTCATAGCTTGCTAAAATACAGTGGAATCACACAGATTCTACTTTAAGAAAACTTTTGTTTTTTAAACAAAGAACGTACTTTGTATTGTTAGCGCCAATCTGACCAATCACGTAAGCCCTTTTGTTGATAGTGAGATCTAACCAATCAGCTACCTTGTTTGAAGCAGCTACGTATATATACACCGTGGCCCGCGAGATTTCGGATTCCAATTTATTTTTTGCTGCGTGAGTGTTGGTTTGTTCTTTTAACATTGCACGATAAGATGGCCCGTACTAAGCAAACGGCTCGAAAATCCACTGGAGGCAAGGCACCTAGGAAACAGTTGGCCACCAAAGCTGCTAGGAAAAGTGCCCCAGCTACTGGAGGAGTGAAGAAACCTCATCGTTACAGGCCTGGCACCGTTGCTCTTCGTGAAATTAGAAGATATCAAAAATCCACCGAATTATTGATAAGAAAGCTCCCTTTCCAACGTCTTGTTCGCGAGATCGCCCAAGACTTTAAGACTGATCTTCGTTTTCAGAGTTCTGCTGTAATGGCACTGCAGGAAGCAAGTGAAGCTTATTTGGTAGGTCTCTTTGAGGACACGAACTTGTGTGCTATTCATGCAAAGAGAGTTACCATCATGCCTAAAGACATTCAGCTTGCTCGTCGTATTAGAGGAGAACGTGCATAAACTCCCACATTTTTTTAAATAAAAAGGCCCTTTTGAGGGCCACCATATGTTGATGAAGGGATTATCTTTCGTACATTTATCAAATTGCAACTTTATTTCAATACTAAGTTTATTTACTTCGATTTTTTGAAAAGAATACAAATAACTTTTGTTGCCTTTCAAATTTGGATCTGTACCAGGTAGGAGTGGTAGTGAATCTTAAATGTCTTACAAGTGAAAAAAAAAAAAAACTTCAAGAATTGAAGGAACCGTAAATCCAGCTCTCAAAATCTGTCTAACGGAAGTTTATATATATTTATATATATACAGTATATAAATAACTTAACGAAAACAATGGCGGTCAGTACCGGACGAACTGGTGCAAAATCTAATTTTTTTTTTAAGTCTGCTTTATCGCCATACTACTTTGACAAACGAAACTTGGCTCATTCGAAAGCCAACTTTATGATTGGGTAAAAAGCAACGACCGTAAAAAAAAAGTAACTTCGAGAACATTTAATATTTGCAAAGTTACTTTTTGTATTAACCGTATAATATAAAACAGTCTGAAGGTCGTAAGAAACGTATCACGAAAGATCGGATTGCACCCATCTCTTTAATTAAGTAGAGATAAGATTTATTCAGTGCGTGCCATGCCACGAAGAATTTTTTTTCCAAGTATGGAACAATACTGCACTTCCAAAAGTCTCATCCAGTTCACGAAAGTAGTTCAAACTGCTGTAACACTTCATTATGACGACACTAATAACGGTTTGTTTTTGATGAATTCCTGATATTGGGTTTGTTTTTCGATAAACTTATTCGTGTGTATGAGAAATTCAGATATGTAGTCGGTAACTTTGGGTTCAGATAAGTTTTGAATATATTCATGTTATTTGGAGTTACTAAATATCAATATCATGCCATTGCATTTCGAATTTTTTTTTGTCTGTTTCTAGTTAAGTTTAAAAATTGTCAGTCACTGAAATCGATAGGCCATAGCGCCATCTCGCGAACATCTGATGCACTTGTCCAATGTTTTATGTTGCAACAATGGCCTAATGTAGACACTTCGGTTTGTCTTAAAAATTCATGAACATGACCACAACAGCACCAGTTCGGGATGAGTGGACGCATCGCATTTCTTTTAAATTTTAAGAATAGCCCCTTTCTCTTCTGTTAATTGTGATATATTCAGGAAACTTAACTATTTTAGGTTTTAATTAGCGGGTTAGTTGACTGCAGGTCATAGGTTCGGGGTTTATAATTCTCAATTCTATGAAACTGCACTAAGTTGCAAATCTTTCGCATATGTTTTTAGAGACCTGGCCGTTTAGATCAGTTGCATTCTACCCTTTAGTACATTACTAATCTTGTAGTACTAACCGCCCCCCTTCCTAGTTGTAAAATAAGATGCCCCAACGGATGGTTTCAGTCCCTGTATCTTTTTTATGTACATTTTGAAATGGTGGGGGGGGGGGAGAACTTGACATTCACCTCGGCTGCCTAATGATATCAGCCACTAAAAAATAAAGAATAGAAAATATCCCAATGCTGTACAGCTTTTCTGTATTTGTCAGAATATATTTCTCTCTTAGTTGCATGATTGCATCTAATATTACCATTTGTAATCGTGAATTGTCAAAGCAATTTTACAAATAAGCATTAAGTAAAAAGATGAACATTTTCAATGCCATTCACAAGGAACAAATAAATAAACTTTAGCATTGTATTTATGGTGGGGTGTCTCTCATGGAGACGGCTAACAGTGGTTAGCATTGTACAGTATTAACATATTAAAAAATTAATATTTATGTTCCCTTGTCTTTTTACACATAGACAAATGGTGAAAGCAACAACTTCTGGATCCTGTACTACACCATAAGAGAAAATAATTATCCTCATGCAGGAAGTGCAGTGAATGAAAAGGGAAGTTCAGACTGATCGTTTATGATGGGCAGGAAGAAGTGTCATAGTTCTTGTAGTAGTAGTAGTGGCATGTGATGCAAGAAAGCAAGTGTATGAGCTTATGCAGCATCAGCCAAAAAAAAAAAAAAAAAAATCACACCATTCCCTCCAAATGCCTGTCCAGTTCCTCCTTAAATTTATTTAACCTGTCAACTTCCACGACAGATGGAAGTTTGTTCCAGCAATTAACCACCCACTGGCTAAAGGCAAATTTCCACACATCTATTCTACATCTGTCTTTTCTTAATTTGAATTTGTGCCCCCTTAGGTTCGTAATCTGAACAAGTGGAAGGATCCCATCAGAATTCAGTGTGCTCAACCCATTCAAGGCTTTAAAAACTGTTTTCAGATACGGACCACATTTGAAGTACAGACTATGGACCAAAATATATTAAATTATACATCCAAAAATATTAACTATTTTTGAATAATAAAATTTTAAGCCTCAAATTCAACATTTAGTGCAATTGCATCATTTATGTATTAATGATGCAAATGCAGAAAATGTCATAGTTTGAAGCTTTCTCCCCCAAAATTTTATTAGTTTAATAAGTATACCTTTTGGCAATTTATATATTGTGATAATAAGTCATAACTGGATAATTGGATCATCAACTCAACTTTAGGTATCTACCACAGATGAGAAGATAACTAGCTTTGAAATACCAGGGTACCTGCCCACCCACCCACCGATGAAAAGCCAATCAGTTTTGAAACGGTGCCGTCTGGAGAGGGTCTTGATGGGGCCCTCGTTACTGCGAATAGGTAACAACAGTCTTCCCTAATGAGGGAGCTCTGGGGATTTATGAGTGGTTTAGTTCAGTGAGGAGTACCTGGCCCTTTCCTTTCTCAATGGCATTTCTTCTTCTTTCTCTCCTACTATCACTTTCCTACAACTTTTTGCTTTCCTAAGTTTAATAGTAGTAGTAATGGAGGTATGTGAGGAAAAAGCAAGCGTATGAGCTTATGTAGCATCACCCAAAAAAAAAAAAAAAAAAAAACCAGGTTCACACATCCATTCCCTCTAAAAGTTTGTCCAGTTCCTCCTTGAATTTATTTAAGCTATCAACTTCCACAACGACAGATGGAAGTTTGTTCCAGCAATTAACCAGCCGCTGGCTAAAGGAGAATTTCTGCACATCTATTCTACAACTGTCTTTCCTCAATTTGAATCTGTGCCCCCTTAGGTTCGTAATCTGAACAAGTGGAAGGATCCCATCAGAATTTAGCATGCTCAACCCATTCAAGGCCTTGCACACCTCAATCAGATCAATTCACAGGTGCTTAGTCTCCAGCCGCTGCAATTTGCAGAACTTAAGCCTTTCTTGGTAAGAGGACCCCTTCATTCCCCTCACCAATCTTGTTGCCCTTCTCTGTACATGTTGAAGCAACTCTACATCCTTCCTAAAATGAAGCCTCCAGACCTGTATGCGGTACTCAAGGCGTGGCCTGACCATTGCCTTATACAAAGGGATAATCACCTCCTTTTCCCTACTAGCAAAATTCCTGTATATCATTGACAATACCCCATGACCTGCTGTGGCATTCTGTCTGCATTGCTCAGAAAACTTCATATCTGACTGCACATTTACTCCAAGATCTTTTTCATTTTCTACCACCCTAAGTGTAGTACCACACAGTTGGTATGTTTCTCTGTAGTTATTTCTACCCATATGCAGTACTTTGCATTTGTCAAAGTTAAACTTCAGTTGCCACTTCTCAGCCCATCTGCCAAAATTTTCTAGATCCTGTTGCAGTAGCACACTGCCATTACTAACCCTGCCAATCTTTCTATCATCTGCAAACTTGGACATTAAGCCTGATATACCTTTGTCAATATCATTGATGAAGGATGGTATGTGGATAACACAGTGTTTTATCCCATACCTTTCTTGAAACGTGTCATCTGGTGGGTTAGTATTCAACTGAGAATATGTAACAACAGACATTCTGTACTGGGAAAGAGTTGCTTATTTGAAGCATGTGGGGAGGACTTGAGAGATCTAACAATATGAGATATTGTAACAATGGCCTAATGTACACACTTTGGTTTGTCTTAAAAAATTCATGAACATGACTGCAACAGCAGTCAGGAACTTTATTGCCACACCAAGTAGATGAATTTTTAAGACAAACCAAAGTGTGTACATTAGGCCATTGTTACAATATCTCATATTGTTAGATATCTCAAGTCCTCCCCCCATGCTTCAAATAAGCAACTCTTTCCCACTACAGAATGTCTGTTGTTACGTATTCTCAGTTGAATACTAACCCACCAGATGACACGTTTGAAAAAAGGTATGGGATAAAACAGTGTTATCCAGTTCGTAAATGAATGGAAGTGATATGTTGTAGTTCAAACTTAATCTAAGAGATGGTAGTATGCATATTGGATAAAAATGCAGTTAAGCAGGAGGTCTTGACAACTAAATGTGAAACTACATGACTTACTTGGCGTGGTTGATGGTTCTGAGTAGCAGTGGTTGACATCTTACAGTGTTTATCCCACTTGCTGCTGTTTTAAAATCGGGAAATCATTTTCCGATTTTAAAACAGAGGGGGGGGGATAAATACCCCAACCAAGCTAAGCAACAACCCTCTTTGACAACATAAACTGCAAGTTTATTCACTTTATCCAGATTATTGAAGTGCATTTCCTGAGTGAGGTCGCAATTTCAATAGTAAGACGGCAGGTTCTTGTCGCATGACGGTGGCCCCGCCCATTTCCCACTTTTTCTGCAGATGCTTCTGACAAACATGGCATAGGACAGATCAACCATCCACCCTACTCTCCCAAACTAGCACTAGTGGATTTCTTCCTCTTTCCCAAGGAGAAGACTTCCCCGAAAGGAAATATTTCAGAATATTTTTAGTAGTAATAGTTTTTGCCATATAATGCAAGGAAGCCACAGGCTTTTGCTGCACTGGCAAAAAAAAGAAAAGTTGATAAGAACACACAAATTAATGCTTCCCTCCTCACACAGGTAATTATCCAGTTGTCCTTTGAATTTATTCAAAGGACAACTGTATTAGCCTCAACTACCTGTGAGGAAAACTTGATTCAGTAATCAATGACTTGCTGGCTAAAAGAAGACTTCCTACAATCTAATCTAAACTTCAACCTCTGTAATTTGAATTTATGATCCCTAGTTCTGGAATTTTTTATAACAGTGAGGGTTTCACCTTCATTTTACTAATCGCTCTCAGAGCCTTATAAACCTAAATCAGGTCACTTCTGAGGTGCCTGGTTGCCAAGCTCTGTAGCCCACATAATTGGAGTCTTTCCTCATGGTTGTCCTTCTGCCAATATCACTATTCGAGTTGCCAGTCATTGGACCCTTTGCTTTGGATGCCTTTACTGACTTTTCAGAAACTTTTAGAATGGTATAATGAGTGTATTTAATCAGGTGGTTTATTAATTTGAATAAAAATAAAACCATTTTTGAGTTCCCTCACTTTGCTCTTTTTATTGCACCAGTCTGGGAACTTTATTGACACACTCTATGTGATGTCACTATTTTTTTAATACAATGTTATGTGTTATTTCACATATGTAGTATACTTTGGGTTGTTATAGGCATACCTGTATTTTCCATCACTGTTAATGGAACTGGGGGCTGTTGCAAAAAGTCTTATTTTCTTCAGAACTCAACTCTCTGTAATTTATCTTTCATAATGGCAAGGTAACTTTCCTTGGTGATTCACAACTCCAGTTGGTTTCAATGTTCTAGATACACTGAACCAGCAGGTCGAGCTGTATAGGTTTTTTGCAGTTATTAATGCCTTACTCAACTTACCATATACTTCTAACTACATACCCAACACATTTTGTCTTTTTCTCACCAACAACCTTTTGAAGTATACAGTCAAAATTAGTGGTCCTTTAAGCACCTCAGGCCAAAACTTGGCGATATCTTTTCCAACAGAGTCTCTTATGGCCATTCTAGCCTCATTACCAGAATGAAATGGAATGATTTGGATGATTTGTATTCCTCATTTGCTTGGTTACATTAATGATTTTAATCTCTTGATCGTAATGTTTTTTGGATTCTGTCAGTGAAATTATTCTTTCAAGGATGAAATCCTTTATTCTGTGTTCCAATCTAAACCTAAAAGATGTGGTAAAGCTGTTCAAGATAAGAATGAGCTTACCAGCAGACTGTTTGCACTGCTCAGAGAACATATCAGATTGTATAACTATCATATATCAGATTGTGTCATCATCAGCCATTTTCAATCCACTGCAGGATGAAGGCCTCTCCAGCAACTTTCTAGTTCCTTCTGTTTTGTGCAGTGGCCATCCATTTACTACCACAAACTCATGAATTTAGCATTAGCATTAGCATTAGCATTAGTAGAGGCATATGATGCAAGAAAGCAAGCTTATTCAGCATCAGCCAAAAAAAAAGAAAAAAAAAAAACAACCACTACTCCCATTTCACCCCTCAATTCGTTCGAAATACCTGTCCAGCTGAGCCTTAAATTTGTTTAGGCTATCAACTTCAACAACAAGCGATGGAAGTCTATTCCACAAACCAACTACCCGCTGGCTAAAGGCGAATTTCCGCACATCTATCCGACATCCGTCCTTCCTCAATTTGAATTTATGCCCTCTCAGGTGATTATTCTGAGCAAGAGGAAGAATTCCATCGGCATTGAGCATGCTCAAGCCATTCAAAGCCTTGTACACCTCTATCAGATCACCTCGGCGATGCCTAGTCTCCAGGCTCTGTAATTTGCAAAACTTAAGCCTTTCTTCGTAAGAGCAACCCTTTGTTCCATTCACTAATCTTGTTGCCCTTCTCTGTACTCGTTTCAGCAGCTCTACATCCTTCTTGAAATGAGGCCTCCAGACCTGTATACAGTACTCAAGGTGTGGCCTGACCAATGCCTTATACAAGGGAATAATCACATCCCTGTCCCTGCTAGAAAAATTCCTGTATATCATTGACAAGACACCATGAGCTACTCTTGCAGCTCGTCTGCACTGCTCAGAGAACTTCATATCTGCCTGCACAATTACCCCCAGGTCCTTTTCATTCTCTACCACTGTCAGCGTAGTACCACAGAGTTGATACGTTGATCTGGGGTTACTGTTTCCCATATGTAGTACTTTACATTTGTCAATGTTAAACTTCATTTGCCACCTCTCAGCCCATCTGCTCAACCTTTCCAGATCCTGTTGCAGCAGCATAGTATCAGTAGTGTCCTTAACAACCCTGCCAACCTTTGTATCGTCTGCAAACTTGGACATTAAGCCTGATACACCATCATCAATATCATTTATAAATACAGAAAACAACAATGGACCCAACACTGAACCCTGAGGAACTCCACTAATAACATTAGTCCACGTTGAGCAGTGTCCATTGATTACCACTCTCTGTCTTCTGCCACTCAACCATCCCTTTATCCATAGCAGCAATTTGCCTCGAATGCCACACTTCTCCAATTTGTGCAGCAGTCTTCCATGCGCAACAGTATCAAAAGCCTTTCTAAGATCCAAATATATAATATCAAAGTTATTCCCTGCATCCAGTTCTTTTGTGACTACATCATAGTATCCAATCAAATTGGTCAGACAAGACCTGCCCTTAACAAACCCATGCTGTGTCTGAGCTATAACTGAATTCTTGTCCAGATGATCCTGCAGTGCTTCTTTAACCAGTGCCTCCATTAATTTTCCTGGAACCGAAGTTAAACTAACAGGTCTATAATTACTTGTGTCAGCCTTTGATCCTCCTTTGTGAATTGGGGTCACATTTGCACATCTCCAGTCCATGGGTACCTCCCCTGAGTCCAAAGAAGCTCTCATAATTATGGCTAGGGGTTTGCTTACTTCCTTTGCTGCCTCCTTTAATATAACTGGATAGATCCCATCCACCCCGGGTGCCTTTTTTATGTTTATCCTCATCTGTCCATCTGTCCATATTTCCATATTTCATCTGTCCATCTCCGTCATTGTCTTCCAGGTTTTCTTCTAGCTCCTCTTGGATACCATTCTGTTATTTTATTAGTCTATCTGTCATCATGTCTTCAAACTATGTGTCCTGCCCAAGACCATTTTAATTTTGATAAGAATGTGCTTTACTTGAGTTTGCTGCCTAATCCATGTGTTTCTCTTCTTATCTAACAGTCTATTCCCAGTATAATTTGTTCCATTCTTCGCTGTGTTGTTCTCAGCTTCTCTTCCATTCTTCGCTGTGTTGTTCTCAGCTTCTCTTCCATTCTTTTGGTGAGTGCCCAAGTTTCATTTCCATAAGTCATGGTGGGGAGTACACATTGGTTCATTATTTTACATTTCAGACAAACTGGGATATTGCTCTTCAGTATGTGACTATATTTCCTGAATGCTACCAAGTAGTAATAGTAGTGGCATGTGATGCAAGAAAGCAAGTGTTATGAGCTTATGCAGCATCAGCCAAATAAAAAATCACACCGTTCCCTCCAAATGTCTGTCCAGTTCCTCCATTTATTTAACCTATCAACTTACTTCCACAACGACAGATGGAAGTTTGTTCCAGCAATTAACCGCCCGCTGGCTAAAGGCAAATTTCCGCACATATATTCTACATCTGTCTTTTCTTAATTTGAATTTATGCCCCCTTAGGTTCGTAATCTGAACAAGTGGAAGGATCCCATCAGAATTCAGCGTGCTGAACCCATTCAAGGCCTTCATCATCATCAGCCATTTTCAATCCACTGCAGGATGTAGGCCTCTCCAGCAACTTTCCAGTTCCTTCTGTTTTGAGCACTGGCCATCCATTTACTACTCAAAAACTCATGAATTTCATCTATCCATCTCCGCCTTTGTCTTCCAGGTTTTCTTCTAGCTCCTCTTGGGTACCATTCTGTTATTTTCTTAGTCCATCTGTCATCATGTCTTCGAGCTATGTGTCCTGCCCAAGACCATTTTAGCATTAGCATTAGTAGAGGCATTTGATGCAAGAAAGCAAGCTTATGCAGCATCAGCCAAAAAAAAAAAAAAAAAACCCACTTCCACTTCACCCCTCTGTTCGTTCAAAATACCTGTCCAGCTGAGCCTTAAACTTATTTAGGCTATCAACCTCCACCACAAGGGATGGGAGTCTGTTCCACCAACCAACCACCCGCTGGCTAAAGGCAAATTTCCGCACGTCTATCCTACATCTGTCTTTCCTCAATTTGAATTTATGCCCTCTCAGGTGATTTTTCTGAGCTAGAGGAAGAATCCCATCAGCATTGAGCATGCTTAAACCATTCAAGGCTTTATACACCTCTATCAGATCACCTCGCTGGTGCCTAGTCTCCAGACACTGTAATTTGCAAAACTTAAGCCTTTCTTCGTAAGAGCACCCCTTTGTTCCATTCACTAATCTTGTTGCCCTTCTCTGTACTCGTTCCAGCAGCTCTACATCCTTCTCGAAATGAGGCCTCCAGACCTGTATACAGTACTCTAGGTGTGGCCTGACCATTGCCTCATACAATGGAATAATCACCTCCTTATTCCTGCTGGAAAAATTCCTGTATATCATTGACAATACTCCATGAGCTACTCTTGCAGCCCGTCTGCACTGCTCAGAGAACTTCATATCTGCCTGCACAACCACCCCCAAGTCCCTTTCATTCTCTACCACTGTCAGTGTAGTACCACAGAGTTGATACGTTGCTCTGGGGTTGCTGTTTCCCATGTGTAGTACTTTACATTTGTCAATGTTAAACTTCATTTGCCACCTCTCAGCCCATCTGCTCAACCTTTCCAGATCCTGTTGCAGCAGCATAGTGTCAGTAGTGTCCTTGACAACCCTGCCAACCTTTGTATCATCTGCAAACTTGGACATTAAGCTTGATATACCATCATCAATATCATTTATAAATACAGAAAACAATAATGGACCCAACACTGAGCCCTGAGGGACTCCACTAATAACAGTAGTCCACGATGAGCAGTGTCCATTAATTACCACTCTCTGTCTTCTCCCCCTCAACCACCCCTTTATCCATAGCAGCAACTTGCCTCCAATGCCACACTGCTCCAATTTGTGTAGCAGTCTTCCATGTGCAACAGTATCAAAAGCCTTTCTAAGATCCAAGTATATAATATCAAAGTTATTCCCTGCATCCAGTTCTTTTGTGACTGCATTCCCTCCAAATGTCTGTCCAGTTCCTCCATTTATTTAACCTATCAACTAGATAGTATGAATCAGAGCTGTAATACAATGGAATAATATTCTGTTAATATTCTGTTAATGTTCGGCGGCCATATTTGATCTCCGATGCGTGGACCTTTACGCGCATGCGCGAAGACACATAATCACTATTTAAGTTGCAGGTTTAGCCTGATTCGATAATTTTCATTCCTGTGATCACGACAGTCGGTCGAAAAGCATTGTCAGCTTCAGGAAGGAAAATCGTTTTGAATATTTTCGTTAGATTCTTTTAATTGCGTTAATTTGAATTTTAATTGTTTTGAATTGTGTTAAATTGATTATTTAATTATTTATAATTTACTTTAATTATTTATATTTTACTTTAATGTACCGGTAAGTTGTCGATTTTTTCGTTTTAATTTCTGGAGGGTATCATACGGAAGTGTTCCACGTACTATATTGAGGTAAACTCCTCTTATTTATTTACTAATAATTAACCTATCAACTTACTTCCACAACGACAGATGGAAGTTTGTTCCAGCAATTAACCGCCCGCTGGCTAAATTCAAATTTCCGCACATATATTCTACATCTGTCTTTTCTCAATTTGAATTTATGCCCCCTTAGGTTCGTAATCTGAACAAGTGGAAGGATCCCATCAGAATTCAGCGTGCTGAACCCATTCAAGGCCTTCATCATCATCAGCCATTTTCAATCCACTGCAGGATGTAGGCCTCTCCAGCAACTTTCCAGTTCCTTCTGTTTTGAGCACTGGCCATCCATTTACTACTCAAAAACTCATGAATTTCATATATCCATCTCCGCCTTTGTCTTCCAGGTTTTCTTCTAGCTCCTCTTGGATACCATTCTGTTATTTTCTTAGTCCATCTGTCATCATGTCTTCGAGCTATGTGTCCTGCCCAAGACCATTTTAGTTCTTTAGTTTTGATAAGAATGTCCTTTACTTGAGTTTGCTGCCTAATCCATGTGTTTCTCTTCTTATCTAACAGTCTGATTCCCAATATAATTCGTTCCATTCTTCGCTGTGTAGTTCTTAGCTTCTCTTCCATTCTTTTGGTGAGTGCCCAAGTTTCACTTCCATAAGTCATGGTGGGGAGTATACATTGATTCATTATTTTACGTTTCAGACAAACTGGGATATTGCTCTTCAGTATGTGACTATATTTCCTGAATGCTATCCATCCAAAATTTATTCTTCTCTTGACTTCCAGCCATTTATCATTATTACAGCTAATAACTTGTCCCAGATAAGTATATGACTCCACCTTTTCAATTACTGCTCCTTCAATCATTATTTCCCTTTCCGTGGCATACTTGTTCATCATTACTTTTGTTTTAGCCATATTCATCTTTAGTCCAATATCCTTACTAACTCTGCATAACCGAACGAACAGAGGGGTGAAGTGGAAGTGGTTATTTTGATTTATTTATGTTACTTTTTTTTTTTTTTTTTTTTTTTTTGGCTGATGCTGCATAAGCTTGCTTTCTTGCATCAAATGCCTCTACTAATGCTAATGCTAATGCTAATGCTAACCGACTAAGATTTCCCTCTAATTCTTTGGGATTGTGGCTTATGACCACAATGTCATCTGCAAATCGTAAATGGTTTGGATATTCTCCATTCACATTGACTCCTTTCTGCGACCAGTCTAATCTTTTGAAAGCTTTGTTAAAAATGCATTTATTTTTAACCGTATTAGTACATTCTTAGAGAGCACAAGGGCCTCATACTTTCACTGCGCTGTATCTGTCATACAATATTTACTTCACCGGAGAAGGCAGAATTACTTTCGTTTTTCGCATGGGAGCAGAGCCGCACCCACGAAATTCCAAAACCACTGTCCGACGCCTGCCGTACGTTATTTATTCGTGGAGCGGGCAAGCGTCCGAGTGTATTGTTGACAAAACAGAAAAGTCGAGGCGCTAGTCATAAAAACAGGGGAGTTAGATTTTCGGAGAAAACTACTAGTATTGTGTTTGATTCAGGCATCAGCAGAGTGTTTATTATTTCATAGACTTCTTGTGTTGGAGTAGACGATTTTATGTCCGTTTTGGCCTTTGGGCGAGCCTCATACAAACATGTAATTCTTTCAACGACTTTCATAAATTGGATTTTCGGTTGAGTCTGAACACTGTAAAGCTACAGTTCCCCAGATGTTTTTCCGCTTGACGAAACTAACTAGAGGGGAAATAGGGGGAGGCAGTTCGGTTAGCAGCTAGGGTGTGGTAAGGGAGAGAGGCAGAGTGGAAGCTGAGGCTTGGGAGAGTGTCGTTGGTCGGTGAATGAGCTGTTGACTTGTAAGGGAGTTAGCGGAATTTGAGTTAGGATTTTGTTAAGATAGAGAGCCGTCGCAATGATAATTTTTTTTAGAATGTGAAGAAAATATTCTTAAGAAGGGGAAACGAAAAGTCGGAAGAAGAAGAAGGCTAAAAACTCGTTAATGAGATATAAGAAGGAATCGAGATGAACTACTGTCCTGTAACTACAGTTCCTGAGGCGTTGCTGAATTATTCGGGTAAGTTAACCCTCGTTATTTAATTATAAACGGAACTTAATTGCGCTAAGTCGAACATACTTCCATCCCCCCCTTTTATATATTTTTTATGTGCTTAAAGACATCGATCCTCACGCACACTCATACTTTGATGAGAGTTTTGTTATTTTACTTAGCATTTCATATTTAATAGATACTGTAACTTGTACATGAATACCAGACGATATTTAATTAGAATTAATTATAATTAAATATTAAAACTGAATAATCATAATTAACATTAAAACTGAATATTATAATTAAATATTAAAACTGAATATTATAATTAAATATTAAGACTGAATATTAATCATGGCCTACAATCTTACATGTTCCACCAATGTGGTGTAATATTCGTCAGCTACGCGATGTATGAACGCTCTTTGGCTGTCGAATGTTCATGAAGAACATAACAAGTTGCAAAGCCATACCATTATTAATTAATCCGTTGGTTACCTAAATATGTAAAGGTATAAAGCTCAAGGCTATTTTACTAAAGACTTATACACTGTTTTGTCTAACTGTATTTTGTAACAATTTAGTATGTTTAATAAACCATGTTTTGTTTGCTAATTTTCTGCCTATTGATTACTCTCTGAGGACACATGATTTCTTTGAATAGATTACTGATAAAGAACTGTTAAGGCGGCGCTTTTGATTCTAATCAAATAGAAAGGAGTCAAAGGTGAAAATCACACAACGCAATCTTTGATGTTGCAGACTAGCTCAACGTCCATCTGGGTTAGTTTTCAGAACACGGGATTTGTCCTAACTAACTGCTAGACGATTACATGAAAGCCAGGTTTCTCCGGATGCAAATATTAGTGTAACTCTTGCAAAGAACATTTATTCCTAACTGACACATCACACCATAACTGAGAATTGTTGGAACCCTAGCAAGTTTATACTAGAACGGAGAAAAGACCTGCGCAACAGCTTCCTCAATGGCAGCTTTAAACAACTTCGGAGATATTGAGTCTCCTTGTCAGTCAAACTCCTTTCTCAATTTTAAATTTCCTACTGTCTTTGTCTAGTCTAATAAAGGAGGTAGCATTTTCATAAATTTTCTTCAAAATCATAATATATGGGGTATTTATGCCTTGTCTTATCAGTGCCCGAAACATTGCCTTATGCTGTATGGAGTCAAATGCCTTTTCATAATCCACAAATGCCAGGCATAATGGTGTTTTATATTCATTTGCTTTCTCCATTAGCTGTGATATTACGTGAAGGTGATCCATAGTTGAGAATCCTGTCCTAAAGCTAGCTTGCTCTTTCGGTTGATTCTCATTAAGTATTCTTTCTAATCAGTTAGTAATGACCCTTGTGAACAACTTGTAAATGTGGGATATCAAGCTAATTGGTCTGTAATTTCCAGTTTCTGATTTATCTCCTTTCTTATGCAGCCAAACTATGATTGCATTGTTCCACTCCTTAGGCACCTTACCTTTTCATGCATTTTGTGAAGAGTGTTGCCAGTTTTTGTGTCATGGCTCTTCCTTCCAATTTTAACAACTACAGTAGCTTCATCTTCCCCCGGGGCTTTTTGTTTCTTCAACGCTTGTTCTACCTCATCAGGGAGGATATCGGGTATGTCATATGTGTTACTAATTTGCGATCCATCTTCCCCACTGCTGGCATCATTCTCTCACTCCTTGTGTAATAGTCTTCTGCTGTTTGAATTATGCCTTCTCTGCTATTTATAAGTACACCCTCACTACTCTTCAATTTCAGTATCATTTATCTTTCTGTATTACTGCTCATGGCTGCTGATTTAAGTCCTTTGTTTTCCCTTAATGCTTGTTCTACTTTTCTTGTGTTACATCTTATGTTTTCTCTGAGTCTCTTTCTAATGGCCTTGCATAACTCAGTATACTCGATTCTCTCCTTGTCTGTGTTTATCTTGCTCTTCATTTGTCATCTTCGATTCATTGTGACAAGTGTTTCTCGACTAATTTTTTCTTCTTTGGATTTCTTTTTACTTATAGGTTTCTTGGGCTTTATCACTTTCAGAAAGTTGTAATATTCCTTGTAAGTTGTAATATCTTGAGCAGTCTGCAGAAGCTCAAACTTTTATTATTATTATTACTAGCCATATAGTGCAAGAAAGCCTGAGGCTTATGCTGCACCAGCTAAAAAAAAATTTCCAAGTTACCCTGAGAGAGAGAGAGAGAGAGAGAGTCTGAAGTAGAAGGGAATCACCAAGAAGAGAAAAATGATGATATCCAGCTCAGGAACCTGGGTGTGCCAAGCCCATACTCACCAGATGTGAGCCCCTGGGGTTATTTGTTCTTAAGTTCCAGTAAATACTGCTTTTTCTCCTCTTCTGTTATCTCAAAGACCTTCATATTATTTATTTGGGTCAGTTTTTTCGTTCTTTTCTTACATCTATATCAAGTGTGCATCTTGCCATTCTGTGATCACTTTCAACATTTACCATTTCAGGACAGTAACATCATTCATGATATATCTTCTGTTAGTGAGGATGAAGTTGATTTCATTAGTTGTTAATCCATTTGGGTTCTTCCATGTCCACTTTCTGTTCACCCTTTTCTCGGAAAAGTGGTCACTACTGACAATCCTTGAGATTCTCCAAATTCCAGAAGTCTTTCATTTCTTTCGCCAATTTCAAAATTTCCTATAGTTCTCCTTTCTGCACTGTTTTGTCTTTTTCCAACCTTAGCATTGAAGTCTCTGATAATGATAGTGTAGTGGATTTTCTACTCATCTAGAAGACTCTCAATTTCAGTGTACATTTCTTCAACTTCTTCATCATCATGGCTTGATGTTGGTGCATAAATCATTATAACCTTTAGCTTCTACTTATAAATCCTGAGTAGTAGTAGTCTTTACATCCTCGGTGATGTAATTTTGAATTCTAAAATGTTGTTTTTATATCTTTATGGACCAGAAAGCCAACTCCACCTTCGCTCCTTTTCACTGTTTCCATTGGTATACAGCAGATTTCCACTTGATAAACTTATAAGTGATTCATTTCTTCTTCTTGTTTCAGCCAAACTGATGATATTCCAATTCACATTTTCTAATTCCCTATCCAGCTCTAATATCCTGTCTTCACCGATGAGCGATCTTATGTTGTAACAGGCCAAGTTCAGTTTCTGTGCATGGCAGCCTTGTCGTACCTAGAGATTCTTAGCACCCTCTGTTTCCACTCTGATCCTTTTGCTGTTGTAAGAGGGGGGGAGTGAAAGCCGCTGGGGACTGAGGACCATTTGTTTTGTCGAGCTGGAGGGTTTGGTCTTTTCCTCTTCACGCTGACCAGGCATTTTGAAGAGAACCACTCTACACGTTTGTTGCCACCTAAGTGACATAAAAAGGCTTACCATTGAGAAGGCATGCATGATTGGATTTTAGGGAGGCAGGCCAACCAGACTACTCCTAAATCTTCTGAAATAGAAAGATATTGGATCCATCATGTTTTAGATAACACACAATGCCTGTTCCCCTCTAAGCCCCAGATTGTATAACTATTCTCAAATCTTTATTTAAAACCAACATAAGTGTATTGATTTTTAAATAGGTTACTGTGATGCATGAGATAATTTCACACAAAATCAGAACTGGGGTAGAGTATTACAGAGCTGGGTCTGTTGTGTGTTGCCCTGGTCCTACATTAACTTACAGTTTCTATCAGCTAATTGCAATACTTTGTGTGTACGAGTAATAATATGAATGTCATCTGTGTGCATGTGAGGGACATGTATGGATGTAACCCTAAAATTATTGGTTTGAGAATGTGCACTTAATTTGTGTGGAGGTTTTGAAGCTTTATGAAATGTGCAATAAAACCTTGGAAAAGGTTTCATTGTACATTTCATGAAGCTTCAAAAAAACTACAAAATAAATACAGTGACTATTATAGAAATAAATATCCTTAGCATACATCAAAAGAACAGCAGACACACACAGGGGCAGTCCAGGATTTTCTAAAGGGAACGGCTAAAGCAGTGTTCAGAGGAATCATTAAGGTTTAATGTAGCAGTAAAAAATCCATATTATTCTGATTATAAGGAGGGGGCTATAGCCCTTACTGGGACTGCCCCTGGACAGATAGAGCATTGAAGAAAAATCAACAGAACTAGCTTTGAGTGCCAGGAATCATCATATAATATTGGCTTGCTACATTAATTGAAAAGGGAAATGTAAAATAAAATGTCTATTTACACACAGAACACCATAAATAAAATAAGATTCCAGATGAAAATCAGTATCAGTATCGAGCTGCAGGGGGTTTGAAAGAACCTGTTGAAAAAAAATTCTGGGTTCAACAAACCTGCTGAATATTGGATTCAGAAATTTGGCGGGGATGATTAAAAATATAAATAATTTTCTTTCCCCCCAAAATCAGTGATCCCATTCAAAAATTGATCTAATGAAGATACAGAGGATTTTAGAGTTGTTTCTTTGTCAGCTGAATAGTGATGTTTCTAGCATATAATAAATATACACAGAAAATACATGTGACAGAGCAATATATATAAAGTAGTTGGGACAGCATGGAAATATGGGCAAAGTGAGAAAAAGAACCATAAAGTAAAATTATACTTTCTGTAGATAAATAAAAGAATGGGCCATTAATGCTTGGTAGATGCTGAAGTGACTATTGTCATTTTGCACAATAGTAGGCTTTCTAAAAGAGTACACACAGTTCCCCTTGATGAAATTAACACTGGGACTCAAAGTAAGAATATGGAGTGATTCAAGCCAAGAATAAATGTAAAAATTAAGGGTACTGTCAGCTATTTCAACCTGCAAGGACAGCAATTTGAATGTCAATGGATGCTGCACCATTATCAAATTTTGTTGGTGCAGCATCCATTTAAGGGCTTCAATCCATTACTATACATGTTAAAAAATCTTTTATTATTTTATTTTTTTTTTTGTACAAAGTGGAATGGTCTATCATGTTTGCTATCTGGAATGTAGAGTTTTATACCAGGAAATCCCTCAGGAGGCTTGAGATCCACATAACTGAACATGAGGGCACTATTTGTACTGTAAATTTCATCTGCTCTGAAAATTACTGCTGTGAGCATTGGCATTCAAATTGCTGTTCTTGCAGGTTGAAATTCTAGGAAAGAAAAAGCAACATAGACAAGATAAGTACGCACTTCAGGTTTGTCCTTACTATAGCTATCTTGTGGTTCTTCTGAAAACTCATAAGCGTAAAGTTTTGCATCCAGGAGCTTATTTATAAGCTGTGGAGAGCAGAGTGAAAAGTTTCAGGACAAAAAAAAAAGACTAGGGTTACACAGTTACATAGTCAGCCAGACAAAATTTTTTTGAACTGTAAATGAGTTGCTAGGAAGGCACATGGCATTCTGCCTCTGACATATAGCTCCTTCATAAGTAGGGAAAAGGATGTCATTGTCCCTTTGTATGAGATGATGGTGAGACTTCACGTAGAATATTGTGTTCAGGTCTAGAAGCCATACGTGAATAAATTCATAGAGCTTCTGTTAAGAATTCAATGAAGGGCAACCAGATGGCCAAGAGGCCATCTGGTTGCCCTTCACACACTTCGTTGCACACACGAAGAATGGCTTAGAAGGTGCAGACTGATAAATTTGGTAACTAGACATCTTGGGAGGGTGACCTGGGAATCAGCAAAATGAATACTGGAGGTGTATTTTCACTGGTAGAAGAGAGAAAAACCAGGTGCACAAGTACAAAATTTTGGGGAATAACAGAAGCCACGAAGTTTCACAAACAGATCTCATGAAGTTTACTTGTGAGCAAATTGTGTTGTTGTAGATTACTGAATAAATTTACTCTGTAATTGGACAGCAGACACTTTTGGTGACAGGGAAAGTATAAGTGATAAATTCTCTTTCCTTTTTTTACAGATGCAGAAAATGTCTACTTCCCTGCATCATTTAGCCATTAAAATACTAATACTAAAACCATGACTGGAATGTGATATGCATGTCTAAAGTATAGGCACAAACAGTTTGTGAACTGGTCCTTCAAACAAAGTTCCTGTATATCAGCAAAATCTCTAAGTGTGGACCAGCTTGCTGAAAACGAAATCCAAAAAAAAATGCAGTGTATATTCATATTCCATTACTGTAGTGAATTGTATATAGTCAGAGATACCATCAAGATGCTGGGGTAAGTGGGTTCAAGTCTCAGAATTGATCACCAGCAAATCAACATCATCACAGCTTGGCTGGAACAGGCAAATTTCAGGATGCTTTCGTTTCCAACTCCATAGTAATGTTATCGATGGTGGATCTCACATGTGCACCCATAGAGGTGACCTGGATTTGCCAATTCACGAGTCCATTGAAGATTGCAGTGTCAACTCACAAAGAGAGATTCAAGTCAAGGCAGAACAAATATCTTTGAATTCAGTAAGTTCTTTCACTCAAAGTGGAATCACTGTTCTGTAATATACTATATGGCATGTGCAACACTAAATGGAGGATGATCAGAAACAAGTAAATTGTGCGGAATGAAATTTTAATGTCATTTTTTTTTTTAGGAGTATTAGCAACTAAGGCCATATTGCTCTGGGGATATGCGGTGGTCATTCCCTGACCTTTCTGCATCTTCCGTATTTGGTGGTCACGGGCTTTTTAATGTCATCTTTTGCTATGTTGAAACTATTGATAACATATATATAGAGTGTACACTACTCTATATTACTGGAAAAATAAACTATGAATTTGAAATTCACCACAGTGTATATACACTGGCAGTTCTGTAGTACTACTCTATATTGTATAACATATTTTTCCCACCAATGTTCCATTGTTGACTGCAGTTAGTCACCAATGGGAATCAATGTTTAAAGTTCATAAGTGAGGGCACCACAATAGGCAAAAGTAAGTCTTCAGGGAATACCCACTTTGTGGGTTTGGGTACAGGGCATGGAGTTTCCAGTATATTTCTTTCTTAATCTCCTTTTGATGAGTTCACCTTTGTAGATGTACATTGATCCTGCACTCTTAAGAATTTTCACCTATGAGAATTCAATTACAAGTGTGACTTCTCATTTAGTCATTAATGAAAAGATTGGGAAAGTCATATAATAATGACGCCATGCCTCGGTTCCAATATTGGGAAAGTCATATACTAATGACACCATCCCTCAGTTCCAACTTCCATAATTTTATAGTTTGCCCAGAAGGGTAAAAACAGACAAGAGCTTTTGATCCCTTTGTGGAATTATTAAAGTTTTCTCACTTATTTTTTATGTTCAGTTTTCTATGATATTTATAAGACTATGCAGGACCCTCTTCATATACAGGACACTGCTGTTGCAGGTTTTGGGGTTTTGAACTCTGCTACTATGTCAAAAAAAAAAAAAAACATCTAAGGATTAAAATAAAGTGATCAGACCTCCCAACTTATTCAAACAACTTAAATCCAGAGAGTCCTGGATTTAAGTTGTTTTAATTATTGAACAAATTTCACTTTGCGGAAAAATACAATTAATTTTTGTTGTTTTTATTGTTAAAAGAAGTGTTTTTTTTTAAATTTTTTATTAATATAGGTATTTCTGTAAAAATAAAACAAGTATATGTGAAAATAAAAAAAGTAAAATCGATGTCCAGCATTGGAATACTAAGGATCTGGTCACTTTAGATTAGAAGGAATTTGCCAAATTAATTCACAGGAACGAAAGAAATAACAGCTTTATTGGCAGTTCAATAACCATTTCTGAATGTTGTGATTTGGTTTCACTGTGAATTCAAACTTCTCTAGTTTAAATCACTCCCAAACCCTTTAAAAGAATCATGCCAATGTGGCTAGTAAAGTAAGGCTTCATGGAACAGACATCATTTTGGTGAGGATCTGCCAGTTTTTTTTTTTAAATCTATGGTAGGAATGCAATGTGTTTTTAAGCTATGTGTCTTATTATGAATACCTCAGTGGACCAAAGGATTGTTGTATGAGCATTATAGCAGAAAGAAAACAATGTAAAACGCATCATAATACATTTTATTGTTATAATTCATTCTGAAAAAAGTGAACTCGGCGCAAATTGACACAAGAATGTGCACCGAGTACACTTTTTTTTTTCCAGAGCGATATTACTGTAAATTTTTTTGTGTTTTATTGCTTGTGGTTGCTGCAATTTAAATAGTAATGTTAATATATTTCTCGTAATTCTGACATGTCTGAAACTCCAGGATAACTCTGCAATACCGTAGCCTGATTCATTTTTAAAATTTAATCGCAGAGAAACACAATTTTGCCGCCTATCTTGTTTTGTGTCTTTCCTCAGTGGCTCCCCTGTTTTGGGTTTCCAAGTTGAGATCAATTAAAATAAAACTTATCCGCAGGTGTAAAAACGAAATTAAGTTCAAATTTAGAATTAAAATTTGCACGGCATGCTAATATACAACCGAACAAGTTCAGTTATGATGTGAATACCGATTGATCACTTTTATTCCATTCAAAACCAAAAAAAACCTTCTTTGTCTGTTTCTTGCTCATTGAAGCAACGAAAAGAAGGAAAATGCAGCTGAAATTATTATACTATTAAACTATTTTACAAATAAAATAGATACAAATTGTAGTTTTTATTATTAGTTTTTGATAAAAGTGCTTTTTAATATCAAAAAAGAAACAATTATAAAGAGAATGGCTTTCTAAAGTCGCGATCAGAAATTTCTTTGATATGGTTCCGATATCAAGGTCACAGACACGGAGCGGGGTGTGAAACAGGAGCTCTCTTTCAGGTCCTCTCAACTGTGCATTTCAATCCCGCGCGCTGATATAAATATCCCCACAGTAGCGTGGGTCCACTTTTCCTTAACCTCTCCGTACTAGCCGAGTGTTCGTTTTGAAAGATGCCTCCCCAGCCAAGTGGAAAAGCCGTGAAGAAAGCTGGCAAAGCCCAGAAAAATGTTCGTGTTGGAGACAAGAAAAAAAAGAAGAAGAGGAGGAAGGAGAGTTTCAGCATTTACATCTACAAAGTGCTGAAGCAGGTCCACCCCGATACTGGAGTCTCCAGCAAGGCCATGTCTATCATGAACAGTTTCGTGAACGATATCTTCGAACGCATCGCTGCCGAGGCCTCCCGTTTGTCTCATTACAACAAGCGGTCCACTATTACGAGTCGGGAAATCCAGACCGCTGTTCGTCTGCTGTTGCCAGGGGAACTGGCCAAGCACGCCGTGTCAGAAGGAACGAAGGCTGTCACCAAATACACCAGCGCCAAGTAGAACTTTGTGGCACTCTCCCAAACGGCCCTTTTCAGGGCCATCAAATTGTGATAAAGGGATTATCTCTCGTACAACCAATGAATTTATTTTTTAAATGAAATGTATTATTTTTAATGAATTTATTTTTTTTAGCATGAAAAGATAATAAGTATAACCGGATATGCATATTTCAACTTTCTTTACAAAAGCGGATTTGCCATTTCGGTCAAATGTTATTTTATTTCATCTTAAGTTTACATTCTTTTCCCATACCTCTGGATTGTTTTAGCCTTGGCCTTTCTGCCCTTATAGAGGCATGGTGATCAGATAAATGAAGTTCTAACAACTGGTTTTTCTTCTATACTGTACTAATTTTTGTTAAAAATTACATGCCAGCGTTTCTTTCGGTCAGTAATAATCAGGAACAATTCTTCAGAACAGATTTGTCCAACAGCTGTAGCCCAACTCTTCCTCAAGTGCGCAGTGCAATGTTCTTTTTCCATTCCCGATCTGTATACGCTATTCTTAAAATTCGATGGTACAATCGTATATGGGTTCACATTTCAATAATCACTTATGCAAATGTTTCGGTTATAAAAAAAGAAAGTTGAAAAAATCATATACAGTACACTCCCAGCGTGCAATGCATCAGTTATTATCATATCTGCCAAACTTTTATATCCATAGTATGAAATGGTGTTACCGAAGGAGCGTCCCAGTTCATGAAAAGGGTAGGTGTACCTAGTAGAGTGGTTATTCAGTATGTGAGAGAGAGAGAGAAAGAACGAGTCATCTGACCGTAATTTATGGTTTTACCAGTTGAAAGAAACGGTTCTTGAACTGTTTCTTCAAAGTTCTCTCTCCAATTATGGATAAATTTCAAATTATGAGATGCTTAATGCTGCAGAGACTTCAAGACAAGGAATATATAGTTTGCAAATTTTCAAAGGTAGATATTTTTTAATAAAATGGAACAATCGCATGTTACAATGGGATAAACGTATTTTTCACTCCACATCATTCTCTAGCATTTATTTATTTTTTTCCATTCAATGTCAGAGAATCCCTACCCAGTTAGGGTAGGAATTCTCAAATTTGCGATACGATCCCCTAAAATGATGATGAAAGTCCCTTCCCATAAATAAAAAAAAAAAATAGTAAACAAGTTTTAATCTATACTGTAAAAAAAAAAAAAAAAAAAACAGCGAAAGGAAACTTGCGACAACCTAAGGCAAAATTAAAAAGAAAAAAGTGGACTTGTATAAATTTGCTATCAACTACCCCAGAAGGTCGGAATATCCCCTGGGGAGGGGAGGTATCATCGTAAGAGGGTGGGGGAGCACCACGACCAGGTTTTTTTAAGTGTTTTTTTTTTTTTTTTTAGAAAGACCTGTTTATTCGTCCTGTGTCCCAGCCTGAATTAGTTTGCTTGGTATTGCGAGCACTTTCAACAGAGGAAAAAAAAACCTGTTTCAAATGGAGTAGTATATTGCTGCTTGTTTATAAAATTCATGCTGTTCTCCATTTTAAATAAATTATTTACAATTACACAATTAGGTTACGCTCTCTTAGCATTGAGGCTGGTGACGTAAATTTATAAAATTTTTGAAAAAAAAAAAGTCTTGAACAGTAATTTTACTATTTTTCATGAAATGGCTTAACTTACTTTTTCTCCTTATTTTCTCATCAACTTTTGACTAAACTGAATTACTTTTATCAGCCAAGTGATTTTTTTTAAAAGTTACTTAGGATATCTTATATAAAAAGGCCTCGCTGTAGTACTATGAATTAAAGTAGTCGGCTGCGGTTCTAAGCAGATACCTTGCGGAAAAAACAAATTAATTATGGAAGCTGAGCAATTTTTTAAAAAATAAATAAATATTCTTACTTGATATTATTTTTTAGGTAAGAAAGTTATACATTATAAAATTTTTATTACATATTTACAAGAGGGCGTTCAAAAAGGTTTTGCAACACTCGGTTATTAAAATGTAAAGTACCGGTTTGAATTATAATTTTATATTTTGGATAATGTTCGTGTAATTGAAAAGCCAGAAGGAACAAAGAAGCAACTGTCAATGTAGTTTCATTTTTCCTTTTAATATCTATTAAAAAAAATCCTGAAACTTGGTTCTCGAAGTAGTTATTAACTCGACTGCATTATCATTTGAAAAATGTTTTCCAAACAAGGATTTCTGAACGGATAATAGACATTGGGAGCTAACTTTGGACATATACTGGCCAAAAAATACGAATCTTTGAATTCAGACGGGCACAGATAGAAGAAATGCAAATACACCGTTGTGCAAAACTTAAGGATCAACACCAAATGCGTAGCTACCTTTTTTCGCGCCCGGAGGCAAAGAACCCTACTTAATTAATGAAAATTGCAAAAAGAGGAGACAGCCAAAGACGCCGGGCCCCTAAAGGGCCCGAAGGCAATTGCCTTGCCTGCCTACATGGTAGCTACGCCACCGACCAACACTCTTTATAAAGGTTACAACCACAAAATCTTGACTTAGGTACTCTTTACTGATGAGAATAGATTCGGTCTCAGCAGCGATTGTGGACATAAGCTAATCTGGGACTCACATTTTGTGAGTATGGGATTGGCACAGCCAGGGTCCTGAGCTGGATATCATCATCATTCTTCTCTTTCTTGGTGATTCCCTTCTACTTCTGACTCTCTCAGGATAATTCAGTAATTTTTTTTTGGCTGGTGCAGCATAAGTCTCAGGCTTCCCTGCACCATACAGCTAATAATAATAATAATAGTGACTACACCTTCCCAAGGTCGATATTTGAAACAGCTATGCCTTCGTAATCACCATGCTAGTACTCCTGATCTAAAACTGGACTTTGAGCTGGCCTCTGATGTTGAAACAAGAGCACAAACTATCCAAAGACGGCTTTCAGAATGTGGTCTGGACGCCTATCGGCCCAAGAAGAAGCCTTTGTTGACTCAACAAATGAGGAAGAAGCAACTTGCTTGGGCTAAAACACGTTTCATGAACAAAAGAGCAATGGGACATTGTCATCTTTTCTGACGAATCAAAATTCAACCTGCATGGCTTGGATGAGAAATATGTCAGAAGACAAAAATCTGAGACATACCATCCTGACTGTAAAGTTTCCTGCCAGCCAGATGGTTTTACGCATTTTATCCTTTGGGGATACATAACAAGCAAAGGGGTGGGGCGAATTAAATTTATTAACGGAACAGTGAATGCAGAAACCCACATTGCTATCTTGGAGTGCCTGAAACCCGTTATTAGGGATCACCACACAGACATCCAAAACTGCATTTTTCAACAGGACTCAGCACCTTGCCACACAGCAAAATTGGTAAGTTTTATGCTATTTAGATTTAATGATGAGTTTGTCTTCTTGTCTCATAAGGCTTAAAACTTACACCAATAAAACTTAATACTTACACCAATGTTTTCCCTCGTTTTTCTCCCTTAAGGTGCAGTCATACCTCAGAAATGCTGGCATTGGTGTTGGACTGGCCCGGCAACAGTACAGATTGGAACCCCATTGAAAATTGCTGGTACATAATATTGTCTAAAATTGCTCAGAAGCCAACAAGTAAGATTCAGCTGCAGGAGAGCATTGTACGGGTGTGGTACCACAAAATTGGGCAACTGTATATCCAGAAGTTGATTAACTCTATACCAGATTGTTGCAAGGCTGTAATTGCAGCTTGAGGAGTTACAACAAATTATTGAGGACTTATTTTGCTGATTTACAGTACATAATACTATTACTATTATGTTAACTTGTCATTTCAGTTTGTACACGTAAATGCAATAAAATGTATGTTTGGTTGTCATGATTGCCATTTGCATGATTTTTCATATTTCCATTAATTACGCATTTTATCCTTTGAGAAGATATTTATGGCAATTAGGTATATCAGGTGGGGTCTTTTTATTGGATTTCATTTGCAGAGATATATATCCCATCTAACAAATGCATTTCGAATATTTCTGCAACCCACAATGCAGCGCAAAACACATTATTTGCAAAATTCACAAGTGATGTAGTTTTGCCTGTTTCTTTATGATTCTAGAGTAACTATTGTCAGTGATAAAAAAATATTAATACCCATAAATGTGCTAGCCTGGATATTCAGGAAAACATTTTTATATTTAAATTTATAAGGTAAAGCCACAGTTATTACTCGTTATTTAATATATGTCTAGGAGTTATCTTCCTAGTTGTGTGGAAGATTTCCCTTTTGAAACTATCAAAAAACTGACCAAACAAATTCCTTCAGATGTTAAATCACATAGACCTATTGCTTACACAGGAAAGCTTTTAGAGCACCTCATTGCCATCAGAATTCTTCAGCAATTTCAAAGTCGGCACCTTCTGTTTTTAAAACAATATGGCTTCTGCACTGGCAGGTCCTGTGAAGATGCACTTATTGATTTCACTGTACATACTGAAATAGGTACAATGTACATATGGTCTCCATTCATAAAGCGTAGGTGACCCTGATGGAGACCTGCCAGAGAATAATGGGCAGCCTGGCTACCTCCTAGTGGTGTGTGTGGGCAATGTGGGGTCCCAGCGGCCAAATGCCAGGACACACACAGAACCCAACATAATACTACGCATTCAACATAACACTTTTCTGGCATTTACAATGTTCTGTATTTCTTCACAGCGTTCATATGAAGCAGATGTGAGAAACCACAGGTGGTGCCCGACCCTAACACTATGCACACTGTACATATTGAAAATTCCAGTGCCAAATATGATTTATCTATTTTCATTGCCTCCAAGGGTATTATTGACCTCTTATAGTGGGAGAGCGCCCTTGAACACTATTGGTCTGTAGGCTGTTCTAATCAACTTCTTAACTAGAAGTTAATTTAGTAATAGGAAAATCATTGTCAAATCAAAACATCAACACGTTTTCCAAATTGTGACTGGTGGTGTCCAAAGGATCTATATCGGGCCCCTTATGTGGAATGTGGTCTTCAATGACTGGTTAGCTCATACCTTTGATAATACAAACAAAAATTATAGCATATGCTGATGAC
The DNA here is from genome assembly GCF_048544385.1 of Mastigoproctus giganteus. Taxonomy (NCBI): domain Eukaryota; kingdom Metazoa; phylum Arthropoda; class Arachnida; order Uropygi; family Thelyphonidae; genus Mastigoproctus; species Mastigoproctus giganteus. The sequence continues at coordinate 11,890,789 of NC_143584.1, forward strand.
CTTACCATAATTATTGGTGGCAAGGCTAGACCAAGGTATTTCTGCACCCTTGGTGCCCTGTACTAAGGATATACAGTATATATATATTTTTTTCTCATTGTTTTTGCTCTCAGACTTGTGCCACTAGACAAACCTAAATAAATTGACCATCAGTCCATCTAAAACCAAGATGATCATCTATAAAGACAAGCCAGACATAAATGGACCCTCTCAAATCAAGATAAACAGATATCAACTACCATTAGTGACAGAAATAAAATACTTAGGATCACAAGTTACATTTCAGTTTTTATCTTTAAAATAAAATCTTTACTGCTTCTATAATTTGGATTTCTATGGGTGATTGAGGTCTTTCCCAAAAAAATCTACAGTTGTATCGCCATACTGTCTTTTCTATGGCACTTTTTTAGCAGGTGTGTGTGTTCCATTGGGCAGGCACCAAGACATTTCAAATGAAGCTTATATTACTACAACGAAGCATGCTTTTGTCATTCTTGTAGTTTGCAGTAGTTTCTAGCTACTCTTCAGGTTCTTGCTGGTACTTTAATTTTCATGGCATTTGTTACTGAATAAAAAAACAAATGTAATCTAATACAATGGGCTTACAACTAGATATAAATAATGATGCTAAAAAGAAAAAAAATTAAATGTTGGAATGAAATGATAAATATAAGGCAGGCTAGACGGTATACTTCCACCTTGGGTACTATAACATTCTGGATGTACTCTTCCTGTACGGGAAGAATAAAACATGTTTTACAATTAATGTCGACATCTTATCTTATTACTAGCCATGGTTCACTAAATGATAAATTGTTCCAGCTTGCAGTTCACCTTTAGCATTAGCATTAGTAGAGGCATACGATGCAAGAAAGCAAGCTTATGCAGCATCAGCCAAAAAAAAAAAAAAAAACCCTCATTTCACCCCTCCATTCGTTCCAAATGCCTGTCCTGCTCAGCCTTAAATTTATTTAGGCTATCAACTTTCACAACAAAAGATGGAAGTCTGTTCCACCAATCAATTACCCGCTAACTAAAGGCAAATTTCCGCACATCTGTTCTAAAACTGTCTTTCCTCAATTTGAATCTGTGCCCACTCAGGTTCTTAATCTGAGCAAGAGGAAGAATCTCATCAGCATTCAGCTTGCTCAAGCCATTCAAGACCTTATACACCTCAATCAGATCACCTCATAGGTGCCTACTCTCCAGACACTGCAATTTGCATAACTTAAGCCTTTCTTGGTAAGAGCACCCCTCTGTTCCCCTCACCAATCTTGTTGCCCTTCTTTGTACTTGTTCTACATCTTTCCTACATCAACTCTACATCTTTCCTAAAATGAGGCCTCCAGACCTGTGCACAGTGCTCTAGGTGTGGTCTGATCATTGCCTCGTATAACAGGATAATCACCTCCCTGTCCTTGCTAGAAAAATTCCTATATATCATTGACAAGACTCCATGACCTGTCCTGGAAGCCCATCTGCACTGCTCAGCGAACTTCATATTCAACTGCACAATTACCCCAGGTCTTTTTCACTTTCGACTTCCCTGAGTGTAGTACCACACACAGTTGGTACTTTTCTCTTCGGTTATTGCTACCCAAATGCAGTACTTTGTATTTGTCAATATTAAACTTCAGTTGCCACTTCTCAGCTCATTTTCCCAACTTACCTCAATCCAGTTGGAGTAGCATACTGTCGTTAACAACCCTACCAACCTTTGTATCTGCAAACTTGGACATTAAACCTGATATACCTTCATCAATATCACTGATAAATATACAAAACAATGGGCTCAACACCGAACCATGGGGAACTCCACTAATAATATTTATCCACGTTGAGCAGTGTCTATTGTAATCAATTAGGACAGAGTGGTAATCCACTCTGTCGTCTCACACTCAACCATCCCTTCATCCATTGTAGCAACTTACCCTTAATGCCATATCTGTCCAATCTGTACAGCAGTCTTCCATGTGCAACAGTATCAAAAGCTTTCCTGAAATCCAAGTATATGATATCAAAATTATTTTTGGCATTTAGTTGCTTTGTGACCACACCATAGTATCCAATCAAATTGGTCAGACAAGTCTCCCCTTTACAAATGCATGCTGTGTCTTAACTATTACTGCAGTCTTGCCTAGTTATCCTGCAATGCTTCTTTAACCAGTGATTCCATTATTTTCCCCTTAACACAAGTTAAACTAACAGGTCTATAGTTACTTTTGAACCCCCTTTGTGAATTGGTGATACATTTGCACTCCTCCAGTCCATGGGGACCTCCCCTGAGTCCAAGGAAGCTCTCATAATTGTGGCTCTTTATGGGAGTAAAGAAGCACATCTAATTTTATTGTATTTATTATAACAATATTCAAGCTAAACTTCAGACCTCAATTGGTGACTTGGCCCTTGGTCAAGAGACCTGTCTACTTCAAAACTACATTACCTTCAACTCCCATTAAGCCCATTGCTGTTGAAGTTTTCGACAGAAGGAAAACTCTCCTACCATTTAATACGAACACTTTAGATAACCGACTCAAACTGTTTGCTGATCAGAATGTAGTGGATGCGAGATTGCTGTCATCTACTGGTATTGTACTCTACCAGCAGATGCAGGATTTTTATTTTATTACAATTTTTTAACATTTCATTTTTATTCATTTATTTTAATAATTATTATTTTTTAATGTACGAGTCAAAACTTGGTCTGGGCATTCTGCACGAGACAAGTTAGCCACAGTTAAAACTTAGTTGTGGCCCACTTCCTCACAGTGTAGACAGGCGATGGGCAGGTTTTCTCAGATTGCTTTCCTAGTGTTATAGTGCCAGACACAAAAACACACATTTCTGGCTATTCTACAGATTTCTATATCACATTGTAGCATGTGGAGTTTAACTAATGTTCTGGAGCCATCCTACATAAGATACTATACATGTGACTGATGTTCTATAAAGGTTGCTTTTTCACATCATTTGTCGCTACTAATACGAATACTTAATTATGGCCCCGCTTCCACTGTTATGCATGTCTTTCACAAAACTATAATCATTCTTCAATTGAAAATGGATGGGTATGCACCACGCACAAAAAAAATCCAGCCTGACCTAAATACACAAATAAATATTGGAGTTGTATGGGGTATCTTGGAACTTCTGAAAGGTTATCATTATATTGCATCATTACGAGTTTGCTGAAATTATTCTGGTCAGTTCTGTCATTATAGAGCTGTGTGTTCAGTGCATTCTGTGATTAGTGAAATGGCTACTGTGAAGGAGCAAAAGAGTTAGCATTAAATTTTGCTTTAAAAGCAGCAAACCAACTTCAGAGACTTGTGCAATGCTGAAAAATAGGTTCAAAGAAAGAAAAGCACTGATTGAAACTTTGGTGTTTAGGTTATCTAGCATCAAGTTAAACTGATGAAAATTAAGATAAAAAAAAAGTCCACTAAGACTGACAATGTGTTGTTAATGCTGTGACTGGGAAGTTAGGAGTACATGCTGGTGCATTTTAATGGAAAACATGTAACAGCTTACCATGAAGCTTGTTTTTTTTTTTTTTTTTTTTTGGTAGTTGTTGGCGCATAGGCTTCTGTGGCCATAATGCACCTCCCAAGGTTTTTGCAGTACTTTGATCCAAGCCCGAGGCGGGAATCGAACCCGCGACCTTTGGGTTGCCAGGCAGGCACTTTACCCACCCGGCTAGCCCGGTCGGCCCATGAAGCTTGTGCTTAATCTTCTCAAATCACAAGCAGAAACAAAAACAAAACATGTTTGTCGATATGCTGGATCATGTCAGAAAAGGTAAAATTTTTTGAGCAGTTTGGACTGGCTTCCAGGACACTCATGGGATTTTTCCAGGAGGGCAGATACAGTAGGGTTACCCTATTGTATAAGGCAATGGCTAGGCTGCATACTGAATACCACATACAACTTTGATAACATTTTAGGAACGACATAAATCTGTTGAAATGGATGCAAAGAGCAACAAGATTAATTGGGGGGGATCCAAAAATTGCAGTATGTGGAAACTAGACATCTGCAAAGAGACTTGACTGAAGCATTTAAGGCTTTACATGAATTAAATATACTAAATTCTGATAACATCCTTATACTTTCTGAGATGACCACCCACAATGGTGCATAAATTTAAATTGGAAAAGGATGGGTACAGGAAAAATGAGCAGAAATTTCTCTTCAGCCAGAAAGTAATCGATTATTAGAATAAACTTCTATCTGGTGTTGTGGAAGTGAGTAATTTTAAGGACTCATCAACAAATTAGAAGGGGTTGGAAAAGTGGACCAGACACAATTACAGTTATTTTATCTTTCTTTTTAATGGCTGACATTGTATAAGCTTGCTTCTTTGTAATATTGCCATAGCTTCTTTTTAAATTCATAAAAAGAAATGAAAGCTGCATTTATAACAATAATCCAGAAACAGTCTATCTTCTTCATGTCTGAAAAAATTCCAGGTCCAACATGAAGAGCATGTTGGTTGTGCTTTTTTTTTTTTTTTTTTTTTCCTGGTCAATGGTGGATAGTTCATGAATTCAGTCCTATATGACAAACCAGAGGAGCTTAACAGAAACACTATTAGAAAATGTCTGGTAAAGTTACACAATTAGAACTGGTTGCCGTGTCATGACAACATGCCAGTACATACAGCTTTCCTCATCTTCGTGCATGTTCTCTTGTTCCTCATGGTAAAAAGGCATAATTCATGACATTTATGAGATCCAGACAGAATTGAAGGCAGTACTGAATGCAATTCCAAAATAAGAATTCCAGTAGTGCTTTTGCCACTACTGGAATTTTTTACTGTGTATTAACTCCAGGAGGATCACCTTGAAGGGGGACAACACTGAAATGTGGCTAAAGTCTACCCTTTTCTTCTGAACCAATCCAAGAATTTTTGGGTAACACCTTGTGTATAAGATGAGTACTGTACCAAACCTGACATGAAAACTTTGTCCAAACTTTTGCAAGATGGAATTTCCAGATAAAAAGATAGATTTGATATTTGTTCAAAGATGAATAATAATAATAATAAGATGGAAGGTTTTGAGAAGGGGTGTAAGAATTGGTATTTGATAGAACTGTTAAAGAACATTTTAAGCTGGTATCTGTAATAACTATTGTAAAATATTTTGATTATTATTTCAAGTTTATTTTTCAAGCTCTCACTATTTTCTGTGTGCTGTTCTCACATATAGTCTGTGCTATAGTGAGAGTTTAGTGAAAATTTTTTTAACATTCTCTTTTTACTTTTCCACTTGAAAATAGTGTTAGAGCAACGATTTAAAAAAAACAAACAAACTTCCATTCTGAATACTATTCCCTCTTGGGCAAGAGACAAAAAAAACCAAGTCATAAAATTTTAGTTTCTCCACATCCCCACCTTTGCAACTCTATCTTGTATTAGACTTGTGTCAAAATTTAGGAGAAGGAATTTGCAGTTTGCTTCAGACTGATTTTAGTTATGAGCTGCTATTTTGTTATAGCTAAAAAAAACTGTGGCACTGGCTTAGGCTATAAGTAGATTTCCAGTAAACTAAGAAAATGTCAAATGACTTTTACTTTAATTACAACAATGTGTTGACTACAAAATGATGCTGTAGTTAACGTTGTTTGATACTAAGCCATCGAAATGGTCTTATTTATAAAACAAAACACAGATTATACAATTTTGGTGTGCAAAACCATGTTATCTCGGTAAAGTCAATTACTCTACCCAAATTTGCTGTTGGCCCTGCAGAAATGTCCACCTAGCCATCTGGGTCAGTCTTTCCCTGGTCAAACTTGTGTGTAGTATTAGGAATGATATCTCTTTGCAGATATTGCTACCTCATAATATACAGGGTTATTCTAAATGTAGTCCGGGGTTTCAGAATTTTTTTTTGGGAAAGCGCATGTGTCATAATCATTTGTAGCCATCTCGAAAGAATGCATAATATCTCAAGTTTCGTTCCCATGCTCGCGATGTTCAGTATGCTGTACGTCTAACCACCAGATGGCATTGGACGCATACCGCCATGCAGTCGTTCGTTTGCCTGTGACGCCTATTCTGCTCTGTTGCGACATGGCTTCGGAATGTAATGAGAAAGCTTTTACTGTGTTGGAGTTTTATGTAAGTCTGTTACCATTGTGCAACGCCACTTTGCTGACAGAGTGATTTTTTCTGATGAATTGACCTTCCATTTGTTGGGGAAAGTGAATAAGCAGAATGTGTGATTTTGGGCGATTTCACTAAAGGCTCTCATATTGAACATTTATGGGGTATGTAAAAAAACTTCATTACTATACTTGCATTCTGGAAATATTTCTTTCTTCCTATGTCTGCTCATGTGCGTACAGGAATTGTTTGAAACCCCGGACTTCATTTTGAATAACCCTATATTAAAAAAAAAAAAAACAGCCAATTACTGGCTGGTTTTTTTTTTAACCCAGTAAAAACCAGAAACTGGGTTAAAAAAACTGCTGCTGCTTTAAATATTGATGGTGATTTTCATATTTAAAAAATAAGCTTATTTCTGCAATTTAATTGTGAATAAAAAAGCGAAAGATCGGTTTTATTTTAATAGTTACAAAGCATAAACAGTGCTGCAATTCACCTGGTTTGTCAGTAATCATATCTAATGTTAAAGAGACATGGAAGGATGGAAAAACAGTTTTTATTAATTTTGATTCCTCAAAGTTGGTATTATATAACGGAAAGGGCCATTAATATAGGCAAATTTATTTATTTAAAATATTTAAGAAAAATGAAAACCTGTTACAATTAAAGAATTTATTACTTTATATTTTTTTATCATGACAGTTTATTACTGGGAGTGTTTTTTTTTTTTTTTTTTTTTTTGCATATTTTCTTCTTCACTTCTCATATACTTTTTATAGTTATGGTTCCCTGCCAGGGTTAGGGTTACACTTTACAAATTAGAGAACTTCAATTTTAAAAATGGAATTAAAAATTAGAAGGAAACAGGTGCCTACACAACTTTAAAAAGGAATCATTTACTTTGCAGTTAATGATTATGCTCTGTAAAGGCAGTTCGCTGGTCATACATACAATTACGGTATACCAATATAATAACGGATAGTTAGTTCTTAAGGAAACTGATAGATTGATAAAAATTGCAGAATTATAAAACTACTCAATTTACACTGTTGTTGATTAAAATAAATTATTTTTGGAAGCACTTATGAACATTGCTGAGATACTCGTGTCTCCTCTGCAGCTAGTGCTTTCAAAGGTTGCTTAGATTTGTGAAATAAAACGCAAATGGATAAAGGGAAAAATGCCATTAAATAGAATAAAAGAATTTTGTTTGCAGGGAACCCAACTTGTTAGGGATAACTAGCATCACATCTTACAAAACAACCAATGGGTATGGTATTTCAGTAATCTCTAAACCCACCATAGGCCTTAGTTATGATAGGCTGTGGCCTTATGCTATGTGAACCAATTATGCCAAGTACTCAGGAGGCTGAAAAACCAAAGACAGTCCTAGAATTACTTAACCAATGAAGATCCCCAGGCAATGCTATCCTGATGAAAAATTGATCAACATTGGAACAACCATATCTTGTAGAGAGAACAATTAAAAATATATATATAATTTTTATTTATTTTATGTAATTTAAAAAAGATGTCACTATTTAATGTAATAGTGAATTCTTTTTGGTGCAGTTTCTAAAATAGATATTAATGCATTAATAGCAAAATTAACTGTATGTTGGATGAGACTTGGAACTCTTGTGAAGTAAAATGTTTCGCTTACTGCTCTGAAGGCATGTGCAGCTATATCTGTTGAAAGTGCTGGCACAGTATTTAACTCTCTTATTAATGTTTATATGAATGCACCTTATTAATGGTGATATGTTAAAATTTAAGCAGTTGTATCGATGTTCAAAGTGCCCCTTTATGAGAGAAAATTACTCCAGTCACTATAAAAATATTTTATTTGAAAAGTTTTATTTTCCCCCAAAAAACATCGAGTTCACAATATGATGCTTCAAGCAAAAGTTAGAATTCTGGTTTCTGGATTCTGCTCCTCATGGATATTTCTATTCATTTTACTAGAGAATTGAAAAATAAATTAATATTAAAAAAATTAGATATAATCATCATCAAATGTTCATAAAACTTTACAGTAATATAAATAAAAAGACAACTGTAAAAATAATATTTAAAAAAGGTTACATAATTAGATTAATGGAGAGATATCAAATATTACAACAGACTTACCAACTTTATTTGAAAGAAGCAAATATCAATAGGGTGAATTGGGTGATTGCCTGGAGCACTGATGCCTGTTAAGTAAACTTGCCCAGGTACCCCATTTAAGGAAGCACCAGCTCCAGTGGGGTGTTAGTATCATCCCATTGGACTAGTTTAAGAAACTATGCATTACTTAGTTATATTTATACGAAGTGTAGGCATGTTCTTGAAGTTCTTAAAGCTTTGTGTACTTCTCACAAATGCAGAGCCATCATGTTACAATGAGGTGACTATATCAGGAAACGTTTAAAAGTGCATTTTTCATGAGCAAAAAAGAAGCAAGAATAGAGGAGAGGAATCACACAATTTGTGCACTGTTGAAATTAGCATAGTATTGGCAACATGATGCAAGTAAGCAAAACTTACCTTCCTTAAGTCTATTTGAACTATTCATCTCCACAATATTAGGTGGAAGTTTATTCCAACAATCAATTACTCTTTGGCTGAATGCAAATTTCTGCAACCATCCTTTTCCAATTTAAATTTATGCCCTTTTGTGTTTTTCATGCAAGAAAGTGTAAAGATGCCATAAGCATTTAGTTTACTTAATTCACTTTAAAGCGTTATACATTTCAATTAGATCACCATGTAGATGTCTAGTTTGTAGACTGCAATTTATAGAGCCCCAGTCTTTTTTTGGTAAAAATACCCCTTTGTGCACCAACTAATTGTTGCTCTTCTCTGCACTCTTTCCAACAGAATTAGTTCTGCCATGTATTATTGCAGTCCTGTACAGCCGGTTTTAATTACTCTTGCCATCTGTACAAAATATAAAGGGGTAACTGAATACAGAAAACAGCAAAAAGCTTATTAATATCTTGCCTTGTTGTCCTTGAGGCTGTCACAGACATTCTCTCAGATATGCCAGACAAGCTGTACTTGCTTGGGAGTCTAAAACGCTGATGGAACTGATATTCGGATGACACTCAAGTCAAACGGACCCAATTTCAGCGAAGTCCGGATGGTCTGTGACAGCCAAACCCTCTGTTTGCACCTTTACAATGGCGGGACTGTTAGTAATCCTGTGTATAACCTCCATGCACAAGAACACAGTGGGTGACTATCCAAGTGTGAACCAATGTAAGCATGGTTGAGGTGTGGCACCCGCACCACGATTGATTTTGATTTGGTAGTTGTTGGCGCATCGGCTTCTGTGGCCATACTGCACCTCCCAAGGTTTTTGCAGTACTTTGATCCAAGCCCGAGGCGGGAATCGAACCCGCGACCTTTGGGTTGCCGGGCAGGTACTTTACCCACTCGGCCCCGCACCACATGGAGGAATGCCGCCCCTCTGTGTTACCAGACAGCACTAGGCGGTAGATGACTCTCATCAACCGGTGCAATACCACCACTTTGCTTATTGAAGGCTTGAAGTGGTGGAACCCATGTTTAGTCTCCAGAGCTAAGTTCCGGTTAACCCTTCCCCATTTCTTCCATCATGCAGTATGATTGATGACTTTTGAGGTTATGATTAACATCGTGGCGAGATGCAATCTTCCTTACATTTCGAGGGTACAGCTCTAAAACGGTGTTTGCGCAGGCTGGCTGCTAGTTAGTTAGTTAGTACACCAGAACGAATCTATTGGTAACTCTCTAGGAGGCTTCCAGATCAGCTAGTGTATAATCTTGCTACCTCCACTCTTCCAGATAGTGATTGGAGGGAGTCCGAGTAGTGTGTATGCTGGGGTGGCATTGTCGAGGGCACATTATGTCAAAGATCTGGGTATATTCTTACTATGTGTACGCCATATCCAAATATTTCATTACTTCATACATCATGTCTCACCCACTTTTTCTTACTATTGAATGTATGAATTGTCAAACTAATAGAGTAAGCTTATCTGCAAAAAGATGTAAACCTCCCAAACTCTTCCCAATTCATTTCACAAATATACGTGGTCTCAATTCTAATCTCAACGATGTCCATTTCCACTTGCAGTCTGCCAAACCCCATGTACTTTTTCTGACAGAATCTCAGTTATCAGTTGATTCCACTACTGCTCATCTCAGCTGCCCAAATTATTCACTGTATGATTCCTTTCGCCTCAAAGGTGGTACTTGTGCATATGTCCGTTCCAATATTCCCTGTCAGAGACTTGATAATTTGGAATCTCCTCTTTTCGATCTTCGATGGCTTAAAATCTCTCTACCTCACTGTGTCAAATTCTTCTTTGTCTCTACCATTCTCCCAACTCCACTAATCACTTGGAGCTCTTTGACTTCCTCGCTTTGCAACTTGACTTTCTCCAGTCCAGCTTTCCTAACAGTGAGGTAATTTTCCTTGGTGATTTTAACGTTCACAACTCCAGCTGGCTTCCGTTTTCTAGTCACACCGACCCAGCTGGTCAAGGTTCGGAGGCTTTTGCAATTACTAATGAACTTGCACAGATTGTTCGTTTACGTACAAGAATTCCGGACAATCCTAACCATACAGCCAACACGTTTGATCTTTTTCTCACAAACAACCCTTCTAAGTACACGGTCGAAGTGAGAGGTCCTTTAGGCACCTCAGATCACAACTTAGTGATCGTCTCTTCTCCAATGGAACCTTTATCTCATGGCTATTCCCAACCTCGTATTGTTTGCATTACAAGAATGCAAAATGGGATGACCTGCGAGATTTCTTTTCTTCTCTTCCTTGGTCGGATTATTGTTTCAAAACTTCTGTCACTGCTCAGATCATGTTAGTGAAATTATTCTTGCAGGAATGGAATCCTTTATCCCACACTCCACTTTGAAATCCTGTCCTTTATCTAAACCTTGGTTTTCCAATAAATGTGCTAAGGCTGTTCAAGAGAAGAACATTGCATATCGTAATTGGCTTGTTTCATTTTCTGCCTACACCAAAGCTCGCAACAATTGTAAAGCAGTTATTAATCAGTCCAAACTAGTTTGAACAGGCTAAGAATAGAAAACTTGCTTCTCGCCCTAATGGTAGCTAAGTATTCTGGTCTCTTGTCAAAGCTATTGGTCGCAACTTTTGCCCATCTCTGCTCTCACCTCTGTCAAAACCAGATGGTTCCGTTGTCACTTTGGCCAAGGATAAAACTAACCTGCTAGTATCCCATTTTTCTTCCAACTCATGTATTAACGACCTTGGTAAAACACCTCCCACCATTCCCAACACGCTCCATTCCATGCCTACTGTGGTCTTCCGTCAAAAGGATGTCAGGAGGATTTTGATGAATCTTGATGCTAAGAAAAAGGTCCCAATGGTATATCTCCACTTGTTCTCAAAACCTGTGCTCCGGAACTTACTCCTGTTCTTTGCCATCTTTTTTCACTTTCACATTCCAAAGGTGTTTTTCCTTCTGCTTGTAAATTTTCTCATATGCAGCCAGTTCATAAAAAGGGTGACAAATCCCACCCATCCAATTACTTCTACTCTTTCTAAAGTAATGGAGAAATCAATTAACCGTCAACTCTTAAACTACCTAGAAACCTTCTGTCTGATCAACGATCACCAGCGTCGACCCACTGGTGATATTCTGGCTTATGTTACCCATTTATGGAATAATTCAATGGAAAAGTTCGGTGAAACACAAGCAGTTGCTCTTGACATCTCAAAGGCTTTCGATCATGTTTGGCATAAAGGTTTTCTAAACAAGCTTCCATCTTATGGTTTGCCAACTGTTTTTTGTAATTGGTTATCCAGTTTTCTCTCTGATCGCTCACTAAGGGTGATGGTAGATGGCTCTCTGTCTACTAACTTCTCCACTAATGCCGGTGTCCCCCAAGGTTCAGTTCTTTCCCCCACTTGTATATTAATGACCTTCTTCCATTGACTGGAAATTTATTCATAGTTTTGCCGATGATAGCACATTGCATTCCACTTTCCATTTTGAGAAACCTTGCCGGGCTCAATCAGCTTCAACTTCTCGAATATCTACTACCAATTCCTTAAATTCTGATCTCCAGTGGGGCAAAGACAACTTAGTTGATTTCAACCCTTCTAAAACTCAATCTTGTCTTATATCTCGTAAAAAGGATTCTTCTGCTCCTATGCTTATCTTTAGTGACACTCCGATTTCTAGGCAAAATGATATATCTCTTTTGGGGATTACCCTGACTTCTAATCTCTCTTGGCAGAAGCACATTACAAATGTTGCTTCCTCTGCATCTAAAAAACTTGGTTTTCTCTTTCGCTCTCGGCGTTACTTTTCTCCCAAACAGCTTCTCACTCTGTATAAATCGCAAATCCGCCCTGCCATGGAATATTGTTCCCACATCTGGGGTGGTACCCCCAAAACCTCTCTCAGGCTTCTTGATTCCATTCAGAAGAGGGCAGTTAGGTTACTTAATGATTCATCTCTAACAGAGTCTCTCCACTCGCTGTCTCATAGACGTGTGTTTCTGCTGCATGCCTCTTCTACAGATATTTCCATGGGCAGTTTTCTGAATTGGCTTCTGTAATTCCCGCTCTCTCTTTCAAAACCATCCGAACACGTGCCGCCACCAGCTAACATCCATTTACAATTTGTAAATGGTTTGTAACGGATTGTAAATTTACAATTCATTACAATCCATTTACTGTCCAACTTCAAACTCACAGAACCAACTTTTCATCTTCCTCGTTTATTCATTCAACTGCCGTTTTCTGGAACAATCTTCCTTCATACGTATTTCCTGAAAATTACAGCCCACAGAAGTTAAAGTCCAATGTCAGTAAATATCTTTTTTCATCTTCTCAACCCAAGAACGGTACCAAGTACCATAGGTTCTAATACCTCTCATGTTTGGGGTTTACTTTAAAAAAAAAATGTGGCTTTATTCTGCCTGTATGAAGTAGTCAATTTAAAATGTTAAGATCCCATTTGAGAAAAATGGGCTACCAACATTAGATCTATTATGAACTATATGGGTGGCTCAATTTTCTTAAATTGGATCTTAAAACATTTTAAAATTTTACCACTTCATACACACTTGACTTATAATCACTCTGTGCCAACAAAGTTTTTTTAAGATAAATGGTATTCATCTATTATCCTGATGCCAGCATAAGCTACAATTAAGTTTAACTTAGCCTAACTAGAGTATATTTACGTTTATATTTATGCATATATATATTTCTGAGTATTTACCTTCTGTAGTTCATACCCGAGTTTAATGGCAACAAAGGTTGCACTGCTAGAGTGGTGACATTGTAACTACTGAGGGAGGATAATGGACGAAGTGACAGGTGAACACGAAAAATATCTATATTTTTTTCCTGACCAATTAAAAAAGGAAAACGTTTGATGTATAATGTAATTAGCATTAGAATAGGCATACGATGCAAGAAAGCAAGCTTATGCAGCATTAGCCAAAAAAAAAAAAAAAACCCTCCCATTTCACCCCTCCATTCGAAATGCCTGTCCAGCTCAGTCCTAATTTATTTAGGCTATCAACTTCCACAATGAAAGATTGAAGTCTGTTCCACCAATCAACCACCCACTGGTCAAAGGGAAATTTCTGCCCATCTGTTCTACAACTGTCTTTCACCTCAATTAGATCACCTCGCAGGTGCCTACCCTCCAGGTGCTACAATTTGCAGAACTTAAACCTTTCTTGGTGAGAGCACTCCTTTGTTCCCCTCACCAATCTTGTTGCCCTTCTTTGTACTTGTATTAGCAACTCTACATCCTTCCTAAAATGAGGCCTCCAGACCTGTACATGGTATTCTAGGTGTGGCCTGACCATTGCCTTGTACAACAGGATAATCACCTCCCTATTCCTGCTAGCAAAATTCCTATATATCATTGACAAGACTCCATGACCTGCCCTGGCAGCCCGTCTGCACTATCAGTAAACTGCATATTTGACTGCACAATTACCCCCAGGTGTTTTTCACTTTCCTGAGTGTAGTACCACACAGTTCGTACATTTCTCTAATGATGTTGAATAAGCTAATTACAAAATCCTCTCCAGGTAACTTAATTTCTGCAACTACCCTAACAGAAGCCTTATAAACACTGTACCAACCTATAATTTATTAGCTGCCCTGGTAATAATGGTGTTTACTGGGTTCTGTCAATCCTTGAAGTTTCAAATGGTGAATTATCATTACAGTTCAGCAGGGATCAGCCTTTTCTCACAAATATTTTTACAGATGATTCCACGCAGTTTTTAAAGTTGATATATTCACCTAAACCACTCTCCAAAAGTGTTGGGCACAAATCACTGCCACTCATTTTAGTAGTGTGTCAGTCCCTCTTTGGTCCCTATTCTACCCCCACCCAATGTTCCATAGGACTCAAATCAGAACTCTGCACTAGTCATTCCAACTTTGTACATTCATGCCCATGAGGCATTAGTATTACAAGTGCCAAATGACACAAGGAAGCAAGCTTATATACAGTGCCCAACTGAAACAAACATGGGTCTGTACTAATGAAATGCCACATTGTAGTAAGCATGGGATTGCATAATATGTTAAGGTAAGTGTCAAGGAACTGTACACACTCTTTTGAGGTAACTCAAAGGAGTGTGTATAGTTCCCTGATACTTACCTTAACATTTCCCACACAACCACCAAAATTCCTAGGCCATGAGACAGTGCCACAATATAACCTCATCTCCTCCAATTTCATTGCCACAATGAACTCCAGAAGCAGATGTTCTACAGGCATCCTCTACAGCAGCCCATCTGATTGGGACAGTGTAGCATGATTTGTCACTCCACAGAACCAATTTCCACTGCTGAATGAACTAATTAGTGTTCATTGCAAAATTCAGGACAAGACCACTAATTGTGCTTGGTGATATTTGGATTATTTGTTACCTCTCCCCCCCTGAAAACCAAGGCTATAGAGTTCCATACATACTTAGTGTGTTCATACAGACCTCAACCGCTGTTGTAAATCTTGGTTGATATTTTGCAGGGATGACTGACAAGATTGTAGTACTATCCTTCCAAGTATCCTTTGGTCACATGGAATGAGTTTCCATAATCTTTTTTTGAATTTCTGTACAGAAGCCTGATATAATTGGTGGTACTATCATGTTTCCATTCCAAGATAGCATCACTGATGAATGGTGTGTGCCTGTCAGCAATTGCACCACACCCTTCGCAAAATCAATGTCTGGCTTCACATGTCACGACAGGAGCAACTACCTTGTGTGACCCATATGCCTTCGTTATATACTGGTGTGAATCACTGATGGATTCACCTTGTTTATCTGAGATGGTCTGGACTATGAAAACAAGGGGTACCAAGTTACTTTTTGGTGGGTAGTGTATATGACATTTTTAATTTATTGGTTTCTATTGAATTTTCCAGGTTTTACATCATAAACAATACTCAAAAAAAAAAAAAAAAAAAACCTTCTCTCCCTTCTTCTCACTGATTTGCTCAGGAAAATCCATGCAAACCTTGTCCAAGATTGACTCCCATGGTGTGAAAAAAGTACACAAAAATTCCCTTTATCTTGATGAGATTCAAACCCAGGCCTGTGAAAATGTGGGCTTGGGTTTGAATAGGGATATGATTATGTCAATGTGAATAGTGGTGCTCAATCCACAGCCCTTGGCACCTTTTCATGCATTCTATTCAACAATCAGTAAGTAACTTACAATTAAGACTATTCCTAGAGTATGGAAAATCATAATGAATGCTCAAGTTCCATAAATGAATCAATCTGATTTTGCTGAGTAGCGAGATCATTATTTGGTTGCCTTGTTTTGAAATTTGAGCAGCAATTACTTTACAAGTATCAGTCAGCCACATCAACAAGGTGTTTATTTAATTTTATAACAGGGTGGACTGTGGTAATGTTTCCTGCTGACTACAGTTGGTGTCAAGGTTTTATTTAAACGCATAGTTTTCTTTTGGATAGGATTATGACATTTTCTGGTTAGACAGATATATCATTCTTTAGAAAGTCTATACAAATTCTGTTCTTTGGCACATGATACCCTAGGTGTAAGTAGTGGGTATTACACCATTTTCTTGTTTTTTAATTTTTTGTTAGTCTCTGGTGTAATTCCACAAGGGTATCCATATCTATTCCAGCACATAAATACAAATTATATGAAAATTTGTATTTATCTGTTTTTAGTATGCTCAGTAAAGATTATTTATTCATTCATTCTATGTTTTTATCCAAAAAAAAAAGTGAAGTGGACTCAATGTAGAACTTTTCAAGAGGAGCGGACATATGAATATTTTTTATTATTATTATTTTTTTTTTTTATGGGAAAGCTGTGTTTAATTTAGAGTATAAGTATTGCTGTTCTAAAAAAATACATCATTGATATGTAATGCGATTTGAAGCATAAAGAAAATTACAAAAATTGTATTGGTTCTCTGAGAAGAGGAAGGGCGATGTTTTAAAAAGGGAACTCGAGTCAAAACAGAATGTCCTCAGAAAACAATTCAGTGATTGTTTCTCTATTGTGGGCAAGTTATCGTATGACCTGCGTGTTGGTCCAAGAATGCAAAATGTTTTTCTGATGGGGAATTTGTAAGAAAATGCTTGCAAAACACAGTGCAAGAAATTTGTCCAATAAAAGAAACTCTTTTTAATATTGCAAGTTTGTCTCATGAAATGATGCGACAGATTCAGAATATTAGTAATGACTGACTTAATTCAACTCAGAAACAAAGCAAAGCAATATGAAATCTTTTGTTTAGCACTGGATGAGAGCAATAACATAAGTGATACTGTTAAATATTCCAAACAACATTAGGGATTATATCATTATGTTTAACACAATTATGGTGGCTTATGGCGTGTCCAAGACACAACAGAACATTTTTGAAGTCATCAACGCAGCAGCTAGTTTAAAAAGTTTGCAAAGCACAACAAGGGAATGACACCAGATGGATCTCCAAGTATGTCTCAAAAGAACCAGGTTTGATGGGTAGAATAAAGTGAGAAACAGACAAAAGAAAATCAAGAATTTTACATTGAAATTATTATTATTCAGGGGTAGCTTGTCCATAGGCACTGCGGCACCCTCAGCTATTTAAATCTAGATATAAAGTGAACGGAGTTATATGAAATTTTGTGAAAACAATGCAACACAATGAATATTTTTATTAACAGGACCGGCATATAGTATGCGCACCCTCTATTTCCAATAATGATTTCAATAATAAACAAATAAAAACACAAAATCGTTTCCAACTTTGAAGTTTAATTAATTGTAGGCCTCACTGTGTGCCAGACAGTGACACATTTTGCATTCCAATGAATATCTGGTAGTTGGTTGCCATTATACATTTTTTATAGGCAAAACGAATCAATTAGATCACCTCGTCGGTGCCTAGTCTCCAGAAGCTGCAATTTGCAGAACTTAAACCTTTCTTGGTAACACCAACCCTTTGTTTCATTCACCAATCTTACTGACCTTCTCTGCACTCGTCTCTACATCTTTCCTAAAATGAGGCATCCAGACCTGTATACAGTACACTCAACGTTTTGCCTAACCATTGCCTTATACAGAGGGACAATCATCTCCTTATCCCCGTTAGCAAAATTCCTGTTTATCATTGACAAGACACCATGAGCTACACTTGCAGTCTGTCTGCACTGCTCAGAAAACTTCATATCTGACTGCACAATTACCCCCAGGTCCTTTTCATTTTTCACTACCCTGAGTGTAGTACCACCCAGTTGATATGTTACGCTGGGTTCACTACTACCCATATGCAGTACTTTACATTTGTCAATGTTAAACTTCAGTTGCCGCCTCTCAGCCCATCTGCTGATCCTCTTACATTAGCATACTATCATTACTGTTATTAACAACCCTGCCAACCTTCGTATCTTCTGCAAACATAGACATGAACCCTGATATACCTTCACCAATACCACTGATAAATACAGAAAACAACAATGGGCCCCAACACCAACCCCTTGAGAACTCCACTAATAACATTAGTCCACAAAGAGCAGTGTACATTTATTACCACTCTGTCTTCCCCCACTCAACCATTCTTTTATCCATTGTAGCAAATTGCCCTTAATGCCACACTGCTCCAATTTGTACAATAGTGTTCCATGTGCCACAGTATCAAAAGCTTTCCCAAAATCCAAGTATACGATATCAAAATTATTTTTTGTATTCAGTTCCTTTGTGACCACATCATAGTATTGAATCAAATTAGTCAGACAAGACTTCACCTTAACAAACCCATACTGTGTCTGAAATACACAACAGTCTTATCTAGATGATCCTGCCTTGCCTCCATTAATTTCCTTGGAACAGAGTTAAACCAACAGGTCTGTAATTACTCAGGTCAGCCTTTGTGAATTGGGGACACATTTACCAAGGACGCATTCATAATTATGGCTAAGGGTTTGCTAACTTTCTTTTACATAACCGGATAGATTCCAGGAGCATTTCTTGTGTTCAATTTGAACAATTTCTTCTACACTTTTCTCTCAGTTATTACAAAAGTATTTGGCTCCCTGGAAGAGTTTGATAAACTTCTGGCATTCATCCCCCTGAATAACTCCTTATGTGTGGATGTAGATGCAAAATACTCATTCAGTTTGTCAGCTACCTTAACAAGTGCATCAACAATCAAACCATCAATGTCAATTGGACCAATCTGATTCATTCCCTTCCTACTAGAGTTTACATATGTAAAGAAGTCTTTACTGTTTCTCTTTACATCGTTTGCCAAAAATTTCTCATAATCTGCCTTTGCTTGCCTAATGTCCTTTGTGACTTGATTACAGACTATCTTATATTATTATAAGTTACTATAATAATATTATTATTAATATTAAAAATACATAGGATGCACATAGATTATCAGGAGACACAGATGCCTGTGTCTCCTGATAATATATATGCATCCAATGCATTTTTCTTCTCTGCCACAAGTCCCACTAGGTTGTCTGACATCCATTTAGGCCTAAACATTTCAATAGTATTTCTTAATTGGTATGAAAAGCCTAGTAGTTTCCAAGACTAATTCCTTGAATGAATTTAGAATTTGCTGTTGGTTTTTTTGTAATGTTAGTTTTGTGGTAGTTATGGTGGAGATATTTTAATGCTGTGATCCTTGTGACATATTATAACCTTCAATGTAGTGTCTGCAATCCTGCCCAGATATGACTGGAGGTAAAATATGATGAGTCTCGTCAATCAGTTCAGCCCTGGAGAGATTGTCCAGGGCTCGTGGGGTAGAATTTTTCTCAGCATGGTCTGTTCTTGTTAACAGGAGAGATTGCTTCTACAGGGATGGGATACACTTAAATAGAAAGGGTGCAAGAATATTTGCTGATGCTGTCGAGGCAATGTTAGGTAGGTTGGAAAACTGCTAGCTTGGGGGGGGGGGTTCACAGACTAATATATTAACAATAACAGCAGGCAGAGGTGGAAATGATTCTTGCACTGCTTCTATTAGAATGAGCAGCAGCCTGGAAAATAAGTTACTGGGAGTCATGAAACAAGTAAATAAATGAGCCGTGTTAGAGTAACTAAGAATAAGAACAGGTGCATTTATACATGCATGTACACCAATGTAAGGAGTATGGTAAATAAATAATTTGAAGTGCTGGCTAAGATATCCACAGCGGATATCAGAGACATGGTGTCACTCAGATATAAGGAATGCAGAATTGGAATTTTGGGAGTACAATGTGTACAGGAAGGATAGGAAGGGAGGAGGGGTTATGCTGTTAGTTAAGAAATACATAAAATCTAAGGAAATGCACCCAGTCTACACAGATGGACAGTGCAATGTCGAGTCAGTTTAGTGTAGCATAAGCACTGGGAAAGCAAAAATTAGAGGAGTATGTTATAGACCTAATGGCTCTGATGAGTACAATGAACAATTATACAGAGAAATAAAGTGGGCCATTAAATCAGAGTGTCTTATAATGGGGGATTTAAACTTCCCAGATATAGACTGAACTTGTTGGTAGGTTACTCGCACACTAGCAAGGATTTTGGGGATTTATTGGATGATAGTTTTCTATGTCAACGTGTTACAGAGGCAAAAGAGGGAGTAACACTCTTGATCTGATTATCAGCAGTGATTATTCATTCATTAAGAATTTAGAGATAAAGAAGGAACCACTAGGAGGCAGTGATCACAGTGTACTGATGTGGGATTTATTTAAGATGTAACTACCATCAGGGGTAAAGGGAAGGGTTTTTGCTTTCATAAAGGTGACTTACAGTGTTCTCAGAGATTTTTTTTAAGTTCTATACAGTGGAACCAACTAATGATGTTACCAATAGCAAATTCTAAATGGGAAGCATTTAAGGAAGTAATTTTGGAAGCTACTATGCTTCTTGTTCCAACTAAAAAATACTGCTCTAGGTTTAGGCTGAAATGGATGTCAGATGAACTGAGACTCGTGGCAGAGAAGAAAAATGCATGGAATGCACATAAATTGTCAGGTGACAGAGAAGACTTTGGTAGATACAAGCTAGTCTGCAATCAAGCCACAAAGGAGGTTAGACAAGTGAAGGCAGATTAGGAAAAATCTTTGGCAAAGGATGCGAAGAAAAACAGCAAATTCTTTACTTATATACCTTAAAAGGAAGGGGATGGATCAGATTGATCCATTTGATATCAGTGGTTTGACTGTAGATAATCATTCTTAGATAGCTGTTAAACTAAATCAGCACTTTGCATCTATGCATGAAGAGTTATTCAAGGAGGAGAGGGCCAGTTGTTTATCAAACTCTAACAGGGAGTTAAATAATTTTGTAATAACAGAGCAAATTGTAGGAATAATTGTTGAAGTTAAACATAAGAAAGGCACCTGTTTTTTTGTTTTTTTTTTCTTTTGTTCCCTCTCTCGCTCCTTTCTTTTCCTATGGAACGGGCCCCAGAGAATCCTGGCCCACCTTTTGGCATCACTAGATGAGTCAGTCTCTTAGACATTATGTGCTCTACTGTAACTGGCCCATCTTCCCGTGGTGTGGACGAGTACCCAGAACATAACAGAACACACATAGACCTACACCAACACATTTCTGGCCCATTTAGAGTAGATTCTGCTCTTCACAGGGACACGAGGTGAGTTGAACAGACATTCTAGGTGCCGCCCCATACATATACACATAAGAAAGGCACCCGTGGGTATATAGGATCTATCCAGTTATATTAAAGGAGGTGGCAAAGTAAGCAAGCAAACCGTTAGCCACAATTATGAGAGCATTCTTGGACTCGGGGGGGGGGGGGGGAGTCCGCATGGACTGGTGATGCGCAAATGTATCTGCAATTCATAAAGGGGGATCAAAGGATGACACGAGGAATTACAGACCCGTTAGTTTGACTTCTGTTCCAGGGGAAATAATGGGTTCAATGGTAAAAGAAGAATGGCAGGATCATCTAGACAAGACCACAGCAATAATTCAGATGCAGCATGGGTTTGTTAAGGGAAAGTCATCTGAGAAATTTGATTGGATACTATGATGTGGTTACAAAGGAACTAGATGCAAAAAATAATATTGATATTATATACCTGGATTTCAGAAAAACCTTTTGACACTGTTGCACATGGAAGACTACTGTACAAATTGGAGCAGAAGAGAATTAAGGGTAAGTTGCTACAATGGAATTAAGGGTGGTTGAGTGGGAGAAGACAGAGGGTGGTAATCAGTGGATGCTGACCTTTGTGGACTAATGTTAGTAGTGGAGTCCCACAGGGTTTGTTTTTGGGCCCACTGTTGGTTTGTACATTTATCAATGATACTGATGAAGGTATATCAGGCTTAGCGTTGAAGTTTGCAAATGATACAAAGGTTGGCAGGGTTGCTAATGACAGTGTGCTACTGCAACAGGATCTAGAAAATTTGGGCAGATGGGCTGAGAAGTGACAACTGAAGTTTAACATTGACAAATGCAAAGTACTGCATATGGGTAGAAGTAACCCCAGAGAAATGTACCAACTGTGTGGTAATACACTTAAGGTGGTAGAAAAAGAAAAAGACCTGCAGATGTGAAGTTTTCTGAGCAATGCAGACAGGCTGCCAGAGCAGGTCATGGGGTTTTGTCAATGATATACAGGAATTTTGCTAGTTCGGAAAAGGAGGTGATTATCCCTTTGTATAAGGCAATGGTCAGGCCATGCCTTGAGTACTGCGTACAGGTCTGGAGGCCTCATTTTAGGAAGAATGTAGATTTGCTTGAGTGTGTACAAAGAAGGGCAACAAGATTGGTGAGGTGAATGAAGGGATCCTGCTATTAAGGGAGGCTTAATTTCTGCAAATTTCAGTGGCTGGCGACTAGGCACCTGCAAGGTGATCTGATTGAGGTGTATTAAGGCCTTGAATGGGTTGAGCACTATGAATTCTGATGGGATCCTTCCACTTTCTCAGATTACAAACCTAAGGGGGCATAAATTCAAACTGAGTAAAGGCAGTAATAGAATAGATGTGTGGAAATTTGCCTTTAGCCAGCGGGTGATTAATTGCTGGAACAAATTTCCATCTGTCGTGGAAGTTGATAGCTTAAATGAATTCAAGGAGGAACTGGACAAACTTTTAGAAGGAATGGGTGTGTGAATTTTTTTTTTTTTTTGGCTGATGCATGTCCATACGCTTGCTTTCTTTAATCACATGCCTCTATTATTATTAATAATTAAAACAATAAAATCATAAAATTAAAAAAACTGAAATGACACCCAGCTTTAGGAGTTTAGATACATGACTTCCGGCCCAAGAAGACATGCCTTCACACAACATGAATTTTGCCACATTCACAATAAACAAAACGAAAGCCAGGAATCCATTAGGGCCACTTCAGAGAATATCAGCCTCGTGAATTCCAAAGGTTAATTTGCATATCCACATTCAGTTTAGACATGGCATTTGGTGTAGGTGATGTAGAAATTTGCATTTGTTCATTTTAGCCATAGAAGGTGATGGCCATGCCATAAGATATATGCTTATATTTTTGCTTCGTTACTTTCCATCTTTTACGTGGATTGTATAGACATACATTAACATTTAGCTGGATAGCAGCTAACAACTGAAATATTGATCCTTTTGGAATTCATAAAGGCTCATGTTTTTGACTATGTGAGTCTTGCTGGTTCCCTGAGTTGATTCATTCTGAGACTGCATCTCCTTGGGCAGGAAATCATGTATTTACACTACCAGAATTAGGTGTCTGCTTAAGTTTTTTTTTTACTGTTAAGGTGTCTTGGTACTGAGGTAGCAGAATCATATCTTGCCTTGCATAACCTTAATCACACACATGTATGCTGCATTAGTTTGGTGGTATAACAGTGTCATTTTTTTTCTGCCTTCATAATTAAATACAGGAAATAACTTTTTTTTTGGTTAATAAGTGCCATTTCTGAAAATATTATTTGTCATTGTTATCCAATATAGTATAAGAATAAAGCATATAATTCTTAACTGTACCATTTTAAACCATTTCTTAAACTTGCCTCGTTTTTTTCCTAAAAAATATTGAGTGTTACAAGCAATGCAACAGTATGCCTGCCTGTGTCATTTCTTTTCTTTTTGTCTGCCGCAGGGTTAAAAAGTATGCGGGATTTTCAAATTTACTGCCCAATCTCTTGGTCAACTTTTGTGGGCTTCTCAAAATACTGTCATGCTCAATGTTTCTTTGTGGGCTTCTCAAAATACTGTCATGCTCAATGTTTCTTTGTGGTCTCCCATACCTATGGTCCAGATGATTTGTATATTTATTGCAAAACCTCAAATCACACATGATATGCTGAAAAAGTGTAAATTAACACAAAAAAGTCTCAACAGAAAGTTTGTGAGCAACAGTGGACTGCTTGTTCTTGAAGAAAAGTTACGTGATAAGAGAATGCTGTCGGACAGTCAGCCTGCTCATCGTGAAAATTAACTGTCTTCTCTCTGTAATAAAAAAAAAAGTATTTTCTATTAATATTTAAAAAAATAACAATAAACTCCTACACTTCTTTTGGCAGACACTTTATAATTCTATATACATGGAAAGACCCAATGAATTGTTAGATGTAACAATCTCCAATAGTAAAATGGGCCAGACTTTAGTTACAGGAAGTGTGACTATAGTGGATTTGGGTATTTTGAGCTCTATTAACTGGAGTTATTATATGCCATTTGATACTAGTGAATTACAGGAGGTGTTTAAGGGACTTATCCTGGAGACCACAAACGTTCAATAAGAAGTATCACGAAAGAGATGCCAAAGTGGATGAAAAGAGAACCGAAAGACTAAGCTGAACAAAAGAAAAAACCATGGGACAGCTACAGGCTATCTTGCGGCACTGCTTCATATAATAACTATAAGCAGGTACGTAATAAAACTACTGACAGGATAAGACTTGCAAAAGCTGAGTGTGAAAAATCATAGGTAAAGAAAGCTAAGAACAGCAAAAAACTTGGTAAGTACACACTTAGTGGGGGAACTAATTGAGGTCTATAAGGCTCTGGGATGAGAAAGAAAAATGAATGTGGGTGAAGTTTTCATTATTATAAATGATTTCAGAACTAGGAACTATAAATTTAAATTACAGGAGGTGCTAGACTTGTAGGGGAGTTTTCTTTTAGCCAGTGAGCTGTTAATTACTGGAACAGGTTGTCTCCATTGGTGGATGAGCCTGACAAATTGGGGAAATTCAAAAGGTCAGCTGGATAGATAACTATAAGAAGGGAATAACATAGGTAGTTTATTTATTTAGTTTATTTGGCTAAGTGCCAAAGCAACTAAGACTAGAAAGTGTCAAAAATATTATGTTTGTAATTGCACATATTCTTTGGTTGGTTTGTTAGTTGATAAACTGAAGTTTCTGAGAGTTAAAAGTGTTACTCTAATTTGAGACTGAGTAACTCAGGCACACTGAAAAAAAAAAATCTATAAAAATTCCTTGCATTAATGGATTTGAACTCTGGCCTCTTCCATCCAGTGTGGGAGGATGGTGACTATAACAGTGCACTACCCTTGAGGGCAATAAATGGCAGCTGAAGCATAATGCACCCATATAAAGTATTAGACTTGGGGAAGAGAAACCCAGGATTAGTTTATCGATTATGGGGAAAGGAATTAAAGGATGTTCAGGATGAGAAGAGAAAGATTTGGGGATTATGACACAGAAAGACATGAAGTACAGCATGCAAATGTAAGTATGTACAAAGTTCTATGCTGTAATGGAATTATCTGATAATAAAGAAGGTCATTATCCCTCTGTATGAAGCCACTGTGAGCCCACCCACACCTAGAACCTTGCATCCAAGTGCACATACCACATTCATAACAAGCCACAGAACTTCTAGAGAAGGTGCAAAGAAGGGTGACTAGATTGGTAAAGAGTAGATTAGTAGAAAGAGTAGGTGACTAGATTGGTAAGCACTATGAGGAACAGCTGAGATGTGGTCTACAGAGCTTAACAATAAGAAACTTTGTGGGGAAGAAAGGGGGCCAGTTGATTAAATTGTAGAGGTTCTTTAGAAAGCAGGCCTTGTGCGTCGAGTTGCATATCATCCAAGTTTCTTGCGATGACCGACTAACTGGTTAAAATAACATAAAAGTGCTAAAATTACAATAAGATAAAATCTTATAATAAGTGTTAAAAATACAAGATAAAATCTTATAATAAAAGTGTTAAAAATACAAAGGGTACTAGGAAAGTTTTGCAATATGACGCAACAATGAATCACAGGAAGCTGCTTGTTGCTGAATGTTGAGACATGTTCATACGTGCATAGTAGCCACCGCACCAAGTCGATGGGCTCAGTTATTCATTAGTAGTGAGAGTGTAAATTGCTTGCGATGGCATCGTGGTCACGAAATGAGATAAGGACAGTTTTGCCGTATAATTTCGTGCGTGGTTTAACCATAGACCAGTGCTTAGAAGAAATGACTCTTGCACTAGATGATCATTGTCCACATCGTACAACGATATTCAGGTGGTATAGAGAATTCCAAAGGGGAAATTTCACTCTGGAGGATTCTGAGAGGTCGGGAAGGCCACGAACGTCAGTTACGGAGGAAAACGTTACTGCTGTGAGGAAAATGCTTGACGAAAACAGGCGAGTGACCCACCAACAGATAGAGGATACTTTGGGCCTAAATGCACCAGCAATTCGTTCGATTCTGCAAGATCATTTGCATGTGAAGAAACTTTGTTCTCTCTGGGTGCCGCATCAACTGACTGAAGAGCAGATGACACGACGTATGACTTGGTGCCGGGAGATGTTAAAAAAGTTTGATAAGGGACAATCTCGGTATGTGAACAACATCGTGACAGGTGACGAGACTTGGCTGTACTATTACGATCTGCCGACCAAGGCTCAAAACAAAGTGTGGGTCTTTGATGATGACGACACACCCGTAATTGTCAGAAAATCCCGATCTGTAAAGAAGAAAATGATAGCTGTATTTTTCAAATCGAGTGGAATTGTGGAACGTGTCGTTTTGGACACGCAGAAGACAGTCACAGCTAAGTGGTATACTGAACAATGCCTGCCTAAAGTCATTGGATCTATGAAGAACCTGCGGCCAAAGTCAAGAATGGACACCTGGTACCTCCATCACGATAATGCTCCAGCTCACCGCACCAAAGCCTGCACCGAATATTTGACCACGACAGGACTGAAACTTCTCGAGCACCCTCCCTACAGTCCAGACCTTGTTCCCTGCGACTTTGCACTGTTCCCGCATGTGAAAATGAAGCTAAAAGGGAGGTGGTTTTCGAGTGATGAGGACCTTCTACGGGCTTGGGACAACGAGTGTGCTTTACTCCCTAGTGAAACTTGGCAGAACTGGTTTCAAGATTGGTTTCGGAGGATGGAGAGGTGTATTGAATGTAGAGGAAATTACTTTGAAAAAATTAAATAAACAAAGCTGTATTGCAAAACTTTCCTAGTACCCTTTGTACAATAAGATAAAATCTACAGATGCTTTAAGACAAAGTGCCTCTTCATCAGATAGTCGGTGAATGGTGTACTTCAGTATATATTGATTGTTATAATGACAAAAGTCAGCTGGGCATGATCACGTATCATGAGCCTGGTGTCGGTAGAACAGAATTACGTACACGTGATGACTGCCAGTGCTCATCACACTGCAACACAGTACATTCTTGATCTATGACAGGATATTGAAATTGACTATTCACGTGATTACAGCCAGCACTCATGGCTTGAAGCACTGCACACAGCTACCAATAATAGTACTATGAATCGCACAAGGGGAGTGCACTTACACCCTATTATAGAATGTACTGTATTGCAGTGTGATGAGCGCTTGCGGTCATCATGTGTACGTAATTCAGTTTTACTAACACCAGAATCATGATACATGATTGCCCAGTTGACGTTTGCTATTATAACCATCAATATATACTGAAGTACACCATTCACCGACTAGCTGATGAAGTGTCTTGAAAGATTCTATGTAATTTAACGCTTTTATTATAATATTTTATCTTATGTATATATCATTTATTTATTTTAAACAGTTAATCGTAAGAAACTTGGATGATGTATAATGTTCTGGAGGGAGGAAATTAGTAAAATGAATAAGGGTATATTAATTTTTACTAACTCTCACTGGCAAGTGAGACAAGAATCAGAGGGACAACTATAAAATCTTAGGGAAGACTACAGAGGCAGACAGGATCAAAAATTCTTACGGGGGAAAACTTGTAGCACCTTGGAATGTATCGGAGGTCAGAGTGTAATATTTAAAATCACGCTGGCCTCCATCAGCCTCCAGCCCCACCGGGTTTTCCCTCTTATGGCCAGTCCACCTCTGGAAGACTAGTAGACCAAACCTTATGAAGTTTATCTTTGGGCAATGTGTTGTGGAATGTTGCCTATAAGGGTGGATGAGGGTTTTGCAAATTAAGGAAGAATTGAATAGGCACTTTTTGACAATGATACAGAATAAGTTAGTGGTCTACTAACCAGAGGCTTATGTTAAGGAGTTGCACTTCTTTGGGGGATACACATAAATAAATAATGACATTTTATTACATTAAGCTTATACTATATAACTACAAGTCGATCATCTTTCTGCAAATACTGTGTATGATTCCAGAAGTCCCCCCAAGCATGTGTATTGATACACACATGCCATTATAAATCTTCTGGGTCTGCCTGGGCAGCAGAAGTATGTTAGAGGTTTCTTGTTGTTGTTCAGTGCTGGGCCCTGCTGTTTAGTGGGCTGTTTTGTGTATTTATCAATGATATTGATGAAGGTATATTAGGCTTAACCAAGTTTGCAGATGATACAAAGGTTGGCAGGGTTGTTAGTGACAGCAATGGCAGTATGTTGCTGCAACAGGATCTTGAAAAGTTTGGCAGATGGGCTGAGAAGTGGCAACTGAAGTTTAGCATTGACAAATGCAAAGTACTCCATATGGGTAGCAGTAACCCAAGGGTGCCTCCGTAGCCAGGTGGGTAGGAGCAGCAGTGCATAGCACACGCTTCTTGATTAGACCAGGGTTTGAGCCCACGACCACCAAGTAAGGAGGATGCAGGAAGGTCAGGGAATGACCATGCATATCCCCGAAGCAATATGGCCTTAGTTGCTAATGCTCCTAAAAAACCAAAATAACACCAAATAACAGTAATCCAAGAGAAATGTATCAACCGTGTAGTACTACATTTAGGGAGGAGGAGAAGAATGAAAAAGACCTGGGGGTTATTGTGCAGTCAGATATGAAGTTCTCTGAGCTGTGCAGATGGGCTGCCAGGGTAGTCACGGAGTCTTGTCAATGATATATAGAAATTTTAGAGCAGAGACAAGGAGGCGATTATCCCTTTGTATAAGGCAATGGTCAGGCCACACCTTGAGTACTGTATACAGGTCTGGAGGCCTCATTTTAGGAAGGATGTAGAGTTGCTAGAACGAGTACAGAGAAGGGCAAGGGGTGCACTTACAAAGAAAGGCTTAAGTTCTGCAGGTTGCAGCATCTGGGGTTGAAACCTGCAAGTTAATCTGATCAAGGTATGTAATGCCTTGAATGGTTTGAGAAGGCTCAATGCTGACGGGATACTGCCGCTTGCTCAGATTAAGAACCTGAGGGGGCATAGATTCAAACTGAGGAAAGACAGTTATAGAATAGATGTGCGGAAGTTTACATTTAGCCAGCAGGTAGTTGATTGCTGGAACAGACTTTCATCTGTTGTTGTGGAGGTTGATAGCTTAAATAAATTTAAGGCTGAACTAGACAAATATTTGGAGTGACTGGATGGGTGAAACAGGAAGGATTTTTTTTTTTTATTTTTTTTTATTTGGCTGATGCTGTATAAGCTTGCTTTCTTGCATCATATGCCTCAACTAATGCTAATGATAGAGTTTTAGGCACATCAGCAGCTTAGACCATGCTGAACTGTCTATAAATTGTGTGTTCTGTGGTCAATTTGCTATTCGTTGGATGAAAAACATGTTTCTGGGAGAAAAACCACGCTACCCTAGCCTCAGACTGATTACTGTTTTATTTGGGGTGTATTGTCCTGACTGCTAAATTTGGTAGAAAATATTAGATGGTACTGATTCTTCTCTTTCAACTGTTTATATTTGGTTCCATTGGTGGTGGTGCATGAAAAAATAAAATTCAAGATTGACTTGCCTTTTTACTAGAGTGCACAATTATTTTCCCTTTCAATCAGCTTCTCACATAAACAGGCTGTCTTTGGTTACAGGACTGCCACCAGCTGGATGTTTTCTGGTTGTTGGACCATTCTTGTGCTTTCGAGATACTGCTGTGTGTGAGAGCACTCTAACAGGATCGCAGCATCTAGAATATTTGCACTAGAACACCTGGCACAAACTATCACAGCCTGCTCAAAGTTACTTTTTTCAATTTGAAAAAGAATATTGGCTGATTCATGAGACAAATTGCATGTGTGCGCATAAGTACAAAGACGTGTGTGTGCGCATAAGTACAAAATCCCCCAGTACCTGCTTTAGACAGTTCAGCACGGTGTGACACTTTTAAGGAATTAACCACTTATGTTGTACTTAGTAAACTGAGCACTCAGTGTATCTTGTATATTCATTGTAAATAATGACAATGTCATGTTAATTTTTAGGTAATAATATTTAAATATTATTACCTGCCCGAAATTGACTTTTTTTTTTTTTTTTTTAAACCTAGAATCTTCGCAAAATGAATGGTATCAACACTTTTCACATAGCAGACAGCAATGAAATGAATGAAGTATTATTGGAATTTTTTCATATAATTGGGAGGAGAAAAATTTTATTGTTTGAATCTTTGTTCTAACACAGTTCCACAGAGTGATAAAGTGACTAGACCTTCTGACAACCGAAATGGGACATTGTGTTATAAAATTCCGCCTGCATTAAAACAAAATGCCCCTCTTTAGTCATGGTAAGAAAATTAATTCAAGAAACATTATACTTATTAGAATTACAAAAGGAATTACGACAATGCAGCAATGGACTGGTACCAAAAGTATTAAGAGCATAATCCCACTTTTACATTTACATAAAAGTGTAATATAAAATATATGTGTTATTATGAAATGAAAGTAAATGTTACTGAATACTGTATACTACTTAACATCAAATAGAATATGTGAAGGACATGAGTAATTCTGAATATAATATGCAAGTTTTGTGTGCTATTTTCGTGATCTTTAGAATATATATAATACTGAATTGTTTTATGATAAAAATAGCGCAAAAATGCTCTGTGATATATTGTATGGTTTAAAATCAGAAAAAAGTCCAAAAACATTTGCCCATTGGCACAGACTGTTTCACAGTCCACATTTGATTTATTGCTGCAGTCGAGAACTTCAGTTTTCACACACTACTTTTCAACCTTTGACCCACTGTATCCCTAAAATGGAACAAACCTGTCATTTGGCCTATCTATCCTAGGTACAATGCAATCAGGCAGAGGATGGTTTTTTAAATAAAAATGTAATTTTTAGTTTATTTTTTGAATTGAAACCAGTGTTTTATTAATTAGGACTTGTATAATTTATCTAATTTTTCGAAATTACCCAGGCTTCATGTTTTAAATGTTCTTCTTACCCCTACTGCTAATTTTTTAGCTTTTCATCCAGCAATTTCCCCACCCCAAGAAAAGAGTTATTTTTAAGAAAAATACATGACAGCTAAAAAGAGCCAAACTGTAATATGCTGTTCGTGCAGATATATTACTTCTAACTCACACTTCACCCACTGCAAAGAATGGATAAGGTGAGATGAATTAGTTGTTGGATGAACACTGTTTGTACACTCCTGTTAATTCTGAAGACAAAAATACATCCACTCTCATTGCATCTGTCAGCTGCCAAACAAATACAGTAGTAACCTCTCATAACTTTGTAAAGCATTTTCTGTTTACATTTTTATTTACTAACATTTATATCTCGCAAAAAGGAATCTTCTGCTCCTATGCTTATCTTTAGTGACACTCCGATTTCTAGGCAAAATGATATATATCTCTTTTCGGGATTACCCTGACTTCTAATCTCTCTTGACACAAGCACATTACAAATATTGCTTCCTCTGCATCTAAAAAACTTGGTTTTCTCTTTCGCTCTCGGCGTTACTTTTCTTCCAAACAGCTGCTCACTCTGTATAAATCGCAAATCCGCCCTGCCATGGAATATTGTTCCCACATCTGGGGTGGTGCCCCCAAAACCTCTCTCAGGCTTCTTGATTCCATTCAGAAGAGGGCAGTTAGGTTACTTAATGATTCATCTCTAACAGAGTCTCTCCACTTGCTTTCTCATAGACGTACTGTTTCTGCTGCATGCCTCTTCTACAGATACTTCCATGGGCACTGTTCTTCTGAATTGGCTTCTATAATTCCCGCTCTCTCTTTCAAACCAGTCCGAACACGTGCCGCCACCAGCCATTTACTGTCCAACTTCAAACCCACAGAACCAACTTTTCATCTTCCTCATTTATTCATTCAACTGCCGTTTTCTGGAACAACCTTCCTTCATACGTATTTCCTGAAAATTACAATCTACAGAAGTTCAAGTCCAGTGTCAACAAATATCTTCTTTCGTCTTCTCAACCTCCAACCCTAGCACGGTACTAAGTACTATAGGTTCTAACACCTCCCGTGTTTGGGATTCACATAAAAAAAAAAAAAAAAACAGGGGTGGGCAACCTCTGGCCTGCAGTCATAAATGACCTGCCAAAAAAAAAGAAATTTTTGGAATTATCTCAACACGAATTTTATAAAAATTTGAACCAAGAATTTCTGCAGGTGATATTATAATGCAAAGAAAATTTTGTCATTATATGGAAGCACATATGGATGTGAACAATTTTTTCTTCAAAAATGAAATTTATAAAATCTAAGTAGAGGTCCAGAATTTATGTCAATTTCGAAAATACTCTGCGCATTGCTACAACAAATATCTATCCAGATATTGATTCACTGATAAAAAAATAAACAGTATCAAATCTCTCATTAAATTTTATAAACATAAAATATGGCAATTTTATCTTGAATTTATATTTCGTTTTTCTTATTTAATAAAATTAAATATATGTACCAGTATGTATATATATTACAATAAATAACATAAAACTGTTTTTGACAATTTTTTCATTATACAACAATTATAATAATCCTAAAAATTGGGGAAATCTAAAAATAAAAAAATAAAAAAAAAATTTTGCCTGCATGTACCTCACAGACATTTTATTTGGTCCACCATTTAAAAAGGTTGCCTACCCAGGAATTAGAGAATACTGGTGGGAAAAGGTACACGAGAGGATTTCAGAAATAATAGAAAAAATTTTAAAAGTCGCATCTGTTAGACAATACATGGTTAATGACTCAAAAGGAAGTAGGCAAGGAGGTTCATGTTGGGCAATTGCTGGCCAAGCAATAAGGACTCCTCGTAACCATTTGAGTGGCATGGCAGCATCAAGGTGAGCTTTTGCTTGTCAGCTGAAACAGGTGGAAATGCCATTGTTCATGAATAAGTTCTTCCTTAATTCAAGGAAAAACTAAGTAAACTGTTAGAGATGGACAGAAGAAATGGGAAGGTGTTTTTTTTTGCATGATTTGCTACTACAACTACTACCGCTACTGATAATAATAAAATAATGCACTAATCAGGTGCATCAGTTGAGATTGCATTCTTTTGAACATAGCAACAATATGAACATTTATTTAGGACTTTTTGACTTATTCACATCTCTATTCATTTCATCTGACACCATTTTTGTCTAAAACTTGAACTCTTAGTTTCTATAAAATGCTTAGACCCATCCATGATTACTTTTTTTGAACACTTCCCATTTTCCATTTATATTTTTCAATATCACCAATTTACGAGTTAAAAAATATATATATATCTGTGTCTACATTAAAGTCACCTTTGCGAAAACAAAATCCCTTTCCATTACCAATGACTGGTAATTTTTTTGACTAAATTCCACATCAATATGCTGCATTCACCGTCACCTAAACGTTGCTTTACTTGAAGATCCTTAATACATGACTGACTCACTGCTGATAATGAGATCAAGAATCGTTTTGCTACTGAGTGAACTGCCAAACCCAAGAGTTCCATTTATATCTTGAAAGTTAAAATCCTTCATAAGCCATTGTAATTTGCTGCCCCCACTGTATGTCTGTATAGTTGCTCATTTTTTGTAAAATAATAAGAGAAGTTTACCTCAATATAGTACTCAGAACACTTCCGTATGACACTCTCCAGAAATTAAACCGAAAAACTTACATTAGAATAACAAATAATTTAAAAAAATAATTAAAAATCAATTTAATTAAAAGAATTTGACGAAAAAATTAAAAAACAATTGCAATTTTTTGTTAAATTGATTTTTAATTATTTTTTAAATTATTTGTTACTCTAATGTAAGTTTTTCAATTTTTTTGGTTTAATTTCTGGAGAGTATCATACAGAAGTGTTCTACGTACTATATTGAGGTAAACTTCTCTTATTACTTTACAAATTTGATATCAACGTAGAACGTATTGAGCATTACAGTTCTGGTTCATATATAGTTGATCATTATACTCACCACAATCACTTAGCCTTAACAGATTCCAATTCTGACCCCTCCCCCCAGTGTTTATGTCACACCACACCAAACCAACAACTGGTAAGCTGTCTACTGGTTGTACTGTTTTAGAGTCTCTATACTTCTTAACTAAAAGCACCATCCTCCTTCTAGGTCCGTCCTTCCTGTGCCCAATCGCCATATCCAAAATCTGCATCCCCAATATCAGTGACGCCTTGTTTCTGTTATACTCTGTCAGATTTTGATGACTTAACCAATGCTTCAAAGCCCATCAAATTCATTTACAGTACTTCTTGAATGAGTGTACACGCAAGCAACACGTGCACATTCATGTTTTTAGTAATTCTCACACAGTTCAAGTAATTGCTACTCTCATCTGGCCTTGTAATCTCTCTCCCCTTCCTTCTTTTCAGACTACTGCATGTCAAAACAGAAGCAATGTTAGGTTCAGTTACAAATTGTCTTGTGGCTGCTGTTAAAGTATTAGTCTGTGTAGTCCCACAAATTAGCAGTTGTGCAACTTGCATAACACTGCCTCAATAGCATCAACAAATATTCTTTCACCCTTTTAAGGTCAGTTATAACCTTTACAAAATTCTGCAAAAAGAGTATTTACTGTATATAACTTTTATGGTTTGTAGCTGAGCAGTCAGGAGTGGGAGTGCATTGGCACACGGTCTCTGAGTAGACAGAGGTTTGAGCCTGACTGCTGAATACGAGCGATCTGCCCACCCACACTGGACCAGCATAGCAGATTATGTCTATTCTTTCAACATGACTTGTTCAAAAGACCTCCAATCCTGCAATAGATTGACAGTGGCTGCAGGTTTATATCACTTATTATTATTTTGGGTCCTATAATATGTCATAGAATTTTTTTCATAAATTTCTAAGACATCCTACATAAAGTAAACATTATTTAATTTAACCCCTTTATGAGTCAGTTATTTACAACATATGAGTAGGTCCTCCAGAGTGAATTCAACTGCATCAGACCTTGTGGAGTGAGCTTCTTCAATATATCCTTTAGTTTAATAAAAATTCTGTATATTAATACTTTTATATAAATATTAACCTTTTCTTTTTTTTCATTTGATTAGGTAGCATTAAGCTGGTTAATCAAGCAAAATTGAAAGCCATCTTAGCCAAGCGGTCAGCTACTAAGGTGCATAAGTACATGTGCTTTGAGTGACTAGGATCCAAGTCTGTGACTGCTAAATAAGGTGCTATTTCTCATATTTTCTGTATCTTGTGAATTCATCTGAACTGTGTAGTTGTCCTGGAGTATAAACAGAACATTAATTTATTTTATTAGAGTAGAAATATTGTCATAAACCAAAACCAGCATTATAAGCAAATTTCAAGACAGTTCATATATGAAAAGACATTTAGAATGAAAAAAAAAAAAAAAAAACTGTACACCACTCCCAGGGAGTCCACACAAAAAAAAAAAACAGATCTATATTTGTATATCCAGACAATGGCTAAAAAAAAAAAAAAAAATCATCACATAGCTCGGCCCTTTAGTGGATTGAAGACATTTCTGAAATTGTCTAAAAAGTCTGGCATTCAGTCAGAACCACTATTTGCAATATTCGGAAGTTAAATCATTATAACAGAAAAATCTGAAATGTCTAGTTTAAAATGGTCAGTATGTAAATCCTAAAGGCATCCTTTTTTGCGCAAAATGTTATGCATTATATTTTAATGAATACAATGAAGATTACTGATAAAATTCTAATTTTAAGGTTTTAGCTGCAGTTAATTTCAGAGAATATTATTTACCTACTGTAATTTTTACTGTTGTATATTTGGCATCTAAGTTGTCACTTGTGCAAATGCATAAGTCATAATGCATATGATTCTAGGGTTAAATTTACTTATATTTATTACAGTGGTTTTGATTAGTTACTTATAATTTGTACAAATATTTTTAGTGTGAAAGAGTATTGTCGCATCATTGAATGAGCCACTCCTTTTTTCCCTTTCAGTTAGCAGTGAAAGGGGAGAGAAAAGAAAAAAAAAAAAAAAAATTGGATGTCATTTCATATATAAGACAAAGTATCCGCCATCGAATGTGTTTTTAAAAACAGCTTCATTTTCATGAATAAATGGTGACTATTTAGCCTGTTTTAATAACTGTCATCACTCTACTCTTCCGTTTGGCATGGGCTGAGTCCCTATTTAGATCTCGTCCTCCATTGTTGTCGATCTCTTGAATCTTGCATCATTTGTTGATAACTCTGAAAGCCTGTGTTTTCCTTTAGGCATTGGGGCCATTCTCTTTACGGTCTTCCTGGTGGTCTCTTATCTCCAATTCTTCCTGTCAGTACCAGATTAGGCAGCCTGTGTTGTTTCATCCGGTTCAAACCACTGAAGTTGATTTTTGTAGATCTTCTCTATTATTCTGGATTCAAAATTTAGATCTCTCCTTACTTGTTCGTTAGTTTTATGTTCTCTCCAATTTGTTTCATTTATTTTCCTTAGACATCTCATTTCAAATGACATTTTTTGCCTTTCTTTCTTATTTATTCTTCAATTCTCTGATCCATAAATTGCTGTGGATATGATGACAGTTTCATATAGTTTAATTTTTAGACTATTTGAGATTTTATTGCTCTTCCATATGTTTTTGAGTTGTTCATGTCTGTCCACCCGATGTTCAGTCTGTGATTAATTTGGTCAGTATTACTTAGGTTGCTGGTTATTAGAGAGCCCAGAGGTATACAAATTTTTCTACTTGCTCTATTTGTTGATTTTGGATGTTTATGTCTTCTATGTTTTTTCCTATATGCATTACTTTGGTTTTATTTAAATTAATATTAATTCCATAATTGTTGCTTGCTTTATAGATGTTTGTTAATATTTCTTTTAGTTGTTCTTTGGTTTCTGTTAAAATCACAATATCATCTGCATATTTTATGTGGTTTATATTTTTTTCCATTTATTATTGTGCCTCTTTTTCCTTCAATTGATTTCATTAGTTTTTCTAGGTAGATATTAAATAGATATGGAGATAAAGGGCATCCCTGCATGACTTCTTTCTCAATTTCAAATTTCTCTGTTTTAATAATAATAATAATTTATTTATCCCTATTTTATGTTACACTTTTTTTGGGAGATAACAGCAAAAAGGGAGGGAGAACATAAGCCAATGGCTTTTTAGGGGGGGGTGTTCCCTTAGGTTGTTTAAGGTTGTTGAATTTTACTATTGCTCTTGTATTTTTGTAGAAATTTTTTTACAAACATGATTATTTCACATGATCAAGTGAGATTTTTTGTAGTTGCTTCATTAAATTTTCTCTATTTACAGAGTCAAATGCCTGCTTGAAATCGATGAAGCAGAGATAGAGGTTTCTTCTTATTCCAATATTTTTCTGCAATGATGTTTAGTGTGAATATTTGGTCTATTGTTGATCTGCCTTTTCTAAATCTTGCTTGTTCTTCCCCTATTGTTTCTTCATATGTTTTAAGTATCCTATTTTGTAAGATCCTTATAAATTTTTATATATATGGTTTGAAAGGGTAATGGGTCTATAATTCTTACAATTTTCTTTATCTCCTTTTTGTGTATAGGTAATATTATTCCACTTTTCCAGTCTTCTGGTATATCACCTGTAAATAAAAATAGATTAAACAATTGTGCGAGGTGTTTGAACATTGCATCGCCTCCAAATTTCCATAGTTCTGCTTGGATACCATAATTTCTGGGTGCCTTTGTCATTCTTCATTTGGCTAATTGTTTTATGAACTTCTTTTGTTATCGAGGGTGCTTTATCTCTTCTGTTATCTATTTTTCCTTTCCCTTTGAACAGTGTTTGGTAATATTCTTTCCATATTTTTTTAAATTTCTTGCGTGTTTCCTGTTTTTATTTTTCATCGTCAGCGTTTTCGGGATGTATGTTTTAGAGAGTTCCTTTATAACCCGGTAGTATTTCAAATAAGAACCTGCAAAACAAATCGCTTGATCCCCACCCCCTCTTTTTTGTAGACAGTTGACCTTATTAAAATGTAAGAATTGACATGTCACTGTGAAGTTCATTTTCAGTTTCGACAGTTGAGGGAAAGGTTCCAGCAATTAAATAAATCTACCCTGTATACAGAGTTCCTACATATAACACAAACATTCTGTTTCGCATTCATTAAATTGAAACTGAGAATTCTGTTAAAAGTAGTGAAAATCTTATTCTGATTGATGAAATTAGAACTATAGTGAAACAATTTGAATGAAGTGTCTAGGCTAATGGTCAAGCTTGTACAAAGATGAGAACAAATATCTGAAGGGGATCATAAAAAAAACGTGTGCATTAAAGACTAGTGAAATTCCATGGTTCAAAAAAAAAAAAAGAAAAAAAAAAAAGAAAGATAGAATTATCATCCGCTGCAACCAACATTGTTTTCAATACTATTAAAGCATCCCATGAGATTTCTGCAACTGAAATGGAACATTTAAAATCTCCAAAACTTTTCATCCTTTAGATAGTAAAAATAAGTTCAGAAAAATACAAAGTCCAAGATTTCAGTGGGGAAAAAACTTAAAAAAAATATATTAAAACTGTTGACAGCTTCAACAAGGACAAAACTTAAAAAATGTTTTAATACATTTAAGTTTTGACCTCGAAGCTGTGTCAACAGTTTTGGAGCCAATATTCAAAGAAATTCATAAAAAACAAACAAAAGAACAACAACAAACACTTCAGTTTTTGAATTTGGAAGCAGCTGGTAATTTTTATGATGATTCCCCTGATGCAGAACCAGAGAATGGATCAGATAAAACCAATTTCGATTTATAAATCTCATACTAGAAGGAATAAGGGAAGCGAAAATAAAATTGCAAAGCTTCACAATACTTGGACACTAATATTAAACGTGGGTGAAGTAAATTGCCAGATTACTGGTTTTAACTTTATGTTAATTAATCAGTTAGCATTAATTTTACTAATATCAATAATCTTTGAATACCTATTTAATTATATATAAAAAATGTTATAAAACAATGGCAATTACAAACAGCAATTAAAAAAAATTTCAGTAGAAATATAATTGACGGTGTATTTTTTAATGTTGATTTTGAATGTGTGTATTTTTTCCTAGCACTCTCTGTTTGCAAGATATTTTGCATTTTAATGTAGTTGGATTTTGGTGTCTGTTCACATTACTTTGACAGCTGACTGGAAAGTTCTAGAGTTTTCTAGATCTTGCTGCAGTGGTTAATTTCTGGCTGTCTCTAGACTATTCTACCTCCATCCTGCTCCCTGTATGTCAACACAGAAAGCATACCTTTCAGCCTGATCAATCAGTCAGAGGTAAACACACAAGTTAATGTTGTTAACTCACACTCTTAAAACTCCAACTGATTAGTAAACTCATGCTCCTTGTATATTTATATTTTTCCAGTTTCAGTTAAACATGCTTTTAAAATGTCATGTCAGTGCATCAATTATATTTTATGCATGGTGATTACAGAATTAATTCTCACAATCTATATAATGCCCTATAAAATAAATAAATACCGATTTACTATAAGTGAGAGGTACATAAGATACTTCCAATCTTATATACTGGACAGCACAAGGCCAAAGGGGCTTGCATTATAGAATTATAACACCATTACACATGGCTCAGGCATAAATTTGAATAAAAAAATAAGAAAGGCTACATTACAATATAACTAAATAGCAATATGAGACAAACTCTGAATATAAATAAGATTAACTGAACTGTCTGAGCAGTTCAGAATTTTTCCAACAGGATCAGAGGTATTATCCCATAGTAAGGCAATGGCACTGCATGTCAGGTTGCATACAAGTCTGGGAGCCTCATTTTAGGAGGGAGGATGTAGGTCTGTCAGAATGAGTGCAGAGAAGAGCAACAAGATTAGGCAAGGACACGAAAGGGTACCCTTTAACAAGGAAGATTCCAGTTCTGAAAATTGCAGGTCTGGAAACTAGGAATCTGCAAGGAAACCTGATTGAAACATGTAAAGCTTAAATGGATTGAGTAAACTAAATGCTAATGGCATCCTTGCTTTTTCCTGGGTGATGTACATAAGGTGACATAAATTTAAATTGAAAAAGGACAGTTGCAGGATAGATGTGCAAAAATTTGCTTTCAGCCACAGTGACCGAAGAAACTTCCATCTAGTATCATGGTAGGGTGCAGTTTGAATAAATCTAAGGAAGGATTAGAGAGGTTATAAGAGGGGATGGACAAATGACATGGAGTATTTTTTTTTCCTTTTCGCTGTATAAGTTTTCTTTCTTGCATCATTTGCCATTATTAACACCTATACTAACATTCATTTGTAGAGAAAGGGAAATTTAAGATTTAATGTCACTTGAGTCATGGATATGGTAAAACTAAATCCTGATTAAACGTTTGATATTCAATTGATTCAATCAGGACAAGTGATCTCTTCATATATACTATGAAGTAATATGGTATGGCTGATGCTGCATAAGCTCATACACTTGCTTTCTTGCACCACATACCACTACACTAACTCTGCTTTACATCTCTGGGGCTGGTTAAGAAATAAACGTTAAGCAGCAATGCCATCCACTATTCCCATGGTGAGCCAGTGAATCATGTCAATACAGGTAGTTCTCGACTTGACGAGTTAATTAGTTCCTAGCACGTGCGCTCGTAAAGCGGGAATTAAATCCCATATACAACTTTAAAAATAGGGGTTACGTTCTCAACAATGAAATTAGTTAGCTAATTAGTTTGTTTAAACAATGATTAATTCATCCAAAGAAATTAAAACAACCTGTAAAATCAACCAAATTATAATAATAAATAATTATTTATGGACTTACACAATTTAAAGAATGTTTATTCTTCATCATCGACTAAATGCATACTCGTTGATCACTCATTATTGACTCGGCAATCGTTGGTTTATTGCACAAGGAGTGGTCTTCTTCAGAAATGCTTCAAGAGGTGTTTATTTCCAAGATAATCTTCTCTTTTCTTTACAAATTTCAATGGATGGCGAAGCATTTTTTAACGGAACGCACAAATTGCAACTAACACGATTTGCGCGGAGTAACACGACGAAGCTTAATTTATTTATACAATTGAAGATGTCAGTAAAGGGGAAACACATTTCACCATAATAACGCAAAAAAAAATTACACAATTCCAGTTATCGATATTTTCGTAAATGCAATAACATCGAGTTTACTACCCGTTTATAATTGCTTGCAGTAACAGAAAGGCCCAATAAACTGGAAAGTGCAAATTATTTGTTTTATGGCCGTGATCTCCAGAAATGTGCTTTAGAAAAATGTCACAAAGACATTCAAAATTGGTTCTTATAATAGAACATATGATAATGATGAAAGTGTAGTGCATTTTAGTGATTTGAATTGGTAACTAATACAATTTGCACCTTAAAACGACCTTTTAGACAGTTATATAACGGAAATTTCAAACTCCGAGGTCGGGGAATGAATTGCCAAAAATCAATGTGTTATTGGGTTAACATTACAATACGATGGTGTCTCTGCAAAGGATTAATATCGTAAAGCTGGGTACACTGCATCGTATAGCTACAAGCGTGGTTTGAAATGCAGTATTTATGAATTTTTAACATTCATTTTTTGCAATTAATGTTCATATTTTTGATTTTGTTGATACCTGATACTTCGGGGGAAAAAAAAAAAAAACCAACTCGTAAACCCAGAAACTTGTAAAGCGAGAACTGCATGTACTGATATTTAGCAAAAATCAAATTGAAAGACAGAAGGGGTGGGGAAAGAGAGAGAGAGAGAGAGAGAAAAGAAAAAAAAAAGCAGATCACTAAAGGCACTAAATCAGATAGTTACAGTGAACTATCTGTTTGTGACCCATCGAAACAGTTTGTATGAGCTCTGAATCAGAATCTAAATTTCCAGAACCAAAGAAGCCTCATCTTATAACCCAAAGTGAATTAATTATCTTTTGCATGATTTATGTCTAAGGCTCAGGCCGAGTTTTTGGGATCTAAGCTGAAGGAACGGAATTTACTGCAAAAATATATAACTGTATCTGTATTTTTTAAATGACAAAAAAGACTTTTTCATATTTTGCTATGGAAGATTAATTTTTCAACTGTAATGATGTTTATGGGCTGCTTATGATGCCCTCGGAAGAGAGGATAAACCAGAAAAATGGAGGCTTTTTATCAACCCTTCAATATAAGTCTAAAATCTGTACTTCTCCACAACAGAAACAATACATCCATCTATACCAATCGGTCATGGTGTTCACATGAAAGATTCCCTATAAAAACTGGAACTCCTCTTAAGAAAAAAAGTATAATAAGTACAAGTGGCATATCTGTAGAGATATGCTGCTTATACTATTCATAATAGGTTTGGTATCCCTCACACAAATACTGATCTAGGAGAAGGAAAGGGGAAAAAAAAAAAAAAAAAAAAAATGCCTTCTATAAACCCCTCATCAATAGAACAAAAAATGCTTAAAGTTAGGACTAAGGAAGAATTTTGTAAAAGCCAGGAACAGGAATGCAGATGACTTTCAATATTTAAAACTGAAATTTCTACGTTTCAGTGATCCCAGAATCAAATAAGGCGTAGTCATCTCTCAGAGAAAGTTACGAAAGATGAACATTGTGAAAGAGTGAATCCTGAATACTTTGGAACTGGAAGCATGAAATCCTTCAAGAAACTTTGTGAACATTTTTTGGTCAGCAGCAGCATAGCAGACAACTATAAAATCTTTGTTGAAAATGCAAAATCTGTTGCAATATGTCTCTAAAAATACACTTCCTCCATTCCCATTTAGACTTTTTCCTAGATAACCCTGGATACTTTTAAAATGTTGAACATAGTGAGCATTTTCATCAAGGTATTGCTGCTGCCATGGAGAGGCATTACCAAAGAAGGTGGAAGCCAAGTATGGCAGCAGACTGTTACTAGAAATCAATCACCAATTCCTGATTTAAAAAAAAAAAAAAAAAAATTAGGGTAGATGCCTCATGCTAAAAAAGTACAGTACTGTCCTTTATATAAAAAACACAGTTCCACTGGACCAGTGCTTTTCATTAAAGTGCACAGTGCAATAGCAAAGAAATTTGTGACGAAGTCTGCAAACATGAGATTGACAAACTAAAGTTGAAAACTTAGTTTGTTCAATGGTACATACAGAATGAGGCCATGCCCTACTTGAACAAGTACAATCAATACATTTTCAGTATACTGATGTATAATAAATGTTCATTCCACAAATATGGACAGTTAAAATAGAGACTATAATCTGAAGTAAACAGAACCAAGATTAACTCAGATAATAAAGAATGATAAACAAAAAACATATTTTGCAATTTCATTTATTAGAATTAATAAAAAACTAATTGAAAAAAAAAAATGTTTTTATTAAATAACATTGAAAAACCAAAGTGTTTTATTAGTATTAAATATTACAATTAGTAATAATAAAGTTGCAAGGAAGGAAGCTTATACATCAGCAAAATAATAATAATAAATAAATGTTTGCCCATCCTTCCTGATAATTTTTTTCCTCTTTTAAATTTATTCGCATTACTGGCTACTACTACCTCAATTGGAAGTTTATTCTAACTATCTGAAAAAGAGTGAGAGAGATTATTATGTCAGCATTTAGTTTATTCAAATCATTTTAAGCCTTTAACATTTTAATCTGGTCTTTATATAGATGTTCAGTTAACAGATGCTATAATTTGTAGAATCCAAGTCTCTTTTGGTAAGAACACCTCTTATTCTCCTGACTAATTTCACTACTCTCCTTTGCAACAGATCTGTGTCCTTAAAATGAGGTTTTCAAACCTGTATGTTGTATTCAAGATGTCGCATAACCATTTCCTTATATACAATGGAATAATTATCTCTCCATCCTCGCTAAAAAAATTCCTGCACGTCATTAGCAGACCCCATGAGCTAACTGTCCTGCTTAGAGAGCTTTGTATTGGACTAGACAATTGTTTCTGTCTTTTCATTCTCAACCTTTTATAATTTACACATTAAGAGAATATACTAAGGCCTTCAGAAGATAAAACATTATTTATCAAATAAGTATATATGCCAATAAAATCACATGAAAATTTGATTGTCATTCAACTGACTTGATGGACAGGTTAGTTCGGCAACAAAGTTGCCAAAGCACTGCAGCATCATTTTCTGATTTTACTGAATTTTTCACAGATGTGAGAGAGAATATACAAAAACTGAAAATTATTTTGCTTTGGTTTCCTACCCATTTTTCTGTGACTTGGATAATGTT
This sequence comes from Mastigoproctus giganteus, assembly GCF_048544385.1. Taxonomy (NCBI): domain Eukaryota; kingdom Metazoa; phylum Arthropoda; class Arachnida; order Uropygi; family Thelyphonidae; genus Mastigoproctus; species Mastigoproctus giganteus. The sequence continues at coordinate 11,935,240 of NC_143584.1, forward strand.
CTTACTAGTGTTCTCATTAATTTACACAGTAACAATGTACCGAAGTGTTACTTTCCACAATCACAAGGCAATTAAGACCACAAGGTATCAACATATCAATTATGCCTGTAAATTCTTTTAGCATAAACTCAGCAAAAGCTTGAGCAATATGGACTTGCATATGCAAGTCCAAGCAATTTGCTTACCAAGTTGGTGTAGTTTACTGCATAAGGTAAAACTAAATTCTGGAGTCCTGCAATAATAAATTTTGATTATTATTTCCAATTGGCAAGTCCCAGTGAAGGGCCTTGCAAATGAGAGAGCAGGGCAACTGAGTCGGAACAATTTATTTTTCTACTACTAAGTACTGTATATAAAAGTTAGACACAGACAAATCTGTAGCAATATTTCATAGTCAGCCTTTGTACTATAAAGGTTTAAGTTAGGAATTTGTGTTAAAATACAGAATTAGTGCTTAGTTTCCCCCCGCCCCTCTTTTTTTATATAATTCAACCTCAAGTATTTCTTTATATTATTATTGTTTGTATTTTTTAATGTTAGCACAGTTATGTGATAAAAAAATAACAATATACATATGCTAGATAAAAATTAAACACAATGAGATGGCAGTTAGCTAACTAATAGACAATTGACCAGTTCACATAACTAATTTGCTCATACATACAATCACAAAACTATAAGAAGCTTCTGACTATATGAAGTCACCAGACTGGTACAAATTAAGATGATTATTTTAACACTCAAACTTGTTGCTCATATCCATATCGTGTATGTTCAATTTATCAGTAGAAATGTGTTGGTGAGCCAGTTTTCGTGTTGTGCCAGCTGAAAAATTTGGAAGGGGGCACAAACATCATTTGCTTTAGACTGGCAAACTACAGCCTCAATTGAAGAGAACTTCAGAAATTTTATTTTTTGTCAAAAGGTATTCACTCCAGTCCTCTCCCAACAAATGCAAAGTGATCACAGCGTACTGATGTGGGATTTACTTAAAGATGTAAACTATCATCAGGGGTAAAGGGAAGGTTTTTTTTTTTTTTTTTTTTTTAAGGTGAGTATGGCAGTCTCAGAGAGCTTTTAAATTACATACAGTGGGACCACCTGATCATGTTACCAACAGTAAAGTCTAAATGGGAGCATTCAAGAAATTAATCTTGGAAGCTACTGGGCTTTTCATACCAACTAAGAAATATTCTTCAAAGTTTAGGCCCAAATGGTTGTCAGATGAACTAATGAATCTCTTGGCAAAGAAAAAAAGATTAATGGGATGCATATAAATTATCAGGCGACACAGAAACCTGTGACAGATACAAGCTATTCTGTAATCAAGTCACAAAGGAGGTTAGGAGAGCAAAGGCAGATTACGAGAAATTGCTGGTAAAGGATGCAAAGTAAATCAGCAAAGACTGCTTTACTTATGTAAACTCCAGAAGGAAAGGGAAGAATCAGATTGGTCCACTTGATATCGATGGTTTGACTGTTGAGAATTCTTCTCAGGCAGCTGACAAACTGAATGAGTATTTTGTATCTACATTCATCACGAGGAATTCTGTATGGAAGTTGAGGCCAGAGTTTTATCACACTTTAACAGGGAACTAAATGGTTTTGTAATAACTAAGAGGAAAGTGGAGCAGAAATTGTTGAAGTTAAATATAAGAAAGGCACCTGGGGTGGATGAGATCTATCCAAATATATTAAGGGTGGCAGGAAACCCTTAGCCATAATTATGATCCTTGGACTCAGGAGACCCCAAAGACTGGAGATGTGCAAATGCATCCCCAATTTAAAGGGGAATCAAAGGGTGACACTAGATCCCTGTTTCAGTCCCGTCCATTTTGACATTTTTGGCAGGCTTGGCTCCAAATTACCACCCTGAAATTAACTAATTATTTCTATATTCTCAGCTCTATCCAACAGTTCTGGCACCAGCAAGTTTCAGTTGTGTAGATAGAGCAAAACTTATAAGGTAAAAATCACCACAGCAGACTAATAAAGGGCTGGCCCTTTATTTCTGTTCTAACTTCATTATTTTCCACAGAACAGAAGCCCTAACTTGTATTCTATGGAAAATAATGGAGTCAATGGTTAAATGAGCAATGCAGGATAATCTAGACAAGACTGCAGTTATAGTTCAGACAGCATGGGTTTGTTAAGAGGAAATATTGTCTGACCTTATTGATTGGTTACTACAATGAGGTCACAAAGGAACTGGACACAAAAATAATTTTGTTATCATACACTTGGATTTCAGGAAAGCTTTTGATACTGTTAAACATAATAGACTGCTGTACAAATTGGAGCAGTATGGCATTAAGGCCAAGTTGTTGCTATGGGTAAAGGGATGGTTGAGTGGGAAAAGATAAGAGTGGTAATCAATGAACAGCATGCTTCATGGACTAATGTTATTAGTAGTGTCCCCAGGGTTATGTGGTGGAACCATGTTGTTTTCTATATTTATCAATGATATTGATGAAGGCATATATCAGAATTAATGTCTAAGTTTGCAGATGATACAAAGGTTGGCAGAGTTATTAATGACAGTAAGCTGCTGCAACAGGATATAGGAAAGTAGGGCAGATGAGTTGAGAAGTGGAAACTGTTGATAGCTGTATACCATATTTCCAACACAAATCTTAATATGTGGTTGGCCTTTACATAACAGAACCTAACCCCGAAAAATGTGTAGTGGGAGACAGGCTATCTCTGGTAAGTATACTATGTAGCTTGAAATTTCCCTAGTAGTGCATTTGTTTTGCTGATGAAACTTACTGAGGGATAGAATGTCTGTAGTTAGCCTCAGCAGCTCGCAGGAACCAGTCTCTCTCTCTCTCTCTCTCTCTCTCTCTCTCTGTGTGTGTGTGTGTGTGTGTGTGTGACACTGCTACATGCCTTAAACACAATTTGGCCTCAGCAATGATCATGACTTAGGCTAAGCCACCTCTCAACTTGCTCACCAGAGATCATATATCCTACTATGCAGTAGTATTTCAATTTCATACAATCATTTTAATGTTTTTACCTTATATTTTTTTAAACCTACAGTTCTCATTTTTAAATTTTACTAGAATTTGTTAGTCTGGCTGGTCAGCAATAAAAGAGTGCATAATGTAGTGCCTTACCTGACATCAGAAATATTTTTCAGTTAATACATTATTCTTTTACAGTGGAAGCTATTTATAGCGACCCTCTTTTTAACATCCCACATGTTAAAACATTCTATGCGGTTGGTCCCTGCCAACTTCTCATTAACCTAATAATATTTTATGAACAATCAATATAATGCCCTTCCAGTTTGCTGTTTTCTCATTCCCGGCGTGGGGGGGGGTGTCATTATATAGAATTTCAACTGCATCATGCATAAGCTTCATACAAAAAGAATTTCAAACATTGACAAATACTTCCCCAAGCCATAAATAAAGTACACTACGACAGCAGAACTCACTCACTCTTTAAATGTTGGACATGGATACATATAGTAGCTAATGTAGGGTAGTTCCTTAATGTTAGTTCAACTCTGCCACGGTACTCTGCAACATGGCCAGGAAATGAGTATATTGCTGCTTTTGCAGTGTGTTTAGTTTTTTCTGGTCACTTTGCTACTAGGAAGCTGCTTCCTAGTAGGAAAATGTTCAGAAAGCATTTTCTCAGTTGCTACCCATCCATGCCATGAAGAGGCAGGTCAGATATACCTGATGTTACTCCTCACAAGTGCTAAAGGAAAATTAGGGAATCAAAAAATTCAACATTAGGGAGGCACTTTAAAAGAGGATGTTAATGGGCCCCAACGAGTGGCTAGATGACAATGGATATCAGGAATTTTTCTCCTCCCATGAAAAGTAAAGCAAGTACATCTCTCATGGTACAACACATCACAACTCTGAAGAGGCCAGCCATATATAGATCCTCCCAGTATTATCAGTCTCTCATCATAGGAAAGAAGAAATAAAAATAAAAAAATAAATAAAAAAATAAAAACCAATACAATATAAATCAAAATGAACCTTGCACTGAATGCGCACGGTGCTAGCAAGGTTTAGCTGATATAGGCAATTTCTTGAGACAAGTAGAGGTGATATTCAAATAGAAAAGGGCTAACTTGCTGGAAGTTGCATAACTTTTTGAAATAACATCATGTATGTGGGGGTTGAGTCAATTCCCAATTTTAAACTGTTATATCGCAGCTATTTTTCAGTATTTCTTATCTTTTTTTAACATGCCAATTACCAAAACTGTATGGACTATAAATCAAAATGTTTTTCATATTACTTGCAATTTTTTTTTTTTTTTTTTTAAATTCCTAAGTAGGGCAGATTTGTTGGCTTTTTTATTATTTTTTTTATTTAACACCTGAACTTAAAGGCAAATGGTGTAAAAATAAAGTATTTTTCATTAACATTTGTTTTTTTTTTGTTGGTGAAGAAGTCTTTCAGAATATGTAATTTCACATTCATATTTACAATAGTTATGTTTAAAATTTTTAAATATACAATCCTGAAAACATTATGACTGCAGCATATCAAGATTCATCATTCATTTTTGTATAAAATGAAAAGGATACTACTGATCTCACTGAAAATCTAATATTTCAAGTTCCTAACTGCAATTGTTTTAAGATTTTTCTTTTTTTATAAAATCATCCCAGTTATTTTTTAATAAAATTAATCTGTCATCTTCAACAGAATACTCTGTGAAATACTAGCTGTTACATAAACAAATAAAATTTTTTTTACAAGTTGTGTTCATATGCTTCCTTGATTTCGAGTGCTGGTCAAGACATCAAAAGCATATATTGTTGGTATATCAGACGTGGTGCCACATTGATATAAGCAGTGCAGAATTGGAATTTGGGGAGTAAATTGTGTACAGAAAGGGAGGAGGGGATACGCTGTTAGTTAAGAAACAAAATCTAAGGAAGTGCATCCAATTGACATTGGTGGACAATGCAATGTAGAATCACTGTGGTGTGACATAAGCACTAGGAAAGGGAAAATGGGAGTAGGTGTGTGTTATAGGCCTAATGCATCTGATGAGTATAGTCAGTCCTCGTATAGCACGATAGTTGTGTTCCTAGAAACCCTCGTGCATGGTAAAAATAGGGTTATGTGCCGACTACCCAAGTTTGAACACACATTTGTAACCAAAACATTACCAAACACAATAAATAATCGTAATAAAATACATAAGTATTTTATTACGACTATTACGTAATAAAATATTGCTAATGCTTTTGCTTCTATCGTAAACAAACTTGTTTTTTGTTTGATTTTCTATCGAAACAGATGACAGCCGTTCCATCTCTTCCAATTCTTTGTCTTAATCTAATGGATTTTAATTACACTTTGAGTTGTTCCTGCTATGAAAGTTGTTTTTATTTTCTCTGCATTCTTTCTAATTCTCGGCGTTGCCTCATTTAGGTCTGTAGCAAGTGCAATATCACATGGTCTTTCATTTCGCTCAAAGCTTTTCACAATTTCATATTTTTTCTCTATCGACAGAGGCGGACTGGCCATAAGCCTTATCGGGGAAACCCCAGTGGGCCAGAGGTCGGTGTGATTTTGGCCATAAACGCTAGTATGATGCCACTACAAATTTTCCCGGGTAAGGATTTTTGACCTAGTCCACCTCTGTTTATCGATATTGCTTTTCTTTTTCTCTCTGAATCTGCAGTGTCTTCACCAGGACGCTTCCTTTTCACACCTTTTAAGTATTTTACTCATTTTTAGGGAATAAAGCACAATTACAAAACGAGGAGGCACGCTTGATACACATACACAAAGCTGCACGCGTGTAGTAACTGAATAAACAACACCGTAAAGGCAGAGACACACTATGAACACATCACATTTTACTAAAGCACATTTCTGGGGTTACTACCATAAAACAAAAACAATTTCCAGTTGCCTTCCTGCTAGTGGAATCTGTTATAAACTGGTAGTAAACTCGATCTAATTGCATTTGTGATTATACCGATAGCTGGAATTGTGTTGGTTTTTACGTTATTATGGTGAAATGTGTTTCCCCTTCACTGATATAAAAACATAAATACATTTTCAGAATCTTCTCTTCATTCCTATTGTGTTGCATTCAGTTGGGGTGATTCCGTGTTCGACTGCCATTTCTTGTAAACACAAAATCGAATTGTGCATAAGCGAATTCGGTTCGTGTTATATAAGATATTGTTCCCCTATTTATCAATTGTGTAGTGTAAACACGTGTTATACGAGGACTGACTGTATAATGAGGAATTGCGCAGAGAAAGAGTGGGCCAGTAAATCAGATTGTTATAATGGGAGATTTTAACTTCCCAGATATTGAGTGGAACTTGTGGGTTGGTAACTGACACACTATCAAGACTTTTGTGGATTTATTGGATGCCCGTTTCTTCAGCAACATGTCCGAGAGGCAACCAGAGAGAGTAATAATCTGATTAACAGCAATGATTCTTCATGCGTTAAGAATCTGCACATAAAGGAACCACAAGGTGCCAGTGACAACAGTGAACTGATGTGGGATTTACTTCAGGGGTGGTAAGGGGAAGGGTTTTTGCTTTCATAAAGGTGACTAGTGGTCTCAGATAGTTTTTAAATTCTATACAGTGGGATCAACTGATGAAGTTACCAACAATGAATTCTAAATGGGAGGCCTTCAAGGACTTAATTTTGGAGGTTCTAGGCTTTTCATACCAACTAAGCAATACTGTTCAAAGTTTAGGCCTAAATGGATGTCAGATGAACTAATGAGACATTTGGCAGAGAAGAAAAATGCATCTGATACATATAAATTAACAGGTAAAACGGAAGCTTAAGATGGTCTGTAACCAAGTCACAAGGAGGTTAGGCAGGCAAAGGCAGATTACAAGAAATCTTTGGCAGTGGATGTATAGAAAAACAGCTAAGAGTTCTTTACATAAGCAAAGAACTTAGAATTTACATAAGTAAATTCTAGAAGGAAAAGGATGAATCAGATTATTCAGATGGTTTGACTATTGATGATCATGCTCAGGTAGTTGATAAACTGAATAAGTATATTGCATCTACATTCACACACAAGGAGTTATCCAGGGAGGGGAATGCCGTCTCCCCTCCCTGAATAACTCCTCGTGTGTGAAAAAGTGATTTTGTAATAATTGAGAGCAATGTGGAGGAAAACTGTTGAAGTTAAACCTAAGGAAGGTGCCTGGAATCTATCCAATTATATTAAAGGAGGCAGCAAAGGAAGTAAGAAAACCCTTATAATCATGAAATCTTCGTTGAACCCAGGGGATGTCCCCATGGACAAGAGATGTGCAAATGTGTCCCCCAATTCACAAATGGGGATCAAAGGGTGACACGAGTAATTACAGACTTGTTAGTTTGACTTCTGTTCCAAGGAAAACATTGGAGACACTGGTTAAGGAAGCAACGCAGGATCAGCTAGAGAAGACTGCAGCTATAGTTCAGACACAGCATAGGTTTATTAAGGTGAAGTCTTGTCTCACAAAATTGATTGGATTCTATGATGTGGTCACAAATTGGATGCAAAGAATAATGTTGGTATCACATACTTGGATTTTAGGAAAGCTTTTGATGTACAAATTGGAGCAGTATCGCATTAAGGGTAAGTTGGTACAATGGATAAAAGTTTGGCTGAGTGGAAGAAACAGAGTGGTTATCAATGGACACTGCTCTTTGTGGACTAATGGTATTAGTGGAATCCCCCAGGGTTTGGTGTTGGGCCCATTGTTGTTTTCAATATTTATCAATGATATTGACGAAGGTATATCAGGGTTGTTAATGACAGTAATAATAGTACACTACTGTGATAAAATCTGGAAAAGTTGAGCAGATGGGCTGAGAGGTAGCAACTGAAGTGTAACTTTGACAAATGTAAAGTACTGCATATGGGTAGCAGTAACTCCAGAGTACTGTATCAACTGGGTGATACTACACTGAGAGTAGCAGAGAATGAAAAGGACCTGGGGGTAATTGTGCAATCAGATATGAAATTTTCTGAGCAGTGCAAAAAGGCTGCAAGGGTAGCTTGTGTCTTGGCAATGATATACAAGAATTTTTCCCCCTCACTTGAGAGGGCATAAATTCAATTTGAGGAAAGAAAATTGTAGTATAGGTGTGCAGAAATTCGCCTTTAGCCAGCAGGTGGTTGATAGTTTGAACAAACTTCCATCCGTTGTAGTGGAGGTCAGCAACTTAAATAAGTACCTACTCAGTTTTTGTGTAGTCTTATATGAAGTTCTCTGAGCAGCTTAGACAGGCTGCCAGGACAACTCATGGGATTTTGTCAATGATAAGCAGGAATTTTGCTAGCAGGTATAAGGTGATTATCCCAGTGTATAAGGAAATGGTCAGGCCGTATCTTGAGTACTGCATACAGGTCTGGAGGCCTCATTTCAGGAAGGATGTAGGGCTGCTGGAATGGGTACAGAGAAGGGCAACAAGATTGGTGAGGGAGAACAAAGGGATGTTCTTACCGAAGGCTTCATTTCTGCAAATTGCAGTGTCTAGAGACTAGACATCATTGAGGTGTTTAAGGCTTTGAATGGATTGTGTAGGTTCAATGCTGTTGGGATTCTTCCTCTCACTCAGGCTATGCACATGAAGGGGCATAAATCCAAATCGGTGCCTTAATGTATAGAGAGGAAGGATGGCTGATTGCTGGAACAAGCTTCCATTTGTTGTTTTGATTGTGGATGGCTTGAATAAATTCAAGGAAGAACTAGACTAACTACTGGAAGTGAAATGAGATTTATTTTTTTGGCTGATGCTGTATAAGTCATTAGTAATACTAAGTAACAATTTTCTGGCTCAATTTCTGTCTAGACAACACCAGCAAATATGCACCTCCTTCTATTCCATTATTGTAAAAACAGTGTCACCTGTTTATAAGGGATGACCATGCTGAGAAAATTTCTACCCTGTGATCTTTGCACAATCACACCAGGGCCAAATTTCTTACCAAGACTAATCATAAACCCTTTTAACATGTGTTGGCAAAATTCAGCTACAACTTGCAGGTTTTTTCCGAACATCATAACTGTAAAGTAAATCAACTGCTCTCTTGTGCTTAACATCATTAGTACCAACATCAGCTTTTATGCCCTTAAAAGACAACGTTCTTCAATATTGACAAAATTTGTTGAGATTGTAGAAGTTGGTGGCAGAAGTACCCAGTCACATTCCATATCATTACTGCATGAAATATTTTGTTTCCAACAATGGAATCACCAGGAATAAGAACCTACTGTGGTACCAGTACATTCTGCTCGTGGTGCTCCCATCTTGTGGCCAAATCATGTGTTTGGGGTCTACCATTAATGTAGCTGAGTATTTGATGAGTCTCCCCCTCCCAATTTAATTCCTTCAAGGGCATTGACCCTTTTCTTCAATGTACTGTATTCCAATTTTTAAGTGCCTGGAATTCTGTGGCTCTCATCACGTACTTCCTACTAACACTAAGAGAGCTCAGAACAGGGACAAGGAATTTTTCATGTATGTGAATACAAGGAAGAAAAAAGCAAATCAGATTGGACACTTTGTGTACTGGGTGTGGCTAAGTCTTAGACAACCTAGCTGATGTTGGGGATGAATTGAACAGGTAGTTCACATGTCTTTACTAAAGAAAAACCCTTCATGCTGAGAAAAAGCTGTGTGACTGAGGCCACATGTCCTGAAATTAGTGATTTCAAAATTACAGATGACTGTTTATTAGAAAAACATTTGAGCGTAAACGGAAGTAAGGCCCTGAGAGGGATGGTACATACCCAGTAATTTTGAGGGAGGCCACCAGGGAGTGTACTGAATAATTGAAGTTAATTATGAGAAATCCTTGGACTTAGGAGAGATTCCTTTTAACAGGAGAAGTACCAACCAATCACCAATAAATAAAGGCAGTCCTAAGATTGAAGTTGGTAACTACAGAACAGTTAGTCAAACCTCAGTGGAAGGGAAAATCTTAGAGACAATGATTAATAGTGCAATCTAGGGATATTTAAATAGAAATAACATTCTGAGAGGACACAAAGTATGGTTTTTTTAAAATTAAAATCATATTTAATTAACCTAGTAAACTATTTTGACTCTACCAAGGCATTTGACTCAGTCCCTCATGAAAGGTTACTGTACAAACTTGAACATGTTGAGATTACTGGAAAAATTCTAATTGCTGGGTGACTGCAGGACAGAAATCAGAGTTGTGAATAATTGATATTGTTCAGATTGGTGTAAAGTCAAAAGTGAGGTTCCCCTAAAGACCAGTTCTTGGATCACTGTTGTTTCTGATTTTCATAAACAACAAAGCCATAGAAGGTATGACATCAAAATTTGCAGATGACAAATTGGTAGAGTAGTTAGCATTAGCTGAGGCATATGATGCAAGACAGCATGCTTATACAGTATCAGCCAAAAAAAAAAACCTTCCCATTTCACCCAACCAGTTAACTCCAAATGTTTGTCTAGTTCAGCATTAAATTTATTCAATGCTTCAACTTCCACAACAACAGATGGAAGTCTGTTCCAGCAATCAACTACATGCTGGCTAACGGCACACTTCCGCACATCTATTCTACAACTCTCTTTCCTCAATTTGAATCTATGCCCCCTCAGGTTCTTAATGAGCAAGCAGAAGAATTCCATCAGCATTCAGCCTGCTCAAACCATTCAAGGCATTATACACCTCAATCAGATCACTTTGCAGATGCCTAATCTCCAAATGCTGCAGAACTTAAGGTTTTCTTCATAAGTACACCCCTTTGTTCCTCTCACCAATCTTGTTGCCCTTCTCTCTACTCGTTCTAGCAAGTCTACATCCTTCCTAAAATGAGGCCACCAGACCTGTATGCAGTACTCAAGGTGTGGCCTGACTATTGCCTTATACAAGTGGATAATCACCTCCTTATCCCTGCTAGAAAAATTCCTGTATATCATTGATAAGACTCCATGGCCTGCTCTGGCAGCCCGTTTGCACTGTCAGAGAACTTGATATCTGACTGCACAATTACCCCCACATCTTTTTCATTCTCCACTTCCTTGAGTGTAGTACCACACAGTTGGTATGTTTCTCTTGGGTTACTGCTACCCATATACAGTACTTTGCATTTGTCAATGTTAAACATTTTCCAGTTCTCACCCCATCTGCCTAACTTTTCTAGATCCTGTTGCAGTAGCATACTGTCTTTACTGTCATTAACAACCATGCCAATCTTTGTATCATCTGCAAACTTAATGACCAGTACTAAGCAAAGGTCTTTCAGGATGACCTTGAATAGGCTGAAAGAAAGGTCAGAAAAGTGGTAGCTGTTTTAATACAGCAAAATGTAAGGTCACTTGGGGTCACAATATGTGCACAGGGACAGGGCCCAGGACGAAGGGGAACCTGAAATGGAACTGACAAAAAATTTTGTCAAATATAATGATATTTTCAAATTTTAAAATTCTACAATACATTAAACAAACAAAAAGCATTAAAACAAAAAGATGTATTGATAGACCATGCAACAAAATTAATTGATGGACTACATGGTACTGTATAAGGACTACGAGAAACAAGTTTCCTGGAAGCAAAAAATTTGGCTGAAACAATGGATATAGAGATTGGATTTCCTAATAAATTGAAGAGAAGAGTTAAGAAAATCGAAATAGATGAAGCACTGGATAAAGGAAGTAGCAAGACACCCAAAGAATTATTTAAAATGCAAATTTACAGCATTTTTGACACTGTATCTCAAATAGATTGGAGTTATGAGCAACTGAGAACTGTCTGTGACGATTTTTGCTTTCTATATGGCTCGTCTTTAGAATCTATGAGCGTTGCTGATTTACAAAAATTGGCTGCAGATCTCGCTATTAAGTATAGCAAAGATTTAAATATGTATGAGCTCACATGTAAAATTCAAAGCTTTAAGTCTGAAGCCTCGACACTCAAACTGCAACTCTGCTTGATATTCTACAGGCTCTTCATGACTTTGGATTAATTGGGTCATATCCGAATATCAATGTTGCTCTCTGAATATTTCTCACTCTTCCTGTTTCTTGTGCATCGCATGAGAAGTTGTAGAAAGTTAAAATGAATTAAGAATTATTTAAGATTGACTATCGGACAAGAACAATTATCCAATCTTTCCATAATTTCGATTGAATATATCGTTAAAGATATTAATTTTGATGATGTAATCAATGAATTTGCTGAAATGAAAGCCAGAAAAGTGCAATTAAAATAATTATTTTCATTTATAAATACATGTGAATGGTCTTTTATATTTCTTGCATATACAAAAATTATATATAAACAATTGTTATATGTATTTGGTTTATTATTATTCCCAAAATAAAAAAAAATAAAATAAAATAAAAAAAATAAGGGGCCCAAAAAATAAAACCTTGCACAGGGCACATGAAAAGCTAGTTACAACACTGGGAATAGCAACCCCAAAATAAATTATACACTTGGTGAGGTTCAATTAAAAAATTGTAGAGGAAGAAAGGTTTCGAAAGAAAGAAACGAGGTTAAAATGTGGTGTTTGATGATTTATCGAAATAGACATTTTACACATTTTAAACACAGTGTTCAAGTATGGAGACTTCATCTGAAAGACTGGGCTTCTTTAAAGGGTCCAAAGACTGGCCACTCAACATGGTGAGATATTGGCAAAAGGGCAACCACACGAGGAAAGATTCTGATTATGCGGGCTACAGATCTTGGCAACCAGGCACCTCAGAAGGAATGAATGAAGATGGAATTTTCACTGTTATAAAGAATTCCAGAACTAGCAGGCATGCATTTAAATTCCAGGGGAAGAGATTTAGACTATACTGTAGGAAGTTTTCTATTAGTCTGTAAGGCTGAGTTTGAATAAATTCAAAGGTTGTAGTTACCTATGTGAGCAGGGAAGCAAATAATTTGAATTTTCTTACCTACCGTCTTTTTTTTTTGTCAGTACAACAAGTCTGTGGCTTCCTTTCACTATATGACTATTACTATCAAGAAATAGAAGTACATGATGACAGCTTTGTCAATCAGTTTGGCCCTGGGAGAGATTGTGCAAGGCTCATATGGTAGAAAACAAGCTTATACAGCATCAGCAAAAAAAAAAAAAAAAACCTTCCCATTCCCTCCAACAGTTTGTGTAGTTCTTCCTCGAATTTATTCAAACTATCCACTTCCACATCAGACAAAAGTTACGGTAATGAACTACACTCTGGCTAAAGGTAAACTTCTGCACCGCAATTGTCCTTCCTCAATTTGAATTTATGCCCAAGCATTCAGCTTGCTCAATCCATTCAAAGTCTTAAAACACCTCAATCAAATCACCTCACAGATGCTGTAATTTGTAGAACCGAAGCCTTTCTTGGTAAGAGTATCCCTTTTATTTCCTTCATCAATCTTGTTGCCCCTCTCTGTACCTATTCCAGCATCTCTACATCCTTCCTAAAATGAGGGCTTCAGACCTGTATGCAGCACTCAAGATTTGGACCGACCAACTCATCCCTACTAGCAAAGGAATACTCTTGTCTGACTATCGGTAGTGACTCTTCTTGCATATAAAATATCCAGATAAAGGAACCATTAGAGTTGGCAGTATTCATAATATATAAATGTGGGGTCTACTAAAAGGTATAACTAATGTCAGAGGTAAAGAAATGGATTTGCTTTTGTAAAGGTGACTACAATGGTCTTAGTTCAACTTTTCAGTGAAAGCAACTGAGAATGATACCAAGTGCAAAGGCTAAAGGGAAATTATCCAGGGAAATAATCATTGATGCTACTAGGCTTTTTGTACCAACTAAGAAACTGTTCAAGGTTTCAACCTAAATGGGTGTCAGATGAACTGATAGGCCTAGTGGAAAACAAGATAAATGCATGGGATGATTATAAATTCAGGGGACATGGAAAGATACAGCAAGTAGAAACTAGGCTGTAATCAAGTCAATAAAGGGGTTAGGCAATATATAAGACAAATTATAAAGTCTTTGGCTAATTATATTAAAAGCAGCAGCAAATGAAGTAAGCAAATGTTTAGCCATAATTATCAGAGCATCCTTGAGTCCAGGGAGATCCTCATAGACTGGAGACACAAATTTCTACTTATTTACAGAGGGGTAAGAGGAAACCAAAGGATGAAGTTATAATTACAGAGCCTGACTTCTGTTCCAGGAAAGATAATAATTATTATTAGCCATATGATGCAATGAAGCCTGAGGCTAATGCTGCACCAGTCAAAAAAAATCCCTCCCGAGTTACCCTGACAGAGAGTTATCAATGTTAGAGGTAATGCAGGACCGTCTTGGCACGAATGCAGTTATACAGTCACAGATTTATTAAGGGGAGATCTCTAATCAATCCAATTAGCTACTATGATACAGTAACAAAAGAACTGGATGAAAAAATTAATTTTTATATCATATGATAGCAAGATGTAGAAAAATTAGATACACAGGCTGAGAAGTGGCAGTTGAGGTCTAATGTTGAAAAATATAAGGACTTGCAAATGAGCAGCAGTACCATCAATTGGGTGGTATTGCACTCAAAATAGTGGAGAATGAAAAAGATTCTGGGATAATTGTACAGACAAACATGAAGTCGTATGAAAGGTGTAGCTAAACTGCAAGGATAGCTCATGGGGTTTTGTCAATAATACACACCAATTTTTCTTTCAGGAACAAGGAGGCATAACAACCTCAGGGGCTCAAATCTGGTGAGTATGGGCTTGGCAAACCCAGAGTCCTGAGCTGGATATCACCATTCTTGCTTTCTTGGTGATTCCCTTCTTCTGACTCTCTCTCAGGGTAGGGTAACTTGGGAATTTTTTTTGGCTGGTGCAGCATAAGCCTTTTTTTTTTTTTTTTTTGGAGCATTAGCAACTAAGGCCATATTGCTCGGGGATATGCGGTGGTCATTCTCTGACCTTGCCGCATCCTCCGTAGTTGGTGGTGACGGGCTCGAACCCCGGTCTAGCAGCATAAGCCTCAGACTTCCTTGCACCATATGACTAATAAAAATAAGTAGGGCTTACAATACCGAGATTCCAATAATTTTTTTCAGGATTTGAAATACCGGTTTTTCGGTACTAATTTAAAAAAATAATTGTTTATGATTTATTCACATAAAGGTTATAAAATCGACAACAATAAATCATTAATATTACAGAATGTGCAACAGATGGATTGTTATTCACGATACAAATGCAACGGAAACCTGAACATATCATGAAACTAAGACAAAAATCTTACAAATATGTTTCTCTTAGTAAGTATAGTGTGTGTGGAAGTAAAGCACTTAAGCAATAACGAAAACATCATTACGGAAATATTTCCATTAGTGGTAGTAGGCCTGGTAGGGTACTTAAGGAATATGGTAAACAACGGCATGGCAGGTGCAAAGGGTTAAAATTAAAAGGTTCTGAACAATAGTTTAATCCCTCTATTACATCGCTTAAGTGTCACTTGACAACGTGACACTTAAAGAGCATTTTGGGAAAGTGCATTGGTACAGAGCAGTCCAAATGTATTGTCAGCAGTTGGTCTAGTTATTTTGTTAGTTTTTTTTTTTTTTTTTTTTCGGAGCATTAGCAACTAAGGCCACATTGCTCTGGGGATAGCATTGGTCATTACCTGACCTTTCTGTATCCTCCGTATTTGGTGGTCACGGGCTCGAACTCCAGTCTAATCAAGAAGTGTGTGCTACGCACTGCTGCTCCTGCCCACCTGGCTACGGAGGCGCCGCAGGTGATCCAGAGGTAAAAGATGAAAGAGTTTCATTGTGTGGGAAAAAACAGAACGTGTTTCCCCCACAACGATTTTCTCCACAAAAAACATTCTGCTTTTCCCACCAAAGAAGAAGAGCGAGTTTAAAGAATAACAACGTGATTAGGTCAGGTTTAAATTAGATAGCCAAAGAGATACGTAAATGAAAAGGAAATAAGGTTCTCGCGTCAAAAGAGTGAGTTGTGGATATCGTTCGGAGGGGTTGCAAGACTTGCAGTGGTAGTTCTGCAGGGCATGTTCCTGTGCTAGAAGTTAATCCAGAAGCTTGAGTAACAAGCCAGTCAGATAGTGCCCTGGCTTCTACTACTGATGCAGTAATTTCCTTCAGTATTAACAGAGAACTGTTCCTAAAATAAGACTGAACTGGAAGAGCTATACAGCAGAATTCAACTAAGAAAAAGGACTTCACCACACTCCATGGAAGAAATTCCACCATGAAAGAGAAGGAAAGTAAGTCCTTTCCTGTGTTATATTTAAAAGGGTGCTTAGATAAAACTAATTATTTTAAAGGATGAAGTTGAAGAAATTACAAGAAATTTACAGAAATGTTTAGTATTGAGTTGGTTTATTGGTTGAAGTTGCAACGAAAATTGATATTGCTAAATTAAGAGAGATATATGGAATTGCTAGTATTAAGTCAGCTTATAGATTGTTGTTGCGAAAAGAATTGATATTGCTGATTAAGAGAAATATGAGGAAGTGATTAAGATTGAATTAGTGTTTCCAGCTGTAGAGAGAGTTGATATTTTGCTAATTGAGAGAAATTTTATATAAATGATAGATGTATTAACAGATTAAATGAGAAAAATGAATACCAATTATGTATATATTTGTAAGTAGCTTTGTATGATAAATGACTTTTGTTTTATAATATTTGTGTCATTGCTCATGAGAAACTATGGGAAAATCCCTCAGCTCTGCAAATTCGATTTTTTAGCACAGTCAGGTAGCTTGTGGGTTAAGTGCTTGAGGGGAGCTGCTATACAAAAATGATAACAATGGCCACCGATGGCAATACTAAGGTACAGGGAAATAAATATTAATAACCTCCACATCTTAGATTTGGTTTCCTCACCAAGCTTAAATGTAAATCACTTTCTTTCTTTAATGCAGATATAGTGCCATAAAAAGTCAAAAAGAAAATAAGATTTTTTGAAGATGAGGGAATGGGGTAAACTGCTACTTGTCTACGACTATCTCAATAAAATAACACCAACAACCACAGAATCCAAAATGACATTTTCTGCCGCTAATTAAATATGTACCAAAATTAGATCCAGTTTAAATGATAACACTATTGATTGCTTATGTTTCTTAACAGCTGACTTTATCCAGACAGGTAGTGTGGATGCTTAGACAACCAAATTTGCAGTTTCAATATGTATATATATTTTTTGGGTTTAGAATAACTATGTTTAATAATTTTTTGTTGGAATATTTATTATTGTAATAAAAGTTTGATTTTGACCGGTATTGTGAGCCCTAATTATAAGGCAACATTTAGCCAGCGGTTCTCAAACTTTCTGAGCCCACACCTCCCTTGACCTGTAAAATTTTTCCAGTGCCTCCCTTGAAGTTTGTTTTGTTTGTTATTTGGTTTTTAGGAGCATTAGCAACTAAGGCCATATTGCTCCGGGATATGCAGTGGTCATTCCCTGACCTTTCCACATCCTCCGTATTTGGTGGTCACGGGCTCGAACCCTGGTCTAATCAAGAAGCGTGTGCTGCGCACTGCTGCTCCTTCCCACCTGGCTATGGAGGCGCCTCTCCCTTGAAGTAAAGCATCTACAATTGTGCAATTTCTTATTTTTAATATGTTAATACAATAATTATTAATACTACATGAAATAATAAGCATCTGTAGTTCTAAATTACTAATGTAATTTAGAACTACAGATTTAAATTACATTAGTAATTTAGAACTACAACTTCTAAATTAATAATGATTATTATCAGTAAGTAATCATGCCAAAAACAATAAAAAACACACTCGCACACCGCTGAAACCATATTTTCAACCATGCAGCTAATGCTATACTATGCAATCTACCTATATATGTCATACATAGTACGCACTAAATTATATACAGTATACTACATTACATCATATCAATCATAATTCATCAATCCATTTCAGCAAAATATATTTTTTTTTCAAATGTTTACCGCATGTTTATATCGAAGTTAGAGTGAGATAGGTGCCGGTAAATGCTTTAAAAAAAATAGGTTATAAAATTTAATGTTATGTTATGAAAGTTTATTTATATGTATATATTTTTTTATTTATATGTTATGTTATGAAAATTACATTTCTGTTAAACTTTTCGTACCTGCTTTTGCACTAGTCCGCGCCTCCCCAGTTTGGAAATCGCTGGTTTTGGTCATATCTAGTACAGTATGCAGTCTGGAAGCACATTTTGGGAAGGATATAGATCTGTCAGGATGGGCATAGCAAGTAGTAGCAAGAGATTTACCTATAAATTTGGTTCTAGGTAAGAAATTTCTTACCTAGAACCAAATTAGGTAAGAAATTAGGTAATTTCTAGGTAAGAAATTTCTTACCTAGAAATCCGGTTCTGCAAATTACAGCCACCGGGAAGGAGAACAGATTGAAGTGTTTAAGGTTTTAAATAAACTGGGTAAGCTAAATGCTGATGGCATCCTTACTTTCTCAGAGGTTGCAAGATAGAATATAGATATTCAAAAATTGCTTTCAGCCAGAGAGTAATTTATTGTTGCAACAAACGTATATCTGGTGTTGTTGAAGTGGACAATTTGAATAAATTTCCCTTCACTTGCACCTAAAATTTTAAGAAAGGGGCGTGATAGTCCTTATTTTTATTATAAAAGTAATATATAATTATGATTTAATTAGGTTTAGTAAATAATAATTTACTAAACCTAATTAGTAAATTATTTACTAATTAGGTTTAGTAAACTTAATTAGTATTAAGTATTAACTTAAAATATTGAATGAAAATAAACAATAAAAGGTTTTGTTTTTTAGAATTTAAGGTCACTGATCATCCAGATTGAAACCCAGACACCTACACAACATTTTGCAGATGCACATGAATGTGTGTATTTCTGTCAGCTCTTCACATTTAGGCAGCAAAATGAAAGATAGAAGAAAATGCTTTTATTCATCTGAAATTTTTTCTCGTAAATAATAGTATATTGAAATGAAGGCAAAAAAATTGCATATAACCAGTTAGAGAATATTGGTGGGCAAGGTATATGGGAGGATTTCATTTACCAATTAAAAAACTGGCATTTGTTAGATGCCACGTTAGCAATGGAACATATTAAATGCTGTACTTTTGCATTTAATGTTCATTACTTTCTACTGAAATTCAAAAGGACTGATGTACCCCCAAAGCAGCAGTTCTTGTGAATTTCATTTATGACTGTGGCACTCTTGTTTTGGTCAAGTGTAATGGTACACCTTTTTGGCTGGGGAAGGCATGTGCTTACATGGTGAGGAAGGAGTCTTTTTTTTTTTTTTTAAAAACTTGTTTGTTAAGGAATCTCACAGAATTACACCTTCATAAGTGTAACCAGCTCTATTTTCTTCATTTTTATGCTACTAAAATTGTCTTGGTTTTGCACTACTTTCAAACAAATGACATCACCAAAGCATTTAATAAAACATGAAGGCACTTTTATCAGAGCCTGCTTTACATAATCGTAAAGACCAGAAATGCATTAGCTATTTTATAGTGGCTTTTTTAAAAATGCAAATGGCACAGTGATTCCCTAATTCAACAGATGAGTGTTGTTTATAGTAACGCAATACTCGGATAATTCACCTGTGAAAGTGATGGGTTTCATGTGAAATCTTTGACATTAAAGAGAAAACTATTTTCTTTTCTAATACAGCTTGGTTGTGACCAAGAAATAAGAAAATATATTATGTTCAGCAGTCATTCTTATGAAGAATTGCAATGTCAATGAATAATATGAGAACCAGTAAGAACACTATACAAGTTAGGGCCATTTGAACATCTCAGGAATTAATAATGGCACAACTGGAAAACTGTGTGCATTTCTAGCATTAACTTGTTTTTGGGAGGAGTTCTGCTAGCCTCCAGTGAATGACAGTTGGTATTATGCTCACCTTGGAGACTGCACTGTCATCTAGGGCCAAACCAAATCTGCTATTCACTATTGCAATAGGGTATCTACCCACTAACTGAAGAGGGGCCCAAAAGCCTTGAAACAGTGCTGTCTGGGTGGTGATATCCACTGAGAATAAGTAACAATAGTCTTCTCCATAGGTGAAGTGTTACTTATTCAAGGCAATGCAATACCACGGTAACTCGTGAAGGTATTCACAATGAGATATAATTAAAACAATGAATTAAAAATACTTTGGTAGTAGAAATGACATGTGTGCATTAACCCATGCATAAGCAAACTCCTCGATCAAGAACTCCTAAACTAATGATAAACTACCTACTATCTAGCCTTCACCATAACAGGAATTTATGACCCCCCAATTCTAGTACCGTAACTGAAAACTACACCCTCATTCATTTTACTAAGCTCTTTCAGAGCTTGTAGGACTCAATCAGATCTAGATGCTTAGATCTGTAGCCCACTCATTCAAAGTCTCTCTTCATAGGGGTACTCTGCCAATCTCACCAGGTGCACTGCCCACCTACGAACCTTTTCCAAACAGTAATTTTATTTAGGTGTGGCTGTATTATATTGTCAGTGCCATTTGAGTGAGAAAAAGCTCAGCTTCATAATCACTGAGGAATCTGAATTCTAAAGGGTGACCATTAATTAAAACCCACTGTGTTGTGTCATGGAGCGAATCTATAATTTATCTAATATGAAAAAGTAATATTAACATAGTCTTTTTTTCCTACCATAACTATCATCGTGGGGTCAAACAGTTTTTTTCCCCTACAGATAACCTCAGTTGGATATAAAATTTGAACCAGCAAGCACTGTTCCTACTGGTTAAGTCGAGTGGTGTTGCATTTGTCAGTCAGCAGTGATCTCAACACAATAAAAAAACAAACCAGCTCATCCTGCTATAATGTACCATCATGCAACACGTTTCTAGTTATGTGCATGAAATCCACATGCTGTGATATACTTTTTTATAACTATAATGGGGAGAAATTCTATAGGTACTTAAAGGCCTTTCATTAGCTGCTTTCTCCTCTCTCAATCCATTACACCTTTCACCCACATAATTTGTGGTTTTAATTGCTTGCGTAAGCAACAGTGTAATAAAGAGAAGGGGTGACATTGCGGCAAGGATTTAAAGTGTAATAGCTAGTGAATGACCTTGGCAAAATTCTCCTTACTATAACATTATCTTAGTTCATGGTTGTTCACAAGCATGTATTGCCTATTCTTGATATCACTATTAGTAGTGACAAATATGCAAGAAAGCAAGCTTCAACAGCATGAGCCAAAAAAAAAAAAAAAAACCACATCTGTTCCCTCCAATAGTTTGTCTAGTTCTTCCTTGAATTTAAGTTATCCACTTCCACAACAACAGTTGGAAGTTTGTATCAACAACCACCTGCTGGTTAAAGGAAAACTTCTGCACATCCACCCTGCAACCATCCTTCCTCAATCTGAATTTATGCCCCCTTGTCCATAGAGGAGGAATCCCATCAGCACTGAGCTTGCTCAATCCATTCAAAGCCTTAAACACCTCACAGGTATCTAGTCTCCAGATGCTGCAATTTGCAGAACTAAAGCCTTTCTTAGCAAGAACACCATTCTGATCCCCTCCATTCTCTTTGCTTGTTCAAACAGCTCTACATCCTTCCTAAAATGAGGTCTTAAGACCTTTATGCAGTACTAAGATGTGGCCCGACCACTGCCTTGTATAATGGAATAATCACCTCTTTATCCCTACTAGCAAAATTCCTGTATATCATTGACATAACTTAACATGCTGTCCTAGCAGACTATCTGCACCACACAGAGACCTCAATATCTGAATGTACAATTACCTCAGGTCTTTTTAATTTTCCCTAGCACCGAGTGTAGTGTCACACAGCTGGTACATCAATCTGGGATTAATTTATCAATTGTGTGACATGACACTACACTCGGTACAGGGATAGGTACATTAATCTGGGATTAATATACCAATCATGTTTAAATTAGATGGTTTCATTTCTTTATAATAAATTTATACAGGGTGTCTCAAAATATTGGTACAAACATTTAGGGGAGGTAGGTAACATCTAAAGGAATGTGAATCGCATAGGAACCCATAACCAGAAACGTCACCGTAAGTCGGTAGATAGCGCTGTTCATCAGACCATGAGAGGGAAAATTTCTGGTTTACTTATTCAAGCAGTAGTCGCCATATGAAGAGCATACATCAATATACGAACTGTGAGCTGGCAGACATGCACCTAGTGTATGGATTAGTAGAGGGCAATGGACGAGCCGCTCAACGAATTTATGGAGAACGCTTCCCAGACAGACATGTACCGGACCACCATTTGTTTGCGCGTGTGCATCAAAATTTGTGGGCAGACCACATTCGATGCCAACTCCCACCATGGAAGAAAGTGTGTTGAATGCCATCCAGAATAATCCTACTACCAGCACACGTGCCATTGCCTCAGCCTTAGGAGTGTCTCGTTGCAGTGTACAGTGTCTGGCACGACGATTCCTTACACCCCTTTCATCTCCAAAGGGTTCAGTTGCTGCTTCCCCAAGTTCATCCTGCACGCATGGCTTTTGCGCAGTGGTTTCTCCAAGAAAGTGTTCAAGACTTGAATTTTCCAGCCTGTGTTTTGTTCACGGTTGAGGCTTATTTCACTTGGGAAGGCTTATTCAATCAGCACAATGCTCATGTGTGGGCTCACAACAACCTATATGGTGTGTGCCCCATGTGGCACAACATCGCTTCGCAATAAATGTGTGGGCAGGTATGGTCGGTGACTGCTTAGTCGGCCCATACCCGTTACCATCCTGCATGAACTCCGCCAAATATCGAATCTTTCTTGAACAAATTCTACCAGGGTTACTTGACGATGTTCCAACAAATGTGAGATGCAACATTTGGTTTCAACATGACAGGGCACCTGCCCGTTATGGAAGGTGAGTTCGTGACCATTTGAACAGGCATTTTGGGCGTCGATGGATTGGGTGTGAACTGGTTGCCTGGCCTTCATGCTCACCTGATTTCTTTCCGTGGGGGGGGCCCTCAAATCTATTGTGTATGAATCGCCTGTGGAGACGGAAATGGATCTCGTGGCGAGACTCGTCTGCGCTGCTGCCACTGCCAAAGAAACTCCACATGTCCGCCAATCCATGCTGCATCGTTGTCATCCATGCATCGCGTGTCTCGTGGTGGAACCTTCAAGCACCTGTTGTAACATCATGAAATGCATCCATCTCATACTCCATTGTTAATATTGTCAAATAAATGTTTGCCACTAATTACTGTCTTGTGCCACTGCTACTAATTTCCCGTGACATTTCCAGCTATGGGTTCCTATGCGATTCACATTCCTTTAGATGTTACCCACCTCTCCTAAATGTTTGTACTAATATTTTTGAGACACCCTGTATAATCTTCCCATAGCTAATATGACTGCTTTAAACAACTTCTGTGTATGGATTTTTACCTCAACTAAGCTCAAAATTCCTACTATGAGGGCTTTAATGATTATAATCCCCCCACAAAACATTTAATAATCATCGATATTCTGGTGGTTCTTTTCCAAGATGTGGCCTAACCATTGCATTACACCAGGGGAGTCCAATCTATGGCCTGCACAGAAAGTGAACTAAACATTTTAAATTTCGTTAATTATTTCAAGAACTGTGTACAGTTGATGCTAAAATAAGTGGAAATAAACAAATTTAAAAGACTGGCACTGCAATGAGTGCCACAGAGGGGAATTTCAGCAGTGAGAGGTTGAAGTTACGAAGCCACGTGGCTGGCCTACTCAAGTACTATTTTTAGTATAAGTTTTTCAATGCTAAATAAAAAGTCTTAAAATGTAGTCTGTTGTTTTCTATATATTAAACTTTACATTGTCAAAGCTAATTTCAAAAATATTAACAAAGACTGTTGTCAGTCACTGTGATCGGTGTAGTGAATTTGTTTCTTTTATCTGTTTTGTATCAAATATGCACATGCCCACATGTGTATATACTATGTGCTATTAAAATGTTCCAGGACTCCAATTGGTGTGCCTTATGTTTGAATTTGGTGGCTGCACAAAAGTGAAAGCACAGTACACTTCACTGAAAATATAACACTAATTTTTCTAGAATCACTCAGTGCGGCCCATGAAAAAAAAAATCTAACTTTGAACGAACCCACAACCTTCGGTTGCCAGGCAGGCACTTTACCCACCTGGCTAGCCCGGTCAGCAAGATAGATCCTGGTGCAGTCAACCACCTGCCAACCTTCGTATCATTTGCAAACCTGGACATTAAGCATGATAATCATTAATAAATACAGAAAACAACAAACGGCAGCAAACCCAGGGTACTAAAATAATAACGTTAAGCTACAAAGTGCAGTGTCTATTGGTAACCATTGTCTTCTATCATTCAACCATCCCTTTATCCCTAGCAATAATTTGCCCTTAATGCCACACTGCTTCAATTTGTACCGAAGTCTTACGTGCAACAGTATCAAATGTTTCTTTAAATCCAAGTACAGTACACTATTCCTAAACCAAACCAATCGGGACCAGGGGTAGTTTGGACTTCCAATTTGTTCGGATTTTCGAACTCATCAAAAAGTTCTGCAGATTTAAAAAAAGAAAAAAAAAGTTTAGAAATTAAAACACCAAGTTTTACATATTTTTATTCATATAAGATTTAAACAAATCTTATTTTGTAATCATTTTTATTAAAATAAAAACAATTACTTATTTTTTGTTGCACCATTTTCGGACTTCATTTCTTTGCTGCCAGATCTGTTGCTCTTTTCAGCAAGAATAGTTGAGTTGGACAGTATGCAGTTTCATGCTTGTACCTACCACATGTAGCACAGTTCATAGAATCACCGTCCTTCCCACCCCCTGGGTGTAAAAGAACTGAGTTCAAGTCCCATCAATGATGGAAGGAATTTTTACACCCGCTTTCCACAAGGTGACTGAGTTAGTCGGTCTCAGATGAGAATAGCATGGTTTTTCGTCCAGCACACAGAAAAGTCGACCACAGAACACGCAATTTACAGACAATATACATGGAGGAATATGGCCTTAGTTGCTGATGCTCCCAGAACCAAACTACAACAAACATCTTTGAGGAACCGTTTTTTTTTTTGCATCATCATCTGAATCAAGTTTTGACACAAACTTTAAAATTTTTGTCCTTGTTGTTTTAAATTTCTGTTACAGTTGACTTTCCAACCTTGTAAAATCCTGCTAACGAGGAACTGGTTTCTCCCTTTAAAAGCCTGTCTGTTGTCTTCTGTGTGCTGTATTCTTTGTTACTGATTGACATATTTTTTTTTACTGTTTTAGATTTTACAATCCGAAGAAGAAGGGAAAAAAAAAAAAAAAAAAGTCAAAACAGAAATATCAGATTGAAAAGTGTTATGTTTAGTTAGTAGTACTGTATGTATATTAATTAAGCTATGTACATAAGAGTAAATTTAATTTTATTTTGCTTACCTGTGGATAATCTTCCGATTTTCACATATCATTTAATTTTGTTAATTGGTAAGGTAAAATAAAAGTAAATTTGTGCTTTATGTCTTTATTTTTTATAGTCTGTGGATAACATTCTTCTGATTGTCGCTTATTACAATTGCTGTTTACTAGAACCAAAGTTCAATTCGTAAACGCGATCACGATAACTGGCACTTACTGCAGTTATTTTATGGAACCAGCATAAATAATAAAAAAAAAAAAAAGCTGGCTCATTCGGATTTTCAACTCTTTACTGTATACGACTATTTTTTGAATCCAGTTCCTTTGTGACTGCATTGTAGTATTGTATATCCAATCAATTTGTGTTTCCCATTCACAAAACCACGTTGTCTGAACTATGACTGCAGTCCTATCTAGATGGTCTGGCATTGCTTTTTTGACCAGTGAATCCATTATTTTCCCTGGAACAGAAGTTAAACTATGTAATTACTTGTGCCACCGTTCGATCCCCCTTTGTGAATTGGGGATACTTTGCACGCCTCCGGTCTGTGGGGACCTCTCCTGAATCCAAGGATGCTCTCATAATTATGGCCAAGAGTTTGCTTACCTCCTTTAATATAACTGGATAGATCACATCCACCCCAGGTGCTTTCCTTATGTTTAACGTCTACAATTTCTCCTCCACTTTCCTCTCAGTTATTACAAAAAAAATCTACCTTTTAGAGAGATAAATAGCCTAGTTATATAGCAAAAATTTCAACCTCCATGGTTTTGAAACGAATTAAAAAAAAAAAACACAATCAACAACCTCACAATCTGTTATCGGGTTCACATTAAGATATTTTCATGATACCAAATGTTTCCATGATTTTTTGAAGTTTGCACCAGCCATCAAAAACTTATGTTTTTGGATAGGGGCAGAAGAATCCTTGATGCAAGAAATAAGACAAGACTGAGTTTTAGAAGGATTGAAATCAAATAAGTTGTCTTTGCCCCAATGGAAAATTATCTGGAGATCAGCATCACGACGAAAGCCTTTTTCTGCTTCACTGAACTTTTCCATAAATGGGTAACATTTAGAAATAATTAAATGCAAAAGGCATAATATGTTAAGAGTAAGAGTTTAATATCTATATAATATCAGTGTGGATACACCATAGATAACTCATAAGAAACTATGATGGTAGTGTGGGAGGCATCATTTGCTCTGCATCTCATATTGTGCTCTTCCTTCACAACGAGTTGCCATGGTATCGCACAACCTCGAATAAGAATCGCTTCACTAATAGAGAAGACGATGATGTTCATGGGTCAACTGTTGATGATCCTGCTCAGGTAGCTAACAAACTAAATGAATATTTTGCATCGACATTCACACATGAGGAGTTATTCAGCAAGGGGAATGCCAGAGGTGTATTCAACTCTAGCAGTAAGCTACAGAATCTTGAAATAACTGGGAGTAAAGTGGAGGAGAAACTGTTGAAGATAAACACAAGAAAGGCACCCGGGGCGGATGGGATCTATCCAGTTATATTAAAGGAGGCAAAGGAAGTAAGCAAACCCTTAGCCATAATTATGAGAGCTTCCTTGGACTCAGGGGAGGTACCCATAGACTGGAAATGTGCAAATGTGACCCCAATTCACAAAGGAGGATCAAAGGCTGGCACAAGTAATTATAGACCTGTGAGCTTAACTTCTGTTCCACGAAAATTAATGGAGGCACTGGTTAAAGAAGCACTGCAGGATCATTTAGACAAGACTTCAGTTATAGCTCAGACACAGCATGGTTTTGTTAAGGGGAAGTCTTGCCTGACCAACTTGATTGGATACTATGATGCAGTCACAAAAGAACTGGATGCAGGGAATAACTTTGATATTATATACTTGGATCTTAGAAAGGCTTTTGATACTGTTGCACATGGAAGACTGCGACACAAATTGGAGCAGTGTGACATTGGAGGCAAATTGCTGCTATGGATAAAGGGGTGGTTGAGGGGGAGAAGACAGAGAGTGGTAATCAATGGACACTGCTCATCGTGGACTAATGTTATTAGTGGAGTCCCTCAGGGCTCAGTGTTGGGTCCATTATTGTTTTCTGTATTTATAAATGATATTGATGGTGGTATATCAAGCCTAATGTCCAAGTTTGCAGATGATACAAAGGTTGGCAGGGTTGTCAAGGACACTACTGACACTATGCTGCTGCAACAGGATCTGGAAAGGTTGAGCAGATGGGCTGAGAGGTGGCAAATGAAGTTTAACATTGACAAATGTAAAGTACTACACATGGGAAACAGCAACCCCAGAGCAACGTATCAACTCTGTGGTACTACACTGACAGTGGTAGAGAATGAAAGGGACTTGGGGGTGATTGTGCAGGCAGATATGAAGTTCTCTGAGCAGTGCAGACAGGCTGCAAGAGTAGCTCATGGAGTATTGTCAATGATATACAGGAATTTTTCCAGCAGGGATAAGGAGGTGATTATTCCATTGTATAAGGCAATGGTCAGGCCACACCTAGAGTACTGTATACAGGTCTGGAGGCCTCATTTCAAGAAGGATGTAGAGCTGCTGGAACGAGTACAGAGAAGGGCAACAAGATTAGTGAATGGAACAAAGGGGTGCTCTTACGAAGAAAGGCTTAAGTTTTGCAAATTACAGTGTCTGGAGACTAGGCACCAGCGAGGTGATCTGATAGAGGTGTATAAAGCCTTGAATGGTTTAAGCATGCTCAATGCTGATGGGATTCTTCCTCTAGCTCAGAATAATCACCTGAGAGGGCATAAATTCAAATTGAGGAAAGACAGATGTAGGATAGACGTGCGGAAATTTGCCTTGAGCCAGCGGGTGGTCGGTTGGTGGAACAGACTTCCATCCCTTGTGGTGGAGGTTGATAGCCTAAATAAGTTTAAGGCTCAGCTGGACAGGTATTTTGAACGAACAGAGGGGTGAAGTGGAAGTGGGTTTTTTTTTTTTTTTTTTTTGGCTGATGCTGCATAAGCTTGCTTTCTTGCATCAAATGCCTCTACTAATGCTAAAGACTATTGTTACTTATTCTCAGTTATTTCGAAACACAGTGGAACTTCTATTACAAGTTCTATTTAACGAATTTTTTCACAAAACATTGCACACCGAAACAAAATTACATGTAAAATGTAAGGAATTTTTCTAGCAGGGATAGGGAGGTGATTATTCTCTTGTATAAGGCAATGGTCAGGCCGCACCTTGAGTACTGTATACAGGTCTGGAGGCCTCATTTCAAGAAGGATGTAGAGCTGCTGGAACGAGTACAGAGAAGGGCAACAAGATTAGTGAATGGAACAAAGGGGTACTCTTATTAAGAAAGGCTTAAGTTTTGCAAATTAGTGTCTGGAGACTAGGCACCAGCGAGGTGATTTGATAGAGGTGTATAAAGCCTTGAATGGTTTGAGCATGTGCAATGCTGATGGGATTCTTCCTCTTGCTCAGAATAATCACCTGAGGGGACATAAATTCAAATTGAGGAAAGACAGATGTGCGGAAATTTGCCTTTAGCCAGTGGGTAGTTGGTTGGTGGAACAGACTTCCATCCCTTGTTGTGGAAGTTGATAGCCTAAATAAATTTAAGGCTCAGCTGGACAGGTATTTCGAACGAATGGAGGGGTGAAGTGAAAGGGTTTTTTTTTTTTTTTTGGCTGATGCTGCATAAGCTTGCTTTCTTGCATCATATGCCTCTACTAATGCTAATGCTAAAATTAACCCCATACAGCAAAGTGTTAGTCTCTCTATAACGAATTTAAAAAAAATTAGTAAAAGCATTAAGATTTTCAAGCATTTACTGCTAAACAGCCGCTCAAATATACAGCCTCCGAATTGCACATTAGCATCTGGAATTAATCATCCTTTTAGTGAATACTTGTGGCCATTGATGCCTGTAGGAGGGTCTGTTTCATTTTTGTTAGTTATAAAACCAAATGGGTTTTCTTAAGTGGTCATAAACTTTACAATAAATAGGGTAGATCTGTAAATTGATGTTGGCTCAGGGGAAAACGAAATTCGCTGTGGCAAACCTTTAGCGTGCTGCAGCGGCAATACATAGAATGCTACCATAGTCAGATTTTAGTAAAGCCTACTGAGTGACATTCGCTTCTCACCTCAACCATACCATGTGACCTTCCTGTCAATCCTATGATGTCCGTTCTCATCTAAGTGGACTTTCAGTAATGGTTTTCATGAATTTTTTTTTTATTTAATTTCGTTCCTTTAGAACAATTTGCCAATCATATAGGTTATATGCTCGTGTATTTTTTTTCCCTGAAAAGTAACATACAGCATACATTAACCGCCATAAATTTTCTTTTGTGTATATATGAATGAAAGCAGAAAAGAAATTCACAAAGTCGTATATTTCTTCAAAGTGATTGATAGGAAAGGTCACGTGATACTGTTGAATTGGCAAGCGAACGTCACTGAGTAGGCGGTACTAACAATTCACTATATGGCCAGTGCAGCGAAATTTGCGGTGTATCAGCGAGAGCTGCAGTAGAGTAATTTTTACATTTGCAGAAACAATGTTGAAGAGAAAGTGTAAGTATTAATTATAAAGATTCTTCATGATATTGACCAGGGTTCTAAGAAAAAATATGTTGCAGAGTAATATGGCATACCTGCAAGCAGCTTATCTACGATTTTAAAAATTCAAGAGTCAATTTTAAATGTAATTGAAGGAGGAGCAGACAAGAAGCGAATTAAGTTGTGTATATACAAAGATGTTGATTAAGCTGTTCTAAAATGGGTGCAAATGATATGTGAAAATAATATACCAACATCAGGTCCAATAATTAAGCAACAAGCTCTGAAATTTGCACAGTCCCTTGGACATAAAGAATTTAATGTGAGCACTGGGTGGCTAGATAAATTTAAGCACCACAAAATTGTGGAAAAAGTTATTTGTAGAGAAAGTGTTAATGTAAGCGAAGAAGATTGCAACAGTTGGAGGAACAATACCTTAAAGATTTTGGAAGAATATGAACCTAAGGATGTTTTTAATGCTGATGAAATGGGTTTATTCTTTAAATGTTTACCGACTAGAATGCTTGCTTTTAAGGATGATAAATGTTTTGGCAGAAAACAAAGCAAAGAAAGAACCACTGTGCTAGCTGGAGCAAATATGACAGGAAGTGAAAAATTAAGACTTTTAGTCATCAGGAAATCAAAAACCCAAGATGTTTTAGAGGCACAAAATCTTGGAAGTTGACTTAACCTTTAATAAAAAAGCACGGATGAGAAGTGATATCTTTGAAGACTGGATATTAAAACTAGACAAGCCATATAACAAAAGAAAAAAGGAAAATCATGTTGGTAACTGACAACTGTCCGGCACAACCTGCCAGTATTTCTGCCAAACTTAGTGTGAAGTTGTTGTTTTTACCACCAAAAGTGATGTCAAAACTCCAGCCAATGGACCAAGACATTATTAAAAATTTTATTGGCTGTCACAGACCATTCAGACTTCACCAAAATTGGATCCACTTGACTTCAGTGTCACCCAAATATCAGTTCCATCAGCATTTTAGACTACCAGGAAGCAAGTACACCTTGTCTGGCATATCTGAGAGAATGTCTGCCACAACCCCAAGGAGTGAAGGTAGTTTTTATAAAAGCGCCATGACATATTTATGAATATGCTGCATTTTTTTTTTTTTTTTTTTTTTTTTAACTGTAGGTACTGTGAGGGAAAGATGATGAATACTGATGTTTGTTTAAAGGAGATATAGAAAGGTACATGAAAAAGACTGACCTGCCTGAATTTCAAAGAGGTGAAACTGTTGGACTTGTTAAACATAAAGAGCAATTTCATCAAAAGTGATGCCAACATTCACAAAGTATGGAAAAACAAATTCTGGCAGAAAATCGAAACTCACCAAAAAAAAAAGAGATCAGACACTGAAAAGGTTGTAGTCGGAAAATATAAAACTACAGAATAATATAATGAGTCTGAGCATTCCAGTTTATAGCTAAACAGTTCACTGAGAACTTCATAAAGCTGAAATTTATGGAAGAGCCACTCATTACTGATGGTAATGCTAGAAATAAGATGCAGCTGTATAAGGAGAACGAAAACTAAACACTGTTTCATATGAACCACCATTCACACTTATTCCAACATGAGGGAGAGTTTACATTTGGTAAATCATCCTAACTATCTTCTGCCCACTATCAAAGATGGCAGAGGATCAACAACGGCTTGGGCAACAATATCTTGGTATTTGTAATTCTATCATCATCCTGAATGGGCCAATTACTGGATTTAGTACGGAATGATCTTGTCTGACTAATCTGATTGGATACTACTACAATGCAGTACCGATGCAAAAATTAATTTTTACATCATAAGAGGTGTAGCTATTAAATAACGAGACTGCATGCATAGCCACTACACACAAAGCACCACTTGCAGTTGACCTTGAACCCTTCCCTAGTTTTCTGACAAGTGACACGGTAACAGGTTCATGCACTTTTCAGTGAGATAGGTTTTCATTACCTTGTGTTTTTGCAGCTTGCCAGAAAAATGGAATAATGAATCACCATCAATTTTTTAACAAAACTAAAAGAAAACACCAACTGAAAGTTATGAGTTGTTATAGCAAGCCTATGGGATAGACAGTCTTGAATAGCATAAAAGATTTTGGTGAAGGTCTGGCCCACACAAGAAGCACGCAAATGTTCGATAAATTTACCGGTAAAAGTACTTTGCCGCAACGGCATTTGTATTGTTGCTCGCTTAGTAAACATACAGTGGGTATTATTCGTCAGGAGTAGAAATTGAATCCCCCCCCCCCCCGAAGTGGAGCGGGTAACTTGACCCTTTTTCTTTAGAATCACTAGTGGATAAATTGTTTATTAAGGAAAAAAAAAAAAAAAACGGCAAAGGAAGTCTACACGAGAAGCACAGCAAACTTCAAAAAAGTTTACCGGTGAAACTATGCTACGAACATTTTTTTACGACACCAGAACTTCCAACATGACTCCATTCGTGATTCTAACGAAAAAAGGTCAGATTACCTCCCTCCGCTTCTACTCCAGACCGATAACACCCGCAGTCTGTTTAGAGATAGCGAGCAAGCAACAATACAAATGCTATTACGGCAAAGTAGTTTTACTGATAAATTTCATCTAACTTTTGGATACTTCTCGCATGGGCTTTCTTTACCTTAGCCAAATTTTTTTAGAAGAAATAGAGCATGTAGGAGAAAACTGATGAAAATGTGGACAGGTAAGGACCGATTACAAAAATGTTCATTGTTGAAACATTAGAATGGTTGCATCATGAAGAACGAGAAGACTCCAAGTTTGTGAAGATGTTTTGGAAAAAACTGAAGATCCAGACTTTGGGTATGGCAATTACTTGTGATGAAAGTTGGCTGTTTCAGTACAACCCAAAAACTAAAAGACAGTCAATGCAACAGAAAACAAAACAATCCCCTGGTAAAAAAAAAAAAAAAAAAAAATGAAAACAATGCACGTGTTTCTTTGATATTAAAGAAATTATGGCTGAATAGCCAGACTGTCAACAATGTGAAATCAAAAGCGAAAAAAAAAAAAAAAAAAAAAACAAAGGAAGAGACTTGGTTCGTGGGAAGAACAGACAGTTGGATGCTCTGCCACACAATGCCCTCTGTTCATCAGTTTCTGGTCAACACACAAATCCATGTGTGAACATGCACTCTACTCGTGCATACCAACTTGTGACTGTCCCTTCCCTAAACTGAAGTGTACTTAAGGGAACCCATTTTTGGTGCACTGAAGACATTCAGGGAAAAAAAAGTGTTAGTAACAGGGCTCATAAAAGATGACTTATAAAAAAATTTCTGTGCTTGGAAGGAACATATGGAACAGTGTGCAAGCCCAATGCAATTATTTACAGTGAGCACTTGTAAGGTACAAAATATTTCATTGACAGCAGTCTTGTTATTTAATAGCCATACCTTATATAATTAGATTTCTGATATTGTTGCACATCAAAAACTGCTGTACAAACTGTTGCAGCAGATCAAAGGATAATTATCGGTGGGCACTGCTCATCTTGCACTACTATTACTAGTGAAGTTTCCCGGGTGCAGTTAAGCCTCATGAAGATTAACACAAGTTTGCTAATTGAAGCTATGCATTGTCCAATGACATACCAGTAGTTTAAAACAGATCTCCAGACTGCCCTTGTGAGAAGCACCTTAGTATAAAAGAAGCATATGTCAGAAGACTTTTCTTTTACTCAGTCTAGCAGAAGGCCAGTATCACCCTAATATAACAAATATTTGCCAATACAGTGTCTGAATAGTGGAAGTGACTAATAATTTATCCAGAAAATGAAGGCAATTGCAAAGCTTAATGGGCAAAGAACAACAAATTAATACTCTCTCAGGAAAATCTTGGACAAAAGGGATTAGTTAGGCAAAATTTTAAAGAAATATATTCACAATATATGGAAGCTGATGAAGAGGAACTGTCTCGAAAGCTATTGTATATTTTAACACTCTTATTTTATATATAAGTTAGAACGAACTTAACAACTGAAGACGTTCTTTAACTAACGAAAGTCCTCGTAACGACTATTGGCTTCACCGGATTCACTTACATAGTTTTTAATCATTCTTCTTTTTTATTTTGATGACAACCAAGGATTGGATGTGTACACTTCTGTTTCCTTGCGCCCATTTAACTCAGTCAACTTCTACTTACTTCCCTCCCTCCCTTTTAATTTTTCAATTTAACAATTCAACGTAAACATTAACCACGCTACCTAAGTAAACCATCGCAGATTAATTTCAAGGTGAGTACCGCTTTTTAAGCTTTCGCTATTCTTTTCTAGTCTATTAACACGGTACTTGAAGATTTCTAAAAATTTCGTATATAAGTTAGTTATTTCAATAAATATTTTAACTCAGTTAGTTGGTCGCCACTAGAAAACTATGATATTTCCAACTTGTATGTAAAGAAACCTTGGTGTCACGACCAGATTGTCCTCTGCTCAAGAACAATAAAAATCCTTGTATATTTTCAAAAATATCACACTTAAAAAATACAACAGACAATATGCAATACCTTCACAATGATGTGTACACATTGCAGCAAAATCAAGAGTATCCACCATTCAAACTTCTGTGAAAACATGTATGAAGAGACTATGTGCTCCCATGGTTAAGTTGTTTACTTTTTAAATTTCCCTGCTTTTTTAAGGCTTTAAATCTGAATAAATTACTGATGGTTTGAGTTATTTCTAATGTTTTTAAATAGTTGAGTAATAGGCATTAGCTTTTGAACTTTAGTAGGGCAGCAAAATGGAATCTGAAAAACACAAAACTATCATGGGGTGGGAAGATGTACTTGATGGGAAGATGTACAAGAAATACTTGATGCCCCAGTTAGCAGAATCGAGATATCTTCCCCACTGCAGTCTGGACAGTTAAGAGTTCACCTGTAATTTTTATTTTCCTATTCATTATAGGCTAAAGATTAGTTACACCCCTTCTTTGGTAAACAAGATTCTTTATCTTAGTTTAACCAAGATGCTAATACAGTAGTGTCAAAAATCCAAAAGAGCCGGCATTTATTATTATTATTTTTATGTTGGTGCCATAAAATAATTGCAGTAAGGACCAGTTATTGTGATCACGTTTGTGAATTAATTTTGATTCTATTAAATAGCAATTGTAATAAGCAAAAATCAGAGGAATTTGTCCACAGGCTATAAAAATGAAGATACAAAGCACAAATTTATACTTTTATTTTACGTTGCCAATTAACAAAATTAAACGATACGTGAAAATGGGAGGTATGTTATCCACTGGTTAGCAAAATAAATGCATGCGTCCGTACATAGCTTAATTAATATACACACAGTACTAACTAAACATAACACTTTGTAATCTGATATTTCTGTTCACTGACTTTTTTTTTGGGTTGTAAAATCTAAAACAATAAAAAAAAAAAAGTGTCAATCAATAACAAAGAACATGCCACACAGAAGGCAACAGACAGTTTCAGAGGGAGAAACCAATTCTTTGTTAGCAAGATTTTACGAGGTTGGAAAGTCAACCATAATAGAAATTAAAAACAACAAGGAAAAAATTTAAGTTCACATCGAAACTTGATTCAGATGATGGTAAAAAAGATTGAGAACAACTAATGACCCATCCCTTGAAGATGCCATTTGTTGTTGTAGTTGGGTTCCGGGAGCATCAGCAATTAAGGCTGTATTGCTCCGTATTTATACTGTCTGTAAATCATTGTGTGGTCAATTTTCTGTTTGTAACCATGCTGCCTGAGCCAGACTAATTCAGCCACGTGAAAAAGGCCCATAAAAGTTCCTCCCACCATTGAAGGCTCAAACTCAGGTTTACACACAGGGTGGGGAGGACAATGATTCTAACAACTATGCTACTCATGAGCAACAAGCTGAATACTGCGCAACTCAACTACTCTTGTTGAAAAGAGAGAGATCTGGTAACAAAGAAACAAAATTCAAAAACGCGCAGCAAAAAAAGTAATAATTATTTTCGTTAAAGGCCTACATGTGTCATTGTGGCTGAAAGTTCCATTTGTTTTGTTACCTATGAATAAAAAAAAATAATAAGTAAAACTTGTTTTTATTTCTACACTTAGTCTCCAGAATTGTATTTTTGGTAAGTTCAAAAATCCAAACAACCCCCCATCATTTCGGATTATCTATGCTTTACTGTATATGGCATACCACTGGCAGAAAACTAGTCGTATACAATATTTTTATGCAACAGTTTTCCCTCTTTTAGAGTAATGTCTGGATTAGTTTTATTTAATTTACTGCACACACACACCCTTAAAGAGAAATAAGTTGTGCAAGAAAATTCTCAAACCAATTTGTACCTCTTCAACTTGTAATTTGTAAGGTAAGTGGAATCTATATATCGCTCAGTAGCTTTAAATAAGTTACTGATGTATGTATGTGCCCTACTGCACATATGCTAAACAAATTAAAAAAAAAAAAAAAAAAAAAAACTTTCACAAGTGCACACTAGAGTAGCATTTTTTTTTAAAACTTAGAGTTCACAACTTCCTACTGAAATTTTAAGAAATGCATACTTTAGTGCAATAAATCAAAAATTGAAAAACTAAATTTTAGAAAATGGTGATAAAAACTTTGGAGTGCCTAAAGTAATAGAACTGATAAACTTCAGTCTGCACAGACAAATCTATCTCAGTCAAGAACTACTGGGATAGGGGATTAAATGATATACAGTAGCATTACTGGAAGCAAGGTTAATAAAACCATTTAAATATGCATTTTACACTTTCCTTATGTGGTACATATAAGATGGCAGAACCCATCAAGTACCACCAAAAGAAGAGCCATTTAAAAGGTTAATTAGTGACTAATCTCTTACAATTGTTACAATAAGTTACAAATGATATTTGAAACTTATTGCAACTCAACCCGAAAATAAAAACAAAATACAAACAGCCTTATTTGTGTCACCCTGCACTATTTCAATTATAATCTGCTAGGCAAACTCATTTTTATTATATATATTCTTTATTTTTAGGTCAATCAGGAATGGAATTTCATTTTAACATCATACTTTTGGAGAGGTTATTAGACTAACACAAAATTCATTAACGCAAGATTTTCCAGGAATGCAGAGATACATTTAGCTTGTCTTTCAAAGACAAATCTTACAATACAAGGAAGCAGATTTCAATACTACAAATTCAAATGAGATTACTACAAATCTCAGATTAGGCAACTTTCATTGGTGCTTTATTTCTGGCAGGTCTTTGATTCAAGTTTTCAAAGACAGAAAAATAATTGTTTCTTAACATGAAACTGGGTAACTGAGATAAAGTGAAATTGGTGGTTGTCCACAACTTACCACACAATGTGCATAATTTCATAGTGGCACCCAGCACACCCAAGCTGTGTTGGTCAGTAGGAATTTGAGTTTATAGCCTCAGATCTCATTTGAGGCATCATAACAGTTGTAAGACTCATTTTAGCACCGAAATTCAAGAGTTACTTTATATATATATATATTTTTTTTTTTTTAAATTTATCAAATATTAAGATAAGACCAACTAAGAGAAGTAAGACTCTCCTTGCCTTCAATATAAGATAAAATCATATGTGAGAACAGTATTTTGTAACAACTTCACAGACACAGCTTCAGTAGATTGTAATATGACGTATTGTACCCAAGACCAGTTCACTATAATACTGCAGTGAAATGACCAAGAACTGCCTCTAACAGTTAAAACATTTGACATAAATACCACAACTCGAGCTTGTTGAAAAATGTGTGCAGTTAATGTTTTGTATACTTATACATTTCATGAAGTGCTATAATCAATTTTTTGTGTGTGTGCTCCTAACTGAACTACTCTTTACAAATAGCTTAAAAAATTCCACTAACAGCTCGTTTGAGTGCTATTACTTATATAATGCCCACAGCCACACTAGAGATATATAACATAATAAAGTGAATCTATTATTAATATTACAATGACTGTCCAAGTCCAATAAGTAAGAAGAGTGATCCAGTGGTAACATTACTTCTTGGTAGTCCCCTTTTAAAATAATAACAAAGGGAGTTGTATAACAATATATACCACTGCACTTCATTAGTGTACCTTTCTCACTCTGTCTCCCTCCATTCTTCAAGTGAGAATTGTACTTAATCCACTAGTAGTGCATGGGGATCATTTCAATTCTTACATGAAAATAAAAACTGAACTAATATAACATTCAAGGAAGGCCTGTGTGTGTGTGTGTGTGTACAAAATCAATAAACATGGAACCACACTAAGTAATGTAAATTTACAAAGATAACCAGTGCAACCAACTGTTCAAATTGTAATGATTCTGATTCATTATTATGATTTGTCCACAAGGAAAAAGCAAGTAGATAACTACATATTCTTCACAAACATTGGACAAAGTCCAAGCCACAGTACGGCATGGGACTATTATTGATAATCACACTTATCAACCAGATATGACATATAGTTCCAAAGAATACAACACTGAGTAGTGCTGTTTTGAAGTGTCTACAAACACATTAATAAAATAGGGATATTTCTGAAATGGAAACTAAATTTTGATTCGTGACCTGTCCACAGCCATAACACCATGATGCAAATCATCATCACAACAGGTACGAAATCCAGCCACAACCCTATCATTATTCATGAAATTTAGACATTCCCCAAAATGAAAAATTTCGCAAGTTATTCGCTTTGATTTAGATGAAATGCTAACAAATGCATTCTAACAGAAGCCCATTACTTAGAAAGAGAAGAACACCGAGTATTTCTGTAAATTCAATCTTTTTACTCATTGGACAAGTTGCACATATACACCCATTCTCATGTTACTGTTCAGTGTGTCTCAACTATGGGATGTTACAAGGAATTTGAGGTGGGTCACAGAGTTTAAACATTAAATTCTTTTTGATATATATATTTTAATGATTAAATGTACAAGTCTACAAAATAGTCTTTCACCTTTGCATCCATCTATATTCAAATAGCGGGACTGCAAGAAATTTCTTGAAGTTTATCGTTGTGATGTTATAAAGGTTGCAGAATGCTATTATAGATCATTTTTAGCAATGTGACTACATTTGCAAAATTCTCTTTGTATCATGATTCTGTTGTCAACTAATTAATATACACAACACCCCTGATTTATTCAATGAATAATACTAGGTTCTGTATATACATCTCTTGCTAACAAAATGAATTTAGAATTTTTTGCTTTATGGAAATGGCAAATGCAGATAATTTAGAATCATTGAGGTATTCTCAATTTAACATAATTAAATTGTCAAAATGTGAACTAAAAAATACAAACAGATTCATCAATTTCATTTCTGATTTGTTATGTCAAACATAATTAAGTTTCAAAACCAATAAAAGCAGACACTGAATTAGACACAGAAGTAGAATACTTAATGACATAATGTTTAAGAGAAACCATGTTATAACTACTGGGGAGAAAAGCAGTTCCACAGTTAAAGAAAACAACACAATCCTAAGGAAAAACACAGTAATGGGATGACTTTTATTTTTCTTATTCATAAAAAAAGACTACATACATAAATATTAAAAATGAAAAGGATGGATTTCAAAACAAATGGGCAAATGAACTGCCAGCTGGCATTTTCATGAAAGTCAACAATTCTAATAGAGAAGCTTTTTTGGTCCACTAGATATCAAAACATGCACGCCAACATTTAAAAGCCCAATGTTGAAATATCTCACGACAGTAAAAATCTGAAGAGAGGATTTTTAAGAGAACCAATGCTATCTTTATTTCATGCAGCATATCAAAATCTTCAAAGAAATTGAATCTAATCATGTTGTTACATTCCACTTCTTGACATTCCCAAAAATGCTCTCTCATTCCCTAAAATACTGTTCATGCCCATTCCTGTTTTGAAGCCCAAATTTGCAGAGCCCAACAACCCAAAGTTTGTTTGAGCAGATGTCATCGAATTCATATTCATGGCCGAGGAGAGTGCATAGTTGTTCATGCCCATACCAGATGACATACCTGCTCCTCCAGCCATACTCATATTATTCTGATTTGAATTCATAAAAACTTTTGACACATTAATGGGCTGTCCTCCAGATCCAAGTCCTTTACCAATTCCTTGAAGCCCTGATGGCAACTTTGATGGTCCACCATCAGTTTCATCCCCAAACTTATCCATGCGAACACTCATTGCTCGCCCATGCAATTTCTGGCTATTAAACATAGATATAGCTTGCACAGCTTCCAGGGGATGATCAAATTCTACTCTTCCATGTCCTTTGCTTTTACCATTCTCATCTGTCTTCAATTCAACACTTATTATCTTACCTGCCATCTTGAAAATGCTTTCTAATTCCTTGGTTGTTACCTTATAATCCAAGTTGGCAACAAAAACTCGACTTGAAAGCTGACCAGCTATGCCAAGTGATCTCAAAAATTCTGTATTCAAACCATAGGTATTTTCAATCTGAGCTCCATTACTAAAGACATTTCCAGTGTAAGACTGGCTAGATCTTGATCCAGATTTGGGAACTGGGCGGCCAGTGCTATCCCTTTCAATATCGTAGTCTTCTTTTACAACCAGCTGACGTCCTTTATATTCATATCGATGTAAAACATCTATTGCCTTCTGCAGTGATGCAGAATCTGCTAACTCTACAGTACCACATCCTCTAAATTTTCCACTTTCATCCTGGAAGAGTTGAACATAGGCAACATCTCCTACCTTTTCTCTGAACAGATCCTTAACATCTGTCCACTTAGCTTCATAAGCAATATTAGCAACATATACTCTGCGAGGATGTGGAGTACGATTCTGTCGCCTCTCACTATCACTTCTTCTCCGACCATCTTTACGTCCATCTCTACTAGAATCCATGCTGTTTTCATCTCTGGAAAAGGGGGACCTTGATCTAGACCTCCTTTGTTGAGATTCAGGACTATAGCCACTATTAAATTCCATTTCTGCAAAAACAAAATAATTAGTTTACTAAAAATATTAATTTAAATAGAAATTTTTTTTCATTTAAGACCTTAGTAACATAAAAGTAGATATTCAAAAGTTTCACTAAGACAGTCATAAATACCAAG
Source organism: Mastigoproctus giganteus (assembly GCF_048544385.1). Classification (NCBI taxonomy): domain Eukaryota; kingdom Metazoa; phylum Arthropoda; class Arachnida; order Uropygi; family Thelyphonidae; genus Mastigoproctus; species Mastigoproctus giganteus. Next base: position 11,976,234 of record NC_143584.1, read on the forward strand.
AGTGGAAACAAAACCATTAAACAATTAAGGAAACCAAACACACCAAAAGATGATAGATATAATTATCATTTTAAATTTAATGACATATACAAACTGAACAAAACTGCAAATTATCAGCCCTAAGAGTGGACTGGCACAGACTTCAAGATACAACATTATTTGATTAATAACTGTTAGATTTTAAAGGCCTGTCTGTTACTTGTACAGTTATGAGCATGTGTCAAAACTGTTAGCATGACAATCACTTATGTTGTTTGAAACTTTGAAAATTTGTTATCCCCACTATTTAAAAGCTGATATGGTACCAGAGTATAACCTACCAACACCCATCTGTACAGTAACACACAGGAAAAACACAGTTTACCAGAGATGGGAAAAGAGAAGTGCTTAATAAAGCCAGATTAGTCCAGCAGCCTTGAGAAGTTCCAGTTTTGCAGTGTGATTTAGTATGTTTCTGTATACATAGTCGGGAAGCATTATAAAACAAACAAGCCAATTAATGAGTACATAATTAACAATCTGATAAACAAACAGTAGTTTCAATACACCATTTCTTTCTTTTCCTCCTATGCATCAATATCTTAGAACTTTGCACCATATGATGCAATGCTCCAAATCAACATATTTTAAAGATGCTGCTTTGTATGTTTAAAGATTGTATTCCAGGCACTGTATGCATGGCAGATAAATCTTGTTGCATGACATGATTAGGCTCTCTCAACAAGATGCACACAAAAGAATCAGTTTTGATGAACATACAGGTATATAAAATAGAGTATGATAATAACATTGTCATGACTTTTTCCATAGGCTTTAAACTAGTTATATTTTTACACATGAAAGCAGAGTGGAGGGAAGGTTTAACAAAGCCACACGATGCAAGATAATAAGCAAATTCACACAGTGGTAATTGTGGTAGCCACTGAACATCGATGTTCTTATATCCACATGGAAATATCTTGGTCATCTGAAAACATTCTCTACACAAGATTCAAACATTTTTTTTTTGTATAATATAAAATTACTACAACAACCAACAAATATAGAAAAATAACTTTAATTAGAATAATAAACACAAAAATATAACTAAACATTAGTGATGAGGATACATATATCAATGAAGAGATAAAAACACAAAGAAGCTTTCAGAGCAAGGTGCTCCTTTACCAACTGTTAAATCTCATTTATTAGTAGTGCAGATCAACAGTGAATACCACACTGGAAAAACATTAAAATTTATAATTCCATTAAATATTTAAGTTTAATCTTCTTTCTTACGGTTTTTTTTTTTTTTTTTTTTTTTTAATGCACCAGTATAATGGTGAGATAGTTAATGTTCAGAGCAGTTTAAACGAAAGAGTAGAATTAGATGCTAACTGAGAAGAATGGTGCTCAAAATACCGGTGGAAAAAGGTATACAGCAGAAGTTGAATGTCTGCATAAGTAGTGGAATGAACTTCTAAGAGAGGGGATCAGTAATTAACCTGAATATACACTTTTGGATAGTCAGGTTAATTACTGATTAAGAATTTCCAGTAAATGGATAAAGGTTGATATACAGAAAAAAAAGTGTTAGCAAATGATGCAAGGAAGCAAGCTTATACATTGGCTAGAAAAAAAAAAAAAACATATGTCCATCCCATTTAATAATTTGCTCAATCATTTCTTAAATTTATTAAACACCCACTTTGAAACCAGGAGGAAACTTGTTCCAACAACCAATTCTTCTTTAACTGAAAGCAAAATTTTCATACAAATTATCTCCAAACTATCCCTTTTCAATTTAAAAATATGTCTATTTACACATGTCCCCTGAGAAAGAGTTGGGATGCTATTGGCATTTAGTTCACTAGATCCAGTTAAAGCTTTAAACTGCAATCCTTCTTGGTAAAGTACCCTTTTGCTTTCCTTACTAATGTAACTCTCTGCACACATTGCAAGAGATCTAAATCCTTGCCAAAATTATGCTCTGGATCTATACGCAGTACTCAAGACTGCAGCCTAACCATTGCCTTATAGAACAAGATAATCACCCCCTAGTGGTCCTGATGGCAAAACTATCACTTAGAGAACGCTATGTGCTTTTCTAGCAAAATATCTGCACTGCTCAGAGAACTTTGTCAGACTATACAATTACTCCCAAGGACCTTTCATTCTTCACTACCTTGAGTGTGGTAGCACCCAATTGGTATGTTATTCTGAGATTACTGTTGCTTATATACAGTACCTCACATTTGTCAGTTAAACTTGAATTGGCACTTCTTAGCCCATCTGTCAATTTTTCTAGGTTCTGTTTCAATAGCATACCCTCATTCATGCCATTAACCACCTTGCCAACCTTAAAAACAATAAGCTTGATATGCCTTCATCAACATCATTATTAAATATTGCAACAGTAAGGGCACAGAACTGAACCCTGAGAGAGTTCACTAATAAGATTAGTCCAAGATCAGTACCCATTTAAAAGCTCGCTCTGTCTTCTGCAATTCAACCATCTCTTTATCCATAGCAGTAACTTGCCTCTAGTGACACACTGCTCTAATTTATATAGCAATCTTTAATTAGCATTAGTATTGGCAAATGATGCAAGGAAGCAAGCTTATCAAAAATAAAGCAAGATAAAATAAACAAACAAACAAAAAACCCCCTTCCTACATCAGTCCACCACTCTAATAATCTGTTCAATTCATCCTTAAATTTATTTACACTACCAACTTCCATCACTCCAGATGGACATTTGTTACAATAAACAATCTTATGCCTGAAAGCAAATTTCCACACATCTGCCTTACAACCATCCTTATTTAAATTTATGCTCCCTTATGCATGTTGTCTGAACAAGAATAACAATATCATCAACATTTAGCTTACTCAATCCATTCAAAGTTTTATACACCTCAATAAGATCTCCTTGCTGGTGCCTAGTTTCCAAATGAACTGAAGTCTTTCTTGTAAAAGTACCCTTTTGTTCATTTCACCAATTTCACATTGAAGTCCCTTGCTAAATTTCTGGAGATTAAGCATGTCTCTTGTGCTAAAAACATTATAAAAAAACTTGATAAAATTTAATAGGCTATTTCAAGAGGGATGATGATCAAACAGTGAAATAATTCTAAAATTTTTCTTGAATGAGCCCTTCACTAACAAATCAGCAGCACACTGTCTGGGTCAGAGAAATACCAAAACCTGGCAGCATTTTTTTTTTTTTCTTTCTCTTGATTTGTAGATTACAGGAATGGACCACTTACTGTGGATTTAAGTTTATTTTACTAGTATCCATTATATTTCAACTTAGAGGGGTTGGACTGAAAGTAAGGGTCACTTTTTTTAAAAAATAATATCCATCATTACAATGCTAAGACGGTTGAATTTGTAATTTAATAAACATTTCTCTCAGCATAAATGATCAAATTCATACATTAGTACACATTTCACCATTCATAATTTATGCTGATGGAAAAAATTAAAAACAGCAATGAAATGGCACACTGTTTTTACTAACATCAAGGGGTGACATTTTTGTCCTGAATTTCAAAATGTTGAACTTTCAACTTTTCTACTACTGTAGCAGAGGCAAATCTATTTCTAGCAACCCACAGCTATTGCTGCTGCCTCCCCATTCACTGATTAAGTCACAGAAGTGACTCTGGTTATACTCACATATAACCTGAGTCACTTCTGTTAACTATATACAAATACCAAAATCTGAAACTATAGTTTAAGGCACCCAAACACACCCAGAACTGCAATTTGTACAAAACATCTATGTACACCGGCAAAATCTATTCAAGAGAGTTATCCCAATTTTAACTGCCCCCAGCAATTTGAATAATAATCCAGCATCTGTAATCCTAATGAAATAAAAGCATCTCTCCCCCACCAAAAAAGACCACACACTATGGTTAGAACGAAAAAGTCATTTTAAAACAAATTTAAAATGAGGAAACTGACAAGTCTCAGAGACCACAGTCCACAAGTGTGGATGCTTGTTTCACCTTTTTGCAGTTTACAACACAGGAGAACACTTACTCCCTCAAAAATTCAAATGATCTCATCAACAGACTTTCATTAATTCAAGTATTAGTTCAACAGCACTGGAATGTGTTGTCCATATTATAGTTAGCTTTGGTCTGTACATTGAAAAACCTTACTCCCCCACTTAAAATCAGCCAATTACTGCCTCAAAGATTACTTCAAAACATTCCCCAGTCATTGAAAGGAACCTAACTCAGAGCTCTCAAAATGAGGGACAGATGATGTACCATGGTGACTAAACTCCAGAAGAAATCATTGCAAGTTAATAGCAAGTCTTATTTTTAGTTCTGTTAAGGATAGTGCTGAAGTTATAAAAATATACGAGGGTTATTTCTGAATTCACATTATGTATTTGTATACACATTGTATACTTTTAAAAATAATTTTTAAAATTAACACTAATCTTAACTAAATCTAAATGAAATACTGATTTAAAAGGTCATTATCAGAGAATTAGCTGGTATTCAAGTCAGTTGGTTTTGAGTTTCACGAGACTTTTGTCCTAAAGTTCCTTGGATGACATGAAGTAAAAGTATACATAAAATAATAATTGAAAATAACTTGGGTTACCTTTTGTGGAATAAATTAAAACTTTGCTTTCAAGACTGGTTTAGATTAAAGAATTTTTTCATGTAGCTATTGCCATTTCTTTAAACTATGATGCAATTTCTCATTTTAAACAAATTATTTTCCTGTGTGGCATAAGATTAATTTGCTGGCAGCAGAATTGAACCAGACCACTTTGTGGGTTGGTCACTTACACAGGAGCAGAATGTTTTTATATTTATTGGATGACTGTTGCCTCTGACATTCTGCTGAAACAACATGTCAGCAAGGTAACAAGAGAAAGCAATACTCTTGATTTGGTTATCAGACAGTGCATTAAAAATATCCAGACAGAACTACTAAGGCAACTGTAAGACCACATTTGGAATACTGTATTCAAGTATGGAGACCTCTTCTGAAAAAAAAAAAAGAAAAAAAAAAGAAAAAAAAAAAGAAAAAAAAAAGTTTCTTGAAAGGATCCAAAAGCAACCATACGAGGAAAGATTCTGATATGTGGGCTACAAAAGCTTGGCAACCAGGAACCTCAGGTGAGCTGATCGAGGTTTACAAGGCTCTGAAAGGGATTAGTAAAATGAACGAAGGTGGAATTCTCACCATTCTAAAGAATTCCAGAATTAGGGATCATAAATTCAAATTACAGGGCTTAAGGTTTAGATTAGATTGTACAAAGTTGCCCCTGCAGGTAGGTGAGGCTAACCGTTTGAATAAATTAAAAGGCCAACTGGATAGGCACCTGTGGGAGGAGGGAAGCATACAATTTGTATTTTCTTATTCACTTGTTTTGTTTTTTTGCCAGTGCAGCAAAAATCTGTGGCTTCCTTGCACTATATGGCAAATACTATTACTAAGTGGCAGTAATCATAATATATTAATGTGCAATTTACTTAAAGATATAAGTACTATCAAGAGTAAAAGGAGGGGATTTTGCTTTCATAAAGACTACCACAGTGGTCTTTCACAGTTTTTAACTTCTCAGTGGGATCAATTGATGCCAGACAGCAAATTCTAAATGGAAAAAATTCAGGGTAGTAATAAAAATTACCAAGCTTATTATAACAGCAAAGAGATATTTTCTGAGGTTGGTTTACACCTAAATGAATTTCAGATAAACCAAGACTAGTGGCAGAGAAGAAAAACTGAGGCAATTACAAATTAGTAGGCAACATGAATTCTGACAAAGTACAAAACAGTCTGCGATCAGGTCACTGGGGGGAGGGGAATTAGGTAAGGTAAGGGATATTATGAAAAGTCCTTGGCTAAGAATGCAAACAATTCTCTGCTGATGTTAGCATTAAAAGGAAAGAGGTGAACAACAGCAGTCTACCAAATGTGAAAGGGAAACGACCAATTATAGACCTGTAAGCATGATTTCTGTTTCAGGAAAAATAATGGAGCTAGTGGTAAAATATATATATTGCATGATCATCCTAACAGGAATGGAATTATACAGAAATTACAGCATGAGTTTAACACAACTCTTCAATAAGGGAAGTGATTCAATCCAGTGCTATCAAATTGAAAGCGCTATTACGACTTAGGCAATAGTCTCTCTCTCATTAGCTGATCATAATTTCATTTTTATAATCAGTTCTTTTACAACCAATTATGAAAATTCCATAATTGATTATTTTGATTATGAATTTTATTAAGCCCCTTTGTGTGCCGTTTTAGTAAGAGAAAGAATGCCATCAACAATGAGCTAAATCAATCCATACACACTCAACCATCACAGTAAACTGCCCTTAATGCCACATTGCTTCAGCATATACAGTAGCCATGCAACAGAATCAAGTCTTCCTCAAATATATAACAAAATTAAATTTTTGCATCCAGTTCCTGCATCACATCACATCTCACATGTGTCTAGTTTTCACACTGTAATTTGCAGAAATGAAGCCTTTCTTGATATGAGCATCCTTTTGTTCCCTTCAGTCTCATTGCCCTTTCTGCACACATTCCAACAGATTTACAATAAAATGAAGCCTCTAGGTCCACAGACAGTACTCAAGATGCAGACTAACCATGGCTTTTACAAAGGGATAACACCTTATCCCTACTAGCAAAGTTCCAGTATATCATTAACAAAATTATGAGCTGACCCTGCAGCCCATCTGAACTGCTCAGAAAACTTTCATCAATATCATTAATAAATATTGAAAACAACAATGAATATAACTGGATAGATCCTATCCTGAACACTAGGGGACATCACTAATAACATTAGCCCATAAACAGCAGTGTACACTGTTAGCCACACTGTCTTCTACCACTCAACCATCACAGTAAAATGCCCTTAATGCCACACTGCTTCAAGCATACACAGCAGCCATGCAACAGAATCAAAAGCCTTCTTCAAATCCAAACATATAACAAAACTATATTTTTGCATACAGTTCCTGCATCACAGTATCCAATCAGATTGGCAAGACAAGACAAGACCATCCCTCAACAAATCCATTCTGTGACTACAGTATAAATGCATTCTTGTTTAGATGGTCCTACATTACCTCTTTAATCCTTGAAAAGACATTAAGCTAAATATTTTATTACTCGTGTCACCTCCTGATCCCCCTTTGTCAATTGGGAATACATTTTCATATCTGCAGTTCATGGGAATCTCCCCTGAATCCACAGATGCTCTCATAATTATAGATAAGGATTTGCTTACTTCCTTTAATATAACTGGATATATCCTATCCACCCCAGGTACAGTTTTTATACTTAACTTGAACAAAAACTTCTATTTTCCTCCCAATTATCACAAAATCATTTAGCTACCCATTAGTTTGATAAACTTCCATCCCTTCCCCAAAGAAGTCCCCATGTGCAAATGTAAATGCTAAATATCTATTATGTTTGCCCACAACTAACCAGGATCATCAGCTAAACCAATGCAATTCAATTCCTTCCTTCTGTTAATAAGATTTTATCACATTTCAAAATTCTCACTTTTGGTTACTTCTTTCAAAATATATTGTTTTGGTTAATTCATATTTCAATTCAGACAACTTTTTATTTTTGAGATATGAAATAAAATTATGCTCTAACCCATTAGAGATACTGTCTGTGGGTATTCATATTCACATGATTTTAATTTATTTTTAGAGCCTTGCTGATTAGGAATGCATCTCACTCAATGCCATAAGTGTATGGGCTAGAACAACTCAATCTCAGATCTTTCTAGGTTGAGGTGTTATAGAAACACTGTTCTCCCATAGCCTGCTAGAGATTCTTCTCCAAAAATAGCATTTCAGTGGCCGAATTTATCCTATCTTTCCCCAGTATATTTTTGGCACCCTTCTTAATGTCACACACAAAGGTTATTTCTTTCTTAATTCATTTTAGCTTGTGAGAGCTTTAATCCTGTAAAGAAGGTATATTCACTGGTTTTCCCAAGTCTTTTTTTTTTTTTTTTTCACTTCTAAAATTTCTATTCCAGTCAGTTATATCGTTTAGGATAACTTTATGTCTGCAAGGCATTTTCCCTATCACTTCATTTACTTTATATAAGGATAGCATTTATATATCTCCTTTAAAATTTCATTAAAAATGACACCTGAAATTTCTTAGATTTCTACCCCCGATCAGTTGATTTTTTTTTTATGAAACCCCCAAACACGAGAGGTATTAGAACCTATTGTACTTAGTACCATGCTTGGGTTGGAGGTTGAGACGACGAAAGAAGATATTTGTTGACATTAGACTTGAACTTCCATAGACTCATTTTTAGGAAATACGTATAAGGAAGGTTGTTCCAGAAAACGGCAGTTGAATGAATAAACAAGGATGATGAAAAGTTGGACAGTAAATGAATGTTGGCTGGTGGTGGCATGTGTTCGGACTGTTTTGAAAGACAGAGTAGGAATTACAGAAGCCAATTCAGAAGAACAGTGCCCATGGAAGTATCTGTAGAAACAGTACATCTATGAGACAGAGTGGAGAGAGACTGGTTGAAATCAACTAAGTTGTCTTTGCCCCACTGGAGAAATACCTAGAGATCGGCATTTAAGGAATTGGTAGCGGATATTCGAAAATTTGAAGCTAATTGAGCAGGGCAAGGTTTCTCAAAATGGAAAGTGGAATGCAATGTGCTATCATCGGCAAAACTATGGATAGGATTTCCAGTCAATGGAAGAAGGTCATTAATATACAAGAGGAAAAGAACTGAAACTTGGGGGACACCAGCTTTAGTGGTGAAGTTAGAAGAACGAGAGTCACTTACCATCACTCTCAGTGAGCGATTCGAGAGAAAACTGGATAATCAATTACGAAACAGCTCGCAAAACCATTAGATGGAAGCTTGTTTAGAAAATCTTTATGCCAAACATGATCGAAAGCCTTTGAGATGTCAAGAGCAACTGCTTGTGTTTCACCGAACTTTTCCATCGAATTAGTCCATAAATGGGTAACATAAGCTAGAATATCACCAGTGGATCGACACTGACGATTGTTGATCAGATGGAAGGTTTCTAGGTAGTTTAAGAGTTGGCGGTTAATTAATTTCTCCATTACTTTAGAAAGAGTAGAAGTAATTGCAATGGGACAATAATTTGATGGGAGGGATTTGTCACCCTTTTTAGCAACTGGCTGGATATGAGCAAATTTCCAAGCAGAAGGAAAAACACCTTTGGAATAAGAAAGTGAAAAAAGGCAGCAAAGAACAGGAGTAAGTTCAGGAGCACTGGTTTTGAGAACAAGTGGAGAAATACCATCAGGACTGGAGCTTTCTGAGCATCAAGTTTCGTCAAAATCCTTCTGACGGGAGACCACAGGAGGCATTGAATGGAGCATGTTGGGAATGGTGGGAGGTGTTTTACCAAAATCATTAATAAATGAGTTGGAAGAAAAATGGGATGCTAGCAGGTCAGCTTTATCCTTGGCTGAAGTGACAACAGAATCATATTGCCAGAATATTATATATATTTTACTCACAACCTTGCAAAGTTCTTTTTTATGGTTTAGGTCATATTTTGTATACTCCAAACAGAATATAAACTACAAATCTATTTTCCATTTTCATAAATAAAAAAATGTTGGCCTGCTTTCAAATGTAGCATGAGTACCTTAGTTTATAAGATGGGGGTTAAAATAAGTAACCCAAACAATGCTGGGTCAATTATATTAAATGATTTTCAAGAGAAGGGGTTATTCACCAACGTATAGTTTGGTAACTAAAAACTGAGCTATGAAATTTTCATCGTCCATAATGCCAGTCAGAGTAAACAGCTGTAAAGAACAGCTATGGGGGAAAAAAAAAAAAAAAAAAACCCATCAAAACTCTTTGCCATCAATACACCATTTAGAACAATGAGTCAAAACTTTAGTTGTCCTTTGTGAATGCTTTCAAAATGTATTTTATCTGTCTGCTTTATATCTGAAATAAAGCAAGTACCTAAGCAAAATACCAGGGTACAAAACATTTACATATAACAAAACCAGAAAAACTAAATTTACAATACTATAGTCCAAATTTAAAATGACAAAAAAAGTCTTTTTCATATTTGAAAAGGCAAGCCAAGATAATCCCCCTAGTTCTTTCCCTGGAAAGAACTATAGGGAAGGAGGAGTTTACTGATCTTTCTTGACAAAAAAAGTTCTATTGAGTTGGTAACAACATACAATCTGACACACACACAAAGGTACATTTAAGTACCCCAAATCACGAGTTCTCTTCTCCAATAGTGTCTCTCTCGTGGCCATTCTCAGCCATGTGTCATTACAAGAATGTGAAACAGGATGATCGACAATTTCTGTTTCTCTTTTCCTTCACTGAATTACTATTTTAAAATCTTCCACTCTCAATGTTTCATCAGATTGTGTCACTGAAATTATTCTTGTAGGTATGAAATCCTTTATTCTGCATTCCACCCAAAAACATTGGTAGTTTGCAATAAGAATGCAACATATTGCAATCAGAAATTTATCCAAATCTCCAGTTCCATTTTTTGCCAACACCAAACCACACAACTGTAAAACAGTTATAAATAAATCCAAACAACTTTGAACAGGCTAAGAGTGGAAAACTTGCTACTTCCCTGAATGAAGTCTAACATTATGGGCTCTAGCCAAAACTACTGGCAACAACTTCTACCTCTATTGCATAAAGATGACTTTATCACTTCCTATTGTACCAAACACATTCTATTCATCATGTGGCCTTCAGATAAAAAGATGTTAGGATTCTGAAAAATCTTGATGAAAAGAAAGGTCCAGGTTCTGATGGCATTTCTCCACTTGATCTCAAAACATGTTCCAAGGTTTGCACCTGTTTTATGTTACCCTATGTTTTCTTATTCCACTGGTGTCTTTCATTCTGCTTGGAAATTTGCTCATATTTTCCATCTGGTGTTGTTGAAGTGAATTTGAATAAATTTGAATAAATTTAAGGAAGGAGTAGACAAACTGTTAAAGGGAATGTACAAATGAACTTTTTTTTAATCCCCTTTTGGCTGATGCTGTATAAGCTTGCTTTCTCGTATCATTTCCCACTACTATTAATTAATATCCAACCAGTTCTAAAAAGAGTGAGAAATCTGTCCACTACAATTATCAACCCGATCACATTTAAATCCTATTCTTTCCAAAGTAATGAAGAAATCCATCAAATGTCAACAAACTATTTGAGACCCCCCCACTTAATCAGTGATCACAAATTGGATTTTATCAGTGTTGATCAACAATGATATATTGGGCTATGTTGCTCATCTTTGGATAGATTCAATATTGAATGGGTCAGTGCCTTTGCACCATGTTTTGTTTGAAGTGAACAGTCCAAATCGATAATTGGCATCATTTTAATTGTCTCATACAGCAGGCCCTCGTTATAACTTGGTTCGCTACAATGCTGTTCTTATATTATAACCCATATCTTATTCTAACACTGTCACAACTCACTATAACGCTCTTTTACCAGCGTACAGATTGAATTTTTGGCAGGTTTAACGAAAACGTTTCATCTGATGTAGTCGATATCTTGAAAATGAATAGCAAAGTTTCCCACACTCAGTGAAATTTTCTCCCATGCTAATTTAATTGCACTATGATGACTTGTTACATAGTTCCGAGATTAACATAAAAAAAAAAAAAAAAAAAAATTATCAAGTATATTGCTTGTAATATTTGCATTTATCCGAAGTCTAGTCATCACGCGGTACAGTGTTAGACATTGTCCGTAACAGACAGTTTGCTCGAACATTGTATCATAATTAATGCAATGCAATTACATTTTCGAAGATTAACAATGGCAGATAAGAAGCCTACTAATGTAAGAAAAACACTGAATTTGAAAATTAAAATTATACGTTTTGAAGCGAATCAATTCTGTTCAATGCCAAGTGGATTTTTTTTTTTTTTTTTTCGTTAGTTGTTGGCACATAGGCTTCTGTGGCCATAATGCACCCCCCAAAGTTTTTGCATTTTACTCTGATCCAAGCCTGAGGCGGGATTCGAACCTGCAACCTTTGGGTTGGCAGGCACTTTACCCACCTGGCTACACCGGTCAGCTGGACAAGTGGATGTGTGCAATAATTTAGGACTGACAGGTTCAACTGTAAGAACAATTATAAAAAATAAAGAATTAATTTTAGCAGCGGGAAAGACAGCTGTTCCACTGCAAGCAATTAGGCCGGTTATTATAACTGAAATGGAGAGACTTCAAAATAATTTCATTGAAGATCATATCCAACGCACAATTCCGTTGAGTTAAATATTATTAAAGGAAAAGCAATTAGCCTATATGATGATCTGAAGAAAGCTCACCTTAAAAAAAGAAAAAAAAAGTGGAACCATTTAAAGCTAGCAAGGGTTGGTAAGATAGATTTAAAATCCAGAGAGAAGCCGCATGTGCAGATCAAGAAGGAGCCGAAACTTTCAAAGAAGACTTCTAAAAATTATTGAAGAGTGGTGTTAAACTTCAACAAGTTTTTAACATAGACGAAAGAGGACTTTTTTGGAAACGAATGTCTAAAAGAAATTTCATATCGAAAGAATAATAATAATAATAATAAAAAAAGCATGGTTGACTTTATTGTTGGGTGGTAACACTGCAGGGATTTAAGTAAAATCCCTGCAGCATTACCCTTTTAGTTTACTAGGAAGACGGCCAAAGTACAACCCAAAATCACAATTTACGAAAACTCGGCAGCCCAGGGCCAACAGATTAATAAATTCATGATTTTAATTGGCATTTTAAGTTAAATTTTGATACGTAATGTAGTTACCAGATAATTATATACATATGTAATGGAGAATATTTTATATGTACAAATTTTTAATATTAAATATTTGGACCGACGTTTGCGCGTCTTTCACTACCATTTATTATTGATTAGGAAATATTCTATGGCATAGACCACAACTCACAAATACATATGTTACTTTATGGGAATACAGTGCTCGCTTAGCGTTCTGTGTTTCGGGAATGAATTATCAGCATTAAGCAGGGGTCACCTGTATTGGGAATACATTCACAATGAGTGTCCGAGGTGTTGCACTGCTTTGAATAAGTAACGCTTCAGCAGTGGACAAGACTAATGTTACTTAGTCTTGGCAGATACCACCACCCAAAGCACTGACCGATTCAATGATGAATCTTAAGTATAGTCCCAAACTTCGTGCAAAATAATCGCCTTGGACAGATTCGATGGAAGAGTCTGGTAAACCTCAAGAAATTGCTCCGCTTGAGGTTTACCTGACATTTCTAGGGCTTCAAGTTGTGTTTGGCATAAAGGTCTTCTAAGCTTTAGAGTAATGCCAGTATTTCTTAAGGTTCATTCCTTTGCCCCACCCTTCCCTTCTTGAATATTATTAGGTCCTCGAGGCTGTCACAGACATTCTCTTAGGTATTCCAAGCTGGATGTACTACTTGGGAGACAAAAACTGATATTTGGGTGACATACAAGCCAAGTGGACCTAATTTCGGTGAAGTCCAGCTGGTCTGTGACAGCCAAATGCTCTGCTTGCACCAACATAATGGTGGGACTTTTAGTGACCATTAGTATAACCCCCAACATGCAAGTCCTGATATATGGCACCACAGGTGCAAACCAATGTAAGCAGGGGTCAAGGTGTGGGGCCCACACCACATGGAGGAATGCCATCCCTCTGTATTACTAGACAATACTAGTGGGTAGATGACTCATCAACCAGTGCAACACTACCACTTTGCTTATTGGAGGCTTGAAGTGACAGAACCTATGTTTAGCCCCCAGAGCGAAGATCACAAAACCCACATTTTTTCCATCATGCATTGATGTCATAATGGACATTGTGGCAAGATCCAATATTCCTTACATTTCGAGGATACAGGTGTCTGCAGGCTGGCTACCAGACAGTCCGTCAGACCTAACCCATTGGTAACGCTCTAGGAGGCTTCCAGATCACTAGTGTATAATCTTACTGCCTCTACTCTGAAAGATAGTGACTGGGGGAAGTCAGAGTATGTGGGGGATACTGTTGAGGCCATGTTACATCAAGGAGCCGAGTATATTCTTACAATGGGAATGTCATATCCAAAAATTTCATTACTTCATACACCATGGATTTTCAAAACAAATAGAACAGACCTGCAAAAAGCTATAAACGTCCTAAACACTTCCTTGTTCATTTCACAAATATACATGGTCTCAGTTCCAATCTCAATGAAGTCCATTTCCACTTAGTATATACACATATACATGGTATATCTTACCAAGTGTATGTATGCATATAACTTCAGTTATAGTTTGGACAGAGCATGAGTTTAAGGAGAAGTCTTGTCTGATCAATTTGATCAGACACATTACAAATATTGCTTCCAACGCAACTAAAAAGTGGAGTTTCTCTTTTGCTCCCAGCGTTCCTTTTCTTCCAAACAACTGTTCTCTGTAAAAATTGTAAATCCCTCCCACCATGGAATATCGTTCCCACATCAGGGATGGTGCCCGCCAAAACCTCTCAGGCTTCTAGATGCCATTCAAAAAGAGGGAATTTAAGTTAATGAATGACTCATCTCTAACAAAGTCTTTCCTTTCCACTCGCTATCTCATAGACGTTTTATTTTTGGTTTAGTATAATACTTCCACGGGTATTGTTGTTCTGAATTGGCTTCTATAATTCCTCTCTCTTCCAAACTAGTCCAAATTTTGAAGTGGTAGATGACTTTCATCAACCGGTGAAATACCACCACTTTGCTTATTGGAGGCGTGAAGTGGTGAAACCCATGTTTAGTCTCTGGAGCAAAGTTTCCAGCATCCCCCTCCCCCCATACTTTTCTTACAACCCATGCACGGTACTATGTACTATAGGTTTTGATACCTTTCGTGTTTGGGGTTTTCATAAAAAAATAAAAATAAAAAAACACGTACCGCAACCAGTCAACATCCTTTTACCGTCCAAACTCACATAACCAACTTTTCTTTTTCCTCATTTATGCATGTAACTTCCATTTTCTGGCTATAACCTTCCATCATATATATATTTCCTGAAAATTACAATCTACAGAAATTAGTCTAACATTAATAATTATCTTCTTTTATCTTCTCAACCTTCAACCCATGCACGGTAAGGATGTAATACCTCGTGTTTGGAATTTTCATAAAATAATAATAATAATAAATAAATAAATAAATATTAATAACCTTCCATAGTTTTCTCCATGATAGCATCCTCATTTCAATTCCAGTTTGAGAAATATCTCAAATGCAATACACAAACAGCTTACACTTCTCAAATATTCACCACCAATTCTTTAAATGCCAATGTACCAATAATTCTCCAATGGGCCAGAGATATCAGTTCAATTTAAACCTTCTCAAAGCTACTCATATCTCTCTCATATCTTGTAAAAAAGGGTCTACTGCTTCTGTGCTCTTTTCCAACAACACTTAAGATTTCTAGACAAGATCATATCTCTATCAGTGATTACACTGACTTCTAACCTCTCTCTTGGCATTAGGTTATCACAAATATTTTTTCCTTGGCATAAAAAAAAAAGGTTTTTCTGTTTTGCTATCAACATTACTTTTTTTTCTAAAAATTTAATGCCATTTTTTTTTTTCTAAAAAAGTAATCATTCTATGGAAATCAACCTTACCATGGAATATAGTCGCCAAAATCTGAAATCTGGAGTGCTACTACCAAAGCCTCTCAAGCTTCTTGACTCAATTCAAAATAGAAATCAGATTAATTAAAATGATTAATCTCACAGAAAGTCTCTCTGCCCTTTGTCTCAGACATTGTTTATGTGAACGACCTCTCTATAGATATTTTCACGGGCATAGTTCCTTCCAAACTAGTATCTTTAGTTTTTCCCAGCTGCTTCCAAACCACTTTGAACACATATGCTACACCAGTCAACATCCATTCACTGTCCAACTTTAAACTCACAGAACCAACTCTTTTTCATTTATCTCGTCTATTTCTGTTCTCTGGAATAATCTTCCTATGTATTTTTAGAAAATACAATCTACAGAAATTCCAATTTAATATCAACAAAATTATGAGGATAGATTTATTATTATGTTAGCATTACATTTATCTTGTTTATAATAATAAAGTATGTTTAGCTAAATTTAATAAAATCTTTCTAGAAATTTCCTTCTTTTAAACAGCTTGGGGGAAGGGGAAAAAACAAATATAGCACACTGAGTATGCAGATTTTCAATTAACGTATTAACTGCTATTTTATAAACACTGCAAAAAAGCATACCAAAAACAGTTATCAAATTATTGGTGAAATATGAAAAATAGTTCCCAAAAAAATGTGGTTCTGCTCAGAGTGGTGTTTTGGGCTAGTTCCCCTCAAAAAAGTGTTCTAACAGGAGCTACTCAGAATTGTAGAGGAAATATGTATTGTCTGAAGTCAACTTACTGGTGTCTAATGGCAAGATTTCCATGAAAGCTTCAAATCATCAAGTTTAAGGAAAGCTGCACCTGGCCTTAACATTCCCTCAACCTGTTCTGGCTAAGTGGGGACATGAACCTGCTTAAATATGCAAAAAATTCTGACAAGATGGAAGACACCAAGCTTGGATGAAGAGGTTGCATCTTCAATATGCATTATGAAAAATGAAAGCAACCAATCCATGACTTCTCATTCGTTATTGCTCACTTTTAAAACTTGGACACCACCCACAGGAAATGGGAAAATTGCAAGTAGTTATCAATACAAGTGAAATTAGACTAACTCTGCCCCACACAACACGAGTTATGGTAAGCAAAGAATGACTATTTTCTAACAAAGATAAATGACATTGACATGATTGCTGAACAACATTCTGTTGCAATTAATGAAACTGTTGTGAAGTAGCTTCTTAGAAAAATGCACGATCACACAACTGAAGTAAGAACTATCTCTCAAGTGAGAATTTTTTCTAACAGGAGTCAGTTTTAATTTTGAGAAAATTCTGATGTATAACAAATGAGTGATTATCTGCTTCTGTTCATTAAAAAAAGGCAATGAATGTACATAGTATAACAATACTTTCAAATTTAAGCCATAAAACCTTTCCTAAAGTTTCAGAGCTTAATTTGAACTCTTACTTTTTTTTACATGTTTTTAGTACTTCAATTTCTAGTCTTTAGTAGTAAAAGCGTACATCACACTACATTCAAAAATTTGCAATTCCCTAATTCAAAAAATTTCTCAAAATTCAACAATTAGACACTTGTTATATTGTTCGCATGCAACGCCTACACAAAAATTAGGCATCTGGTGAATAAAATACACTCGACATGCCCTTTTAAATACTGTCAGTACATCTCTCAATGGAGATATACTGTCATGGGTTTTCATGGCATGAGTAAGGTTCCTAATACAGAAATCGAACAATATTTAAACCTGACAATTTTTTATAGCATGAACAAGTATGGGAATGGAAACTTAGTTTGCTGTCTCCCTCAACCAAAAATCATGCAACCCTCGTCTGAGGCCAACTCAGTGCTCAGTTGTAAGCACTCTCAAAGAGCCACTTGAGTGTTATTTATTCTGAAATGAATAAGAAATGAAGTTTAAGAGTTAACTCTACAGCATATGGTTAAAGGTATCTTAATCACACATTTTTTAACTTGCTTATATTTTTCGTTTACCGTTATTAAATAGATTACAGAATGACTACCTGTTACTGCAGTTATCCATAAGTGTATGCAAATGCCGTCGTGAGAACAATGGCAAGCATAAGTTGAATAACAGGCCTCCGATATAACTCAAAAATTTATATATCGCGGTTAAATGTCTAAATTTGGTATACGAAATATTATAATCAACATGCAACTTACCACTCAATCTAATCTAAGGACTATATATCCCTTTTTATACACGTAAATATCGAATGCTGATCAATCTAAAATTACAAGTTTGATGAATCTGAATATAGTAAAGCAATTATGGAAACCTCGTGCAGCATAATTCACAGAAGCAGCTACTTACTCTAAAATAAAATATGCGTCAATATATCATTCCGTGCCACAAGTAATTTACGTAGTACTGATTTACGTAAACTTCTTGTCCAACCCCCCATTTTAAAACATTGGATGTACGCACAGTTCCATACACAAAGAACTGTCCCGTATGTCTGGTGAACATTTAAGCGGTAATGCCGATGTTGCAAATTATCCAAGTATAAGCTAAACACATATAAAAACGACACATACTTACCGTAAGAGTAATAATCAACAATTTAACTCCGGCTTCTGCAAGAAATTAATGGCCAAACGAATAATAAGGCTTAATCGATATAGGAATTCCCAAATTTCAAACACGCAGAAAAATTTAATACGCCGTTTCTATTATCTCAATACTAGAAAGCAACATCGCCCCCTATAACAACGATGAACAAATATATTTTTCAATTTGTCCAAATATAGCCCGAGAATTGTCTGGGAAATTTTTTTTTTTTTTTTTATTTGTTTGATATCATGGTTAATCGACAAAGAATAACCTATCACAAAAAAAAAAAAAAAAAAAATCAAAACACACTCTTCAGCTGGTGTCTCTTGAGGTCACATTGAATAAAATAATTACACTTGAAGATAGTTTATCCGGGAGATGACCTGTTCCGAAGTGTCGATATTTCTGGAGTTTAGATGTCTTAACTACATAATGATCGAAAAAAGAAGTTTTAATATGTAAGGTATGGTATTTTAGGAACGAATGACCTAGAGCTAATAATCGGACTTTATTAGTGTGTACACTGAGTGGACAGAAATCACGGGATACCTACCTAGTAACGGGTAAGCTCACATTTCATCCGAATAAGGGCAGTCACACGTGAGGCATTGACTCCACTAGTTCACTAAAGCGTTCCACAGGTATTTCCATCCAAGCTTGCTGCACTGCTGTCCATAAATTCATTGCATTCTTGGGTGGAGGATCCAAAGCTCGAACAGACCTTACCACAGCATCCCAGAGATGCTCCACAGGTGAATGGGGAGACCATTCCATAATGGTAAAATCTGCAGAATGAACTTCGAACCATGTTCTAGTCATCACGGTTCTGTTGGTGGGTGCATTGTCCTGCTGGAAGAGTTAATTTTCCTGTGGTTGCACGATGACCACGAAGAGATGCAGATGGTCTGCAAGAATGGACACATAACCTGGACCATTCAGATATGCATCTACATGTACCAGAGTTTCTAATATGTGCCGTGCCCGTTGAACATGCTCCACACCATTACCACCTGCCTGGACAATTCCTTGTTGACATGACGGGTGCATAGCTCTGTGCAGTTTCCACCGGGAACACACCCTCCCATCCGCTCAAAATAACTGGAAAGAGGACTCATCAGACCCAGAGACCAGACTCTATTCATCCAAGGTCCAGTGCCAATGTTCCTTCACCCAGTTAGGGCGTAACGTCCTGTGCATTGGTGTTCGCAATGGCACTCTAGTGGGTCGGCAGCTCCCATAACCTATTGCTGCTAACGATCGCATGATTGTCTTGGTGGAGATGTTTCTGGCACTCCCTGGTTGAAATCAGTGGTGGTTTGTGCCACTGTCGCTCATCGATTGCTGAAACAATGTGAGACAGGCGTCGACGGCCATGTTCATCCAACACCTTTCTCCATTCAGAGTGTTGTTCACAATGAATTGTTATTCTGGAAATGGCATATTCTTGATACTATCGAATGGCCTAGTGCAATTTCTGTACTACCTCCGCGATAGAGTGACCCATGCGTTGGACACCCACTATCATTCCTCTTTCAAATTCAGTCAACTCACGACGTTTATACATGCAGACAGGGAATGAAGTGAACCTATATACCTGCCAAGCAATAGGTTCATCCACTAGTGAGAGGGATGACAGCGTCGTGTTACCCAGGAACCAGGTGTCCCATGATTTCTGTCCTCAGTTTATTATGGGATGTAAGGTGTGGTAGAAAAATAAACAAGTTTACAAAGCATATACTACATATACACTCCGGCTTAAAATTTGAGGTCACAATGTATAACAACAGTTTTCGTTATTTAATTTTTTTATTTTTTATTATGCCCTGAAATATTTACAGCAAAAAAGCTTGAAATGATTAATATTAACCTCAGGGGCTCACATCTGGTGAGTATGGACTTGGCACACCCAGGATCCCGAACTGGATATCTTCATTCTTCTCTTCCTTGGTGATATCCTTCTCTCTCTCTCTCTCTCTCTCTCTCTCTCTCTCTCTCTCTCTCTCTCTCAGGGTAAGTCAGAAATTTTTTTATTGGCTGCGGCACCAAAAGCCTCAGGCTTCTTTGCGCCATATAGCTAATGCTAATAATAATAATACTTATTTTTCATCAAAATATCCTCCACGAGATTTCATCACTGCCTTACATGACATTCTGCAGATTAATTTCTTAATAAAGTCTTTACTAATAATGTTTTTGCGACCTACAAGGTTTCCCATAACTTCTGCGCAGGTGGGCAGACTACACGCACTTGATGGTCTTGGTGATTCCATAAAAGCTCTACTGGGTTGAAGTCAGGCAATTGGGACAGCCACACCATAGTAGTAGTAGTAGAGGCATGTGATGCAAGAAAGCAATTGTATGAGCTTATGCAGCATCAGCCAAAAAAAAAAAAAAAAATCACACCATTCCCTCCAAAGGCCTGTCCAGCTCCTCCTTAAATTTATTCAACCTATCAACTTCCACAACGACAGATGGACGTTTGTTCCAGTAATTAACCACCCGTTGGCTAAAGGCAAATTTCCGCACATCCTGTCTTTTCTTAATTTGAAATTATGCCCCCTTACGTTCGTAATCTGAACAAGTGGAAGGATCCCATCAGAATTTAGTGTGTTCAACCCACTCAAGGCCTTATACACCGCATTTAGATCACCGCGCAGGTGCCTAGTCTCCAGCCACTGCAATTTGCAGAACTGAAGCCTCTCTTGGTAAGAGCATCCCTTAATTCCCCTCACCAATCTTGTTGCCCTTCTCTGTACCCGCTCAAGTAAATCTACATCCTTCCTAAAATGCCGACTCCAGACCTGTACGCAGGACACAAGGCGTATGGCCTGACCATTGCCTTATGTACAGAGAGACAATCACCACCTTTTCCTGCTAGAAAATTCCTATATATCATTGACAAAACCCCATGACCTGCCCTGGCCGCCTGTCTGCATTGCTCAGAAAACTTCATATCTGACTGCACAAGTACTCCCAGGTTTTTTTTCATTTTCTACCACCTTAAGTGTAGTACCACACAGTTGATACGTTTCTCTGGGGTTAATTCTACCCATATGCAGTACTTTGCATTTGTCAAGGTTAAATTTCTGTTGCCACTTGTTAGCCCTACTGACCAAAATTTCTAGATCCTGTTGCAGTAGCACACTGCAATTACTGTCATTAATAACCCTGCCAACCTTTGTATCATCTGCAAACTTCGACACTAATCCTGATATACCTTCATCAATATCATTGATAAATATACAAAACAACAGTGGACCCAACACCGAACCCTGTGGGACTCCACTAATAACATTAATCCACGAAGAGCAGCACCCATTGATTACCACCCTCTGTCTTCTCCCACTTAACCATTCTTTTATCCATTGTAGCAACTTACCCTTAATACCATTCTGCTCCAATTTGTACAATAGTCTTACATGCTCATAATTTGCAATAACCCCTCCTTTTGTTTATTCGCTCGAAAATCCTGCACAGTTTATATCTGTGCTTCAGGCCATTGTTTTGTTGTTATATAAAATTTATTCCACAAAGTCGAGGTCCAAAGGATACTGCAATATTTTTTATAGCCTTATTTTCTTAAAATTCTCCAATTCTGATGATGTCATCCACTACAGAAACACAGAAGCAACCTCAATGCATGATGGAACCACCACCATGCTTGATTCTAGGCATTGAACAATGTAGAACCACTTTTTCTCCAGTTGATCGTCTCACATAAACTGTACACTTGGACCCAAAAATTTCAAATTTGGATTTATCAATCCACTGTACATTTTTGCATTTTTAAATTGTCCAATGTTGATGGCTCTCTGCCCAAGCTAACCGTTTCCTTAAATTTTCCAATTTTAACAAGGGTTTTCCGACTGCTACACAACTATGAAATTGTACTTGTTTAAGATGAAGTTTTAACATGAATATAGACACTGGAATTTCTCTGGTCCCAATGAAGTCATTTCGGATTTTAGATGCAGAAAGTCATCGATTGTTTAAAAATCAGTGTTATGGTCTTATCTTGTGCTTCCATTGCTAAGTGCAACGTCCTGATTGTGTTTCGTCCTTTAAACTACCAGTCTCCTTGAATCATTGAATGGTGATTCAAGGAGACTGGTACTCCTTTAAATGAGATATTTAATTATTTACAGGTATGTAAGTATCTAGTATGACTTACAGGTCTTAACTTTCTTTATGCAGAATTATAATAGCATCTCTTTTTTCAATACTCAGTTACTTATTTATTGCCATGTTTATCACAAAGCGTACACCAAACGGTCTTTCCGAATGACAGGTTTTTGACTTTATAAGTCACAGCTCTTTCCTCAATATATATAATTGAAATATTTCTAGAATCATGCACAATCTTCTATAATACTGATACAATACACCCACTGTCTATAATATTCTAGAAATTTCTTAAATATTATATCATTTTTTTTTATTTTTATGCATAACAAAGAATATTTTTGTAAAATTGGTAAAGTAGTTCATCCTATTTTAATAAAAACTTTGAAAATTAAGAAAAATAAAAACAAGATTTCAAACTTTTAGAGAGCAGTGTATGTCTTAGAAAATGTATCTACGTTCGATTTAATACGACAGATATACGACAGATTTCCCAGAATGCGCAGTCCCTGCGCATTCTGGGAAAATGGGAACAACAAGGCAACTATCTGTTGAGAATGTAAAAGTTGAAAATGCTCAGGGACTGCGCATTCTCAACTTTTAAATTTCTCTTGATAATGGCAGATATTGCACCTTCCTTCCATGTTTTTCTAGGGCATTCTCGTCTTCTCTTCCCTTGTGGTGTTCAAAAATTCTTTTAGGCCATCTTTCTTGATTCATGCAGAGAACCATCTCAACCTAGTTGTGTTAGAAAATCTTTTCTTTAATATACAAACATCACTAAAATAGAAGAATGTATTACGTATTTGTCATTTTACATTGATTGAGAACATCTATGTAAAAAGGATAGGTGGAACAGGACCAGGGTATGTCTGCCAGGGGCAAAGGTTGATGACGTTGTAGAGCGGATATCATCTTTCAAGGGCACAAAAGGTGATATAGTTGAGGTGATATAGTTGTACACGTTGGCACTAATGATATTAAGAGTAGGAGACCGGCAGAATTACTCAACAAGTACAGGTCACTGTTGAAAAAAAGCCGAGAATTAGGGTTGAATTTAAAAGTGTCTGCAATTCTGCCCAGACACGATAGGAGGGAGTATATGATGAGAGCCTTGTCGATCAATTCGGCCCTGGAAAGATTGTGCAAGGCTCAAGGGGTAGAATTTTTTTCAGCCTGGACTGTACTTGTTAACAGGAGAGATTGCTTCTACAGGGATGGGATACACTTAAATAGAAAGGGTGCAAGAATATTTGCTGATGCTATCGAGGCAGTGTTAGGTGGGTCGGAAAACTGCTAGCTTGGGGGGGATACAAAGACTAATAGTTTAACAGTAACCGCAGGCAGAGGTGAAGGTGATTCTTGCACAACTTCTATTAGAATAAGAAGCGACCTGGAGCGAGGGGTGTTGGGGGTTTCAGGGACGGATGGCAGTCATCCTGGAATAGTTGGGTATATGGGATGTGTTAGGGTAATAAGGAATAGGCATAGGAGCATGTATGCTTGCATGTATACCAATGCTAGAAGTATAGTAAATAAATTTGATGAATTTGAAGTGTTGGTCAAGACATCAAAGGCGGATATTGTTGGGATAGCAGAGACGTGGTGTCACAAAGATATACGGAATGCAGAACTGGAATTTGGGGAGTACAATGTGTACAGAAAGGATAGACAGGACAGAAAGGGAGGAGGTGTTATGCTGTTAATTAAGAAAAACATAAAATCAAAAGAAGTGCATCCAGTTGATATAGATGGACAGTGCACTGTTGAGTCAGTTTGGTGTGACATAAGCACTGCAAAAGCAAAAATAAGAGTAGGAGTGTGTTATAGGCCTAATGACTCGAATGGGTACAATGAACAATTGTACAGAGAAATAGAGTGGGCCAGTAAATCAGAATGTCTTATAATGGGGGATTTTAACTTCCCAGATATTGACTGGAACTTGTGGGTTGGTCACTCACACACTAGTCAGACTTTTGTGGATTTATTGGATGATTGTTTTCTGCAGCAGCATGTTCGAGAGGCAACCAGAGAAAGTAATACTCTTGATCTGGTTATCAGCAGTGATCATTCGTGTATTAAGAATTTGCAGATAAAGGAACCACTGGGTGGCAGTGATCACAGTGTGCTGAAGTGGGATTTACTCAAAGAGGTAACTACCGTCAGGGGTAAAGGAAAGGGTTTTTGCTTCCGTAAAGGGGAGTACAGTGGTCTCAGACAGTTTTTAAATTCTGTACAGTGGGATCGACTGACGATGTTACAAACAGTAAATTCTAAGTGGGAAGCATTCAAGGAATTAATCGTGGAAGCTACTAGACTTTTGATACCGATGAAGAAATATTGTTCAAGGTTTAGGCCTAAATGGTTATCAAATGAACTAATGAGACTCGTGACAGAGAAGAAAAATCCATGGGATGCATATAAATTATCAGGCGACGCAGAAACCTGTAGCAGATATAAGCTAGTCTGTAATCAGGTCACAAAGGAGGTTCGGCAGGCAAAGGCGGATTACGAGAAATCTTTGGCAAAAGATGCTAAGAAAAACAGCAAGGATTTCTTTACTTATATAAACTCTAAAAGGAAGGGGCTGAATATGATTGGTCCACTTGACATCGATGGTTCGACTGTTGATGATCCTGCTCAGATAGCAAACAAACTGAATGAGTATTTTGCATCTACATTCACACGTGAGGAATCATTACAGTTTGAAAATGGAAGAAGGTTATCAAATTGTAGCAGTGTGCTTAATGATTTTGTAATAACTGAGAGCAAAGTGGAGGAGAAATTGTTGAAGTTAAACATAAGAAAGGCACCTGGGGCGGATGGGATCTATCCAGTTATATTAAAGGAGGCGGCAAAGCAACTAAGCAAACCCTTAGCCATAATTATGAGAGCATCCTTGGATTCAGGGGAGGTTCCCACGGACTGGAGATGTGCAAATGTATCCCCAATTCACAAAGGAGGTTCGAAGGGTGACACGAATAATTACAGACCAGTTAGTTTAACTTCTGTTCCGGGTAAAATAATGGAGTCACTGGTTAAAGATGCATTGCAGGATCATCTAGACAAGACTGCAGCAATAATTCAGACACAGCATGGGTTTGTTAAGGGAAAGTCTTGTCTGACAAATTTGATTGGTTATTATGATGTGGTCACAAAGGAACTGGATGCAAAAAATAATTTTGATATCATATACAGTACTTGGATTTCAGGAAAGCTTTTGACACTGTTGCGCATGGAAGACTACTGTACAAATTGGAGCAGAATGGTATTAAGGGTAAGTTGCTACAATGGATAAAAGGATGGTTAAGTGGGAGAAGACAGAGGGTGGTAATCAATGGGTGCTGCTCTTCGTGGACTAATGTTATTAGTGGAGTCCCACAGGGTTCGGTGTTGGGGCCACTGTTGTTTTGTATATTTATCAATGATATTGATGAAGGTATATCAGGCTTAATGTCGAAGTTTGCAGATGACACGAAGGTTGGCAGGGTTGTTAATGACAGTAATGGCAGTGTGCTACTGCAACAGGATCTAGATAATTTGGGCAGATGGGCTAAGAAGTGGCAACTGAAGTTTAACCTTGACAAATGCAAAGTACTGCATATGGGTAGAAGTAACCCCAGAGAAACGTACCAACTGTGTGGTACTACACTTAAGGTGGTAGAAAATGAAAAAGACCTGGGAGTAATTGTGCAGTCAGATATGAAGTTTTCTGAGCAATGTAGACAGGCTGCTAGGGCAGGTCATGGGGTTTTGTCAATGATATATAGGAATTTTGCTAGCAGGGAAAAGGAGGTGATTGTCCCTCTGTATAAGGCAATGGTCAGGCCACGCCTTGAGTACTGCGTACAGGTCTGGAGGCCTCATTTTAGGAAGGATGTAGATTTGCTTGAGCGTGTACAGAGAAGAGCAACACGATTGGTGAGGGGAATGAAGGGATCCTCTTATCAAGAGAGGCTTAAGTTCTGCAAATTACAGTGGCTGGAGACTAGGCACCTGCGTGGTGATCTGATTGAGTTCTATAAGGCCTTGAATGGGTTGAGCACGCTGAATTCTGATGGGATCCTCCCACTTGTTCAGAATACGAACCTACGGGGACATAAGTTCAAATTAAGAAAGGATAGATGTAGAATAGATGTGCGGAAATTTGCCTTTAGCCAGCGGGTGGTTAATTGCTGGAACAAACTTCCATCTGTCGTTGTGGAAGTTGATAGGTTAAATAAATTTAAGGAGGAACTGGACAGGCAATTGGAGGGTATGGTGTGATTTTTTTTTTTTTTTTTTTTGGCTGATGCTGCATAAGCTCCTACACTGCTTTCTTGCATCAAGTGCCACTACTACTACTACTACTACTATCTAAGTTTAACTGAAAATGGTAAGAACGATACATTACATAAAATCATAAACATTTAGGGGATAACACTATGAATATATTTTACTTGCACCAAAAATCTGAATTTACAATTTACACTTATGGCAGCAATGCAATAACAAATAATAAAATAAAATAAAATGCAAAAATAAAAAATATATGAACTTTTTATATACCAAGAAACTTAGTTGATCTGCGATGGCGTGTGTTTGTTCCGACAGCATCTGTAGAAACTGAAGAATATAATTATGCAACAGCTGTTTTTAAAAGATCCATCAATGATATCTGTTTGCTCCTACTACACCTTTTCACTAGTAAATGGCCTTTGTTCCATGAAATTTATGAAAATTTACAACAGGAAATAGCCTCTGACAGTAATTTTCCTTACATCATCAACTAACACATCACTGTCTTTATTTAATTAAATATTCTGTTTATACTCCGGGATGACCACACGGTCTGAGGAGTTCACAGGGTAGGGACAGCACCGTATTCAGCAGTCAGGGGGGTTGAACCCGGGTCACTCAAGGCACGTGTACTTATGCTCAGGCGGCTGACCACTCGGCTATGGCTCCTATAACCGAATTGATCATTTTAGATTCCGTTAAAGTTCAATTATCAGGGCATTATTACCACATTAATCCGTTCCTTTATAAAATTCCACTTAAGTTCAGGGCAGCATTCTGTCCTTTCACAAAGTGCAAATATTCTACAAAAATCACCTTTACCTTCAGATGAATTATTATTATTATTATTATTAGCCATATGGTACAAGGAAGCCTGAGGCTTATGCTGCACCAGCCAAAAAAAAAAATTCCTGAGTTACGCCCCCTCCCCCTGTGTGTGTGTGTGTGTGTGTGTGTGTGTGTGTGTGTGTGTGTGTGTGTGTGTGTGAGAGAGAGAGAGAGAGAGAGAAGTAGAAAGGCATCACAAAGAAAGAGAAGAATGATGATATCCAGCTCAGGACCCTGGGTTTGCCAAGCCCATACTCACCAGATGTGAGCCCCCGGGGTTAAATTAAAGAAACTCATTTGTCAGTACTCTGGAATTACTGAATTTTGATTCTGGTAAAATATTATGCCAATACCGTTTTAAAATTGAGGGTGTTACCTTATCCATGCAGAATGCAACACACTGCATGCTTCAACATTATTTCTATTTTTTTTGTTCATAGCTAAATAGATCATCAAATATTTTAAATTTTTTTCATGAATTCACTTTGAGAATGGCAGCTAAAATTCTTAATCGTGCCTTGATGTATTGGTTCAGAAAAGTCAATATATGGGGGTAAATATATTCGCAAAAAAAAAAAAAAAAAAAAAAAAAATCTCCTTGACAAGAATTTATACTGGAGGGTGAAAAAGGCACTTTGGCAACAATAGTGTTTTGGCATTATCAGATAGACTTTCCTTTAAAAAAAAAAAAACGCAGAGTACAAAAATGAGTATTAAACTACTCATCAAAAATCTTTTGAGTAACGAAGCACATTTATTTGCATGATGTGTCACAAGGAAAATTTTATTTCTTTTCGAGGATTTTGTATTTTTCCCAATTACGAGCTTGCATTTAGAAGAACTCTTTGTTATATACAGAAGGCACATTGCTGTATACAACTCCCTCCACGACTACAAACAAGCCAGAGGTTTACATAAAAGAAATTAGACAACACAATAAACAAAGATGGAAAAAAAAAAAAAAAAACACAGCATTATGAGTCCAGAAAGGTTTGAACACTGGAGTGGTGGATCCATGGCAGTGATGAATAGGTCCTCGAGAGCAGATCTAGTGTCCTCCGTCGTGGTCCTGGGAAGGAAATCGACCGAGTACTTTCTGCCTATATTTCTTATCGACTGCGAATATGTAGAGGTCGCCATCCAAGGAGTGTATGTCTTGCAGCATTTGCATGGGTAGGAACCGATCAGATAATTTTAACCAGATTGGAATGGCCTGAAGGATTGGATTAGCCCTAAGGCTTGGGACCGGGATCCTGCAACTGCAGTTAGCCCAGAAATCTGGTATTAAAATAATGCCAACCATCACTTTGATGGCAAAGATCAGTCTTCTCTTGTGAATGATGGTAGGAAGACGTCTAAGGTTGACATCTGAGCTGCCGCAGTTTGGGGGGGGGTCCTTGGTGCGAGGGAAAGAAATTCCCATATGGCCCACTTTAGTAGCCAGAATCCCCCCCCCCTCCGCGAAAATCCGTCTAAGATTGTTGTAGCAGTTGAAGTCCAGACTTCGGTACTATAGAATATGACCGGATAAACATGTCTTAATACATCTACACCCAACAGCCTGGTCATGGACGTGCATAATTTGTTGTTTAATCATCCAGCGGAGTCGACAGAACTTTATTTGCATGTGGTCTATGTGCGGTAGAAAGGACAGCTTTTGATCAAGAATAACGCCCAGATCTGTACGTTGTTGGACGGCAAAAATCGCGGATCCTCTTAAAATGGGCTGCACTATTGTTGGGGTCAGTTTGAAAGGGAAAGTCAACTGTTTTGACTTCTCAGGATTAATGTGAAGTCCGAAATCGGAGAGGAAGGACTCAAGGTTCCTGATTTTCTGAAGGATTAAGGTATTGATGTATTCAGCAGTGTCTCCTGGACTAATGGGAGTAAATAGTTTTATTTCATCGGCAAAGGTGATGATATAAGTTCAGTCCGTCACAAACGGCCGGAGAACAAGATTCCGAATATGGCCCTGCCTTGTGGGACTCCGCTGTAATAGTCCTGGTGCAGCACAAATTGCCATCGCGAACAATAATGGTCCTGTTCTCAAGCATTGTCTGAGTAAACCAGAGGACGTCTCCACCAATGAGGTAATACTCACGTAATATCCTTGCCAACGCGTAAATGGATATGGAATCAAATGCTGCCTAGACGTCGATATACATAATTCTGATTTCCGAATGGTGCTCAAAAGCCTCAAGGATCTTGTAGTGGTGGTGACTAGATTTGTAGCAGTGGATCTGTCTAGCTGTTCTGGCATAATTTGGATGGTTAATATTCTTAGAAAAGATTTCTCAGAGTGCTTTAGTAGGCTTGATGTAGAGGAAATTGGACAGAAGTCACTGGGCCGAGAAGCAGAGCATATTTTCGGCAGCGGTCTTACTAGTTAGATATGCCACATAGGAGGGAAACTTTTTTGATTAAGGATCTTGTACGACAGGATAGGATATACATCACGACAGGATAGGATGAACAATAAACGTAATGAGGCATTTCAGCATAAACTGAGGAATTCCGTCGGCACTGGATGCGGCCATATGTGCTAAGCTATTGGCACATATGGCCGCATTGAGTTGAATTGAATTTAAGGGATCTGTCGAAATCGAATTGATTGGGAATTCTATTGGTGTAGTTGATTCTGGCTGAGCGGCGTACCTAGTTATATGGTCGAGCCAACTGCCCATATTGAGTAAGTCAATGGCGTCCTGTGATTGGATTCTATGGAAGGGCTTCCTCTTATTTAGGGTAGCCTCTAGATGAAGTTTTATTGCCTCCCTCTTGTTCCAAATAAAAGGCGCCCTAGTTCGGAAGAAAGCAGTTCTGTCTGAGGGTAAGCCGGAGTTTTTCCACTTTTTGTGCATGTTCTGTTTAACGTGGTAGCTTTCAGAGACTTTTGGATTCCACCAGGCCTTTGAATGCTCTGTGATGATTAGTTTCTTCGTTGCAGCATAGAGAGAAACAGTGGTTAACCATCTTGTCATCAGGTCAATCCTGAATTCGGGGTTGCATCCCTCAAGGACATCCCATGGGATTGCTTGAGCTTCATAAACACACTTTTCGGGATTAAAGTATTTGGGCACTGTAATTGTTTTGGTTGTGACTTTCCTTCTTCCAGAAGTGATGGGCATTCCTATTTGCACAAAGAGAATAGTGGGGTTATGATCAGACTGTATGTTGCTTATAGAGTTTTGATTAGCCACACAATTTGCTGAGAATGCAAGGTCTAATGTGCCTTCGCCCCTCGTGGATGGTGTGCTAACCAGTTTGAGACCTAATATCCATAGACGCTGACTCAGTCTCCTCTTGAGGTTCCCCTCAGTATTCGGGAGATTGAAATCCCCCACACATGTGTTTCAGTGAAGAATGGAAATGGTTAAGCAGCCAATTGAGGAGTTCATCAACTACTTGTGCATCTGGAATCGGTGGGTTATACGCTGCGACAATGCTTAGAGAATTGTTCTGGCTGTTATTGTTTTTGGGTTTTAGTGTAACTAGAACTGCCTTGAAAGAGTCAGACTGGCTCGATACTGAGTAGAGGATAGAAAATACCTGCTCATTGAAAAAAATTGCAACTCCTCCTCTCCTCTGGTTTTCTCTAAACATGCACACCATCTAATACCTTGCAGGCCAAGTAGAGGAAAGTATTTCTTCATTGAAGTCAAGCCAGGTTTCTGCGAAGCAAACCACGCATTGAACTGGACAGCAAGAGCTACTCAACTTTATTCAGTTTATTCCTCATGGATCGCACATTTAGGAATAGTAGAATGAAGCTGTGTGTATCAGCAATATTGTAACACATCACTACACTCACTGATGATGTGTGCCAATGCTGGAGTAACTAAGTACAGAAATATTCTCTTTGACAAAAGTTTATATTGGAGGGTGAGCAGGACAGTTGGTCAACAATAGTATTTTAGCATTTTCAGGCAGCCCAAACTTTCTGAAATGATTCCTTGCCTCAGTTACAAAATGAAGTATTAAACCACTCACCAAAAATGGTTTGAGCGATCCAAGAATGTCTAGTTGCATGGTAAAAATTGGGAAAATTTTCACCTCCTTGAAAGCTCGACGTTTTGCGCTTTTCCCAATTAACACGAGCTTGCATTTGTGTAGCAGCAGCACTGGCATACAACCATTGGCAAAAACCCAACGCTGGACACAAAATTATGGATTGGGAGATATGGCGAAAACATACTTGTCTCTTCCATGTGAGAAATTTGCACTGGTTTATGCTCATCCACCAACTTTAAAAATTCAAAATTTTCATTGCAGCTTCATGCTTTCTAACATCTTTTCGTCAGACACATTTACATAGCGAATACCCTAGTCATTTTTAAATTTCTGCAATGATTTTCACAAAATAATTACATTCTCCTTCAGTTTGTAAATCTTTGTGGTAGCATTTTTCCTTCTCCATTATCACAAAACAAGAAACTGGAATCCCTCTACTCCCATGCTGGTGGAACCACTTAGATAGTACTTTGTCAAGGTTACTAGTGTTGGTGCACCGTAAAGTTTTTCTCTTAGAAATGCCTGCTATTGAATCTGATTCAGCAACTAACTGAAGAATTTGATCTTTTTTTTTCTATCTATTATATGCATCAAGGAATACATAACACTGTATATATTTCCACTTCAATGCTATAAAACAATCTTATTTGCCAAAACATATAAACAACCAAAGCCTGTTATAACGTGTTTTTCCAGCAAGATTGCCATGATTTTTAGTAATGATCTGCACCACCCATCTGCATCGCATGTCATTGTGACATCACTGATCAGTCGATCACAGCTGGGAGGGACACTCCACCAGGAGCCATGCAGTTTGGTAAATCGCTCTTTGATTATTACAATGGTATGATTTAAAAATTGATGACCATAAAAAAATCCTTTCAGAACAATTCCATTTTTTGGACGCTAGTGGTTCAGTAAAGAATCTTCTACTACAGGGTGTCTAAAAATATTGGTACAAACGTTTAGGGGAGGTGGGTAACATCTAAAGGAATGCAAATCGCATAGGAACCCATAACCGGAAACGTCACGGGAAAATAGTAGCAGGGGCAAAAGAAGCAGAAATCACACCAGACATTAATCAGTGGCAAACATTTATTTGACATAATATTAACAATGAGTGCGAGATGGATGCATTTCATGATGTTACAACAGATGCTTGAAGGTTCCACCATGAGACTTGATGCATGCGTGACACCACCGCAGCATGGATTGGCAGACACAGTCGAACACACCTAGAGTTTCTTTGACAGTAGCAGCGCAGACGAGTCTTACCACGAGATCCATTTCCGTCTCCACAGGCGATTCATAAATGATAGATTTGAGGGTCCCACCCACAGAAAGAAATCAAGGCTCAATAAATCAGGTGAGCGTGGGGGCCAGTTAATGGGTCCACCACGGCCAATCCATCGAGGCCCAACATGCCTGTTCAAATGGTCACGAACACACCTTCCATAATGGGCAGGCGCCCTGTCATGTTGAAACCAAATGTTGCGTCTTGGAACATCATCAAGTAACCCTGGTAGAACTTGTTCAAGAAAGATCTGATATTCAGCAGAGTTCACGCAGGATGGTAACAGGCATGGGCCGACTAAGCAGTCACCGACCATACCTGCACACACATTTATTGCGAAGCGATGTTGTGCCGCATGGGGGCACACACCATGTAGGCTGTCGTGTGCCCACACATGAGCATTGTCCTGATTGAATAAGCTTTTCCTAGTGAAATAAGCCTCATCCGTTAACAAAACAAATGCTGGAAAATTCAAGTTTTGAACACTTTCTTGGAGAAACCACTGCGCAAAAGCCACACGTGCAGGATGATCTTGGGGCAGCAGTAACTGAACCCTTTGGAGATGAAATGGGTGTAAGGAATCATTGTGCCAGACACGCTGTACACTGCAACAAGACACTCCTAAGGCAGCGGCACATGTGCTGGTAGTAGGATTATTCTGGACAGCATTCAACACACTTTCTTCCATGGCGGGAGTTCGCATCGAACGTGGTCTGCCCGCTCTACTCCTGTTACCTCTAAATGTTACCTCATAATCGCATAAATTTTGATGCACACACGCAAACAAATGGCGGTCCGGTACATGTCTGTCTGGGAAGGGTTCTCCATAAATTCGTTGAGCGGCTCGTCCATTTTCCTGTGCATGTTTGCCAGCTCACAGTTCGTATATTGATGCATGCTCTTCGTGCGGTGACTACTGCTTGAATGAGTAAACCAGAAATTTTCTCTCTTGCGAACTGATGAACAGCGCTGTCTACCGACTTATGGTATCGCTTCCGATTATGGGTTCCTATGCGATTCACATTCTTTTAGATGTTACCTACCTCACCTAAACGTTTGTCCAATATTTTTGAGACATCCTGTGTATTTCTTTTTGGCACTTTGCTTACGAAGTTTCTGCACAACTGATAAAAACTGCAGGAGCATTTCTAGCAAACTTTGTTTTCAGATAACTTTATATGAAATTATGAAATAATCCCAATCTTTCTCAACCTTCAAATTATGCACAGCACTAAGTACTATAGGTTCCAATACCTCTTGTGTTTGGAGTTCTCATAAAAAAAATAAAATAAAAATAATCCCCAGTATTTATTATCGAGTATATCCAGTTGAGTGCTACCCATATGGCATGGTATGCTAAATTACTGCTCTCAAATGAGATACAGTGCATTTATCAATGTTATACTTCAAATGCTCGGCGCCTCCATAGCCAGGTGGGCAGGAGCAGCAGTGCGTAGCACACGCTTCCTGATCAGACCGGGGTTCGAGCTCATGACCACCAAATACAGAAGATGCGGAAAGGTCAGGAAATGACCACCGCATATCCCCGGGGCAATATGGCCTTGGTTGCTAATGCTCCTAAAAACCAAATAACAACATCAACTTCAAATGCCATTTTTCTCGTGTGAATAGTTTATCTATTCTAGGTTTGTGTCTAGTGCAAGGAAACAATAGGCTTTAGCTGCACTAACAAAAAATACATTAAAATAAATAAAATGTCTAAATAAAAAAAAAAAAAACAAGAAATAAAAATATAAAGATCTTATGTGTTTCTCTCTTCATCATTGGTCAATTCAAGGCTCATCTATCCAAATGAGCCTTGAATTGCCCTACATTCTTAGCTTCAACTACACATGGAGGTAGTTGTCCAGTAATCAACAACTTGCTTGCTAAAATAAAATATCCTACAGTCCAGTCTACGTCTTTCTTTTTCTTCTTAATTTGAATTTATGGGCCCTAAGTGAAAATTGAGCTTACATTCATTTTACTATTCCCTCTCAGAGTCTTATGCAGAACTCAGTCAGATTCTCACTAATGTGCCTGGTAGCCAAGCCTATGGCTCACATATTCAAGGTGTTTCCTCATCAGGATGAAATTTTACAGATCTTTAGAACCTTTCACAAAATTCAATATCTTCTTTTATGCACAGTCTTCACACTTTTATAGTGTTCCAAGTGCTGTCTAACAATTGCCTTATACAGTGGAATTATAACCTCCACATCTCAATAAACAAATGTTCAATAAATCACTGTCTTCATTGCTGCCTATTCTATACTGCTTGGAGAACATTGTGTCTACCCATACCAGAGCCCCCTTTACTTTTTTGTTCTGCTACCCGTTTTTAGTTTAATCCCACAGTATATGTTATTTTGTGGTTGCTATGCCCAAAGATAGCCCTTGCATTTTGCTGCATTAAATCCTAGCTGCCAGACGATCCTTGAAGCCTGTTCCTACTCATCCTGAAGGAGTGCTACTGGAAGCTGATCATTACCATTATCCCTATCTTCACACCTCTGCAAATCTTGACAATGTGCTCTTTACCCCTTCATCAATATCATTTATAAAATTTAGAAACAACAGATCCCAGAACTGAGTTAATCATAACCCTCTGCCCTGCAGACACCATGCAAATCATGTTAATCTTGAACCATCTCAGTTTTGATGTCTTTACAGTCACTGAAGAAGTAGTACAGGAAGTACCATGAAACATCTGAGAAGTCTTTAATCCTTTGAATTAAAGGCAGATTACTGTTCACCCAGGATGAAGTGCTCATTATTTCACAAATTTCCATTTCTTGTTATGTCTAAGCACCATGCCACTAAAAGAATAACACCTTGGTCCTACTCAACTTATACAGTAACTTCTCATGACTAAGTCAAATGCTTTGCTAAAATCCAAATAAACGATACTGAAATTATTTCCTGCTTCCAGCTCATGAGTAAATATGTTAAAATATTTAACCAGGTTTTGCCTTAACACAACTGTATTACATACGCTTCATTCCTTTTCTATCTAAATATCCCTGTACTTTATCATTACCTTCCTGATTTTCTATAACACCGAAATCAGACTAACCAGTCTGCAGTTATTAACTTTATTCTTATCTATTGGTTATACACTGGCACTTCTCCAATCCAAAGGAATATCTCCGAAGCCCACTAAGTATAATTAACTTTAAAAGTTCTGTGCACTCACTCTCTCTCTCTGTCTTTCTCCATCTCCTTCCAAATTATTGGGTATATGCCATAAACTCCAGGAGCTTTACTTGCCTTTGGACCCATAGGTCTTTCTAATAAGCAATCATCAGTAATTGCATTATCATTAATTTCATGCTGTACGGCACACTCACATAGCCTCTCCTCAGTATGAAGAGTCTTTAGTCTGTAAAGATCAATATGAAATGCTAGTTTAATTCATCAGCACTATCAGCTGGGATATCTAAAACTTTTCCACTCATTACACAAGTGTCCAAATCTGATTTTTAGGTGCAAGCATATGCAAAACACACCTATTGATATCACAATGTCAGTCCATCCACATGTAATAATTCGACCCCCAGTTGACTGATTTTAATTAAATTTTATATTTGGGCCTTTTAGAAAGATTTGCTGAGCCACCCCAAATTTAATGAAAATGAGACTAACAGAAATCCATAATTACTTTGTCCAACCATATGTAATTACTTGACTTTGTCCAATCCATATGTAATTACTTGACTATCAGTGGATGGATTTTCATGAAATTTTATATTTAGATCTTTCAGAAAGATTTGTTGAGCCTGCCCAAATTTTATTAAAATCAGACTAATACAAATCTGGTAATTATTTTTTATTATTAATTTT
This sequence comes from Mastigoproctus giganteus, assembly GCF_048544385.1. Taxonomy (NCBI): domain Eukaryota; kingdom Metazoa; phylum Arthropoda; class Arachnida; order Uropygi; family Thelyphonidae; genus Mastigoproctus; species Mastigoproctus giganteus. The sequence continues at coordinate 12,012,857 of NC_143584.1, forward strand.
TTTTTCATACATATCACAAGAGCTATCCATATACCATACACTGTGTCTGATGCAATGGATATTACATTTGTTGCCATGTGCTGATTGGAGGAATGAATGCACATGTGGCAGATGCCAGAAATGAACTGTTCTTGAATTGTGCTTTAGCTCTTTTTTTTTTTTTTTGGTTAACCTTTAGAATCTGGTGCTACATCCTTTGGATCTTTGCAGGAAGGAGTGAACAGCTGGCCTAGCTCCTCCTACCCAATGCTTTCCTTGCACTGATTCACTGTGAGGAAAGCCATCAGGTAGGAGTGGATAGGCCAGCTCTTCACTCCTTGTTGCAAAAATCCATGGGATGTAGCACAATATTTTAAAATTAACCTTTTTTTTTTAAATCATGAATTATCACTATTTGTTGATCTGCCTGAAATATAATTCACGACATACATTAACTAACTTGTTCTCTATAATCACGTACACCAAAAACCCCTTATCTCTTTTTCTCATACTTAGCCTTTGGCAAGCTAAAATATTACAGATCAACTTGTAGCTGTTACAGGCTTGGTTTGGTTTGGATTTTATTGGCACATTAGCAACTAAGGCTATAATGCACCAAGACCATCTGTTACAGGCTTCAATACTTTCATAACTCTGCCTCCCTCCAAATCCCAAAGGGTTGATTCGTTGGTTGTTTTAGGATTTTATGGTGCATTAGCGTCTAAAGCTATAATGTGCCAAGTCAAATCCCAAAGGGAAATTTCCTATGTTTTCTCTAATTCAGCCAGACCTATAGCAAATATGCTATTTTCATGATCATAGTTACCTCCATAGTCTTTCCCACCACCAATATACCACCTTGCCATCTGTAGTGTGCTTTCATATATTGCAAATTGAGCATGCAACATGCTGAAATATGAAGGAGTGGTTGCAAGAGATTTGCATTCACCCAGAAGTAGTTCTGATAGCAGGTTAAAACAAATGCCATATATTACATTTTTGAAACATAGTCACCAGATAAAATGACACATTTCTGCCACCTCTCAATACATTTCTGCAAGTCAGTTTTGTAGAAGACCTCTGAGTCCTTCAAACCACAACTCGGCAGCAGAAATGACCTCATCAGCAGCAAAGTGTTTTCCATAAATGAAGAACTTCAGGGCAGGAAAGAGGAAGAAATCAGCTGGTGCAAAGTGAGGAAATAAGCAGGCTGTGGAAATATTTAAAACCCACATTCGCACACCTCACTGCAGCATGTGCGCAGTGGCATTATTGTGGAGCAGGCATACACACGTTTTGACAGCTTTCTCCATCTGTTTTCTTTTATAGCAGCACATAGCTTTATGAGGAGGTCTGAATAATACTTTGCGGTCACAGTACAGCCCTTTTGAAGGTAATACATTAGTATTACACCATGCTGATCCCAAAAAACTGATAGTATCATCTTTCTAGCACTTGGTTGCACTTTGGCTTTTTTTGGGGGGAGGATTCTGCATACTTCCAATGTTTTGATATTTGTTCAGTTTCGGCATCACAGTGATGGATCCAAGTTTCATTCATAGTGACTAGCAAGTGAAAAAAATATGCCTCTTGCCACTTTGCATACTGACAACATTTCATGTGCACATTGTGCCCTTTCCTTCTTTTGGTAAGGGGTCAAAAGTCAGGGAATGCACCTTAATAATATGCCACTGTTTGTAGATGATCTTCTCTGGAAACCCTACACTAATTTAGAGCTCTGCAGCTAGTTCTTTGATGCCAATACAGCGATCTTCCAGGATTAATGCATCATATGCAACACACACTCTTCTGTTACAGCAGTTGCTGGGTATTCTTCCACATTTGGTCTGTTTATACCAATGTGCAACAACACTGTAACCTGGGAAATCTTCTCCATAACAGCAATCATTTCTTTGTAGATTATATTGCATGTTTTTTCCTTGCAAAAGCAGGAACCGAATCACTGACCTGTATTCCACTTTGTGACACTTCACTTCATTCATTGCTGCAAAGAAAAAAAAAAAAAGTATTGTGAGATCGAAACCAAAATCTGTGTGGTTTTTATAGAGATTTAAAAGTATCAAATAAAAAAAATTCCATCTTTCTATCACAACTACTGTTGCCTCGCTCTGCATCATGTGATAAGTTGTTGGTCTCAAATGCATCAAACTCTGTTGCAGTAATTCTCAAATATGGCTAGGTACTGGGTGATTTCTTCTCAGTTAACAGTTGTTCTCCACGAGATTCCCATTTTTTGCACAGTATTTTTGTTGTGTAAGATTAATAGGCCCCATAATTGTGTGAATAGTCCAGATGATTTCTGTTACATATGTGGAAAAGTCACATTAGCTACAAGAAAGCATCCCTTAACTTGAGCCATAAAAAAGGCCTACTTCTTGTACTTGGGGTGTAAAGTAGGCGACCAGGACAAGAACTGGGCTCCACACATATGCTGCACCTGTTTATCAAAACTCAACGAGTGGATGAATTGAAAGGGGCATTTTATGCCTTTCGCAGTGCCCATAATATGGAGGGAGAGAACAAATCACATCATGGACTGTTACTTCTGTATGGTGACTCCTATTAGAAAAGGGACAACAATGAAGAAAAAGTGGACAGTGACATACCCAAATATACCAACTACAATAGGTGGTACAGAGAAGTACTACCTATTCCTGAACCACCCAACTGTTTTTCTGTACACTCTGATGAACATCAAATTGATATACACGAAGAAGTACAGCAGACATCTATGTCAAGGGGTGCATCATTTCATTATTGTTATTATTATTAGCCATATAGTACAAGGAAGCTTGAGGCTTATGTTGCACCAGCCAAAAAAAAATTTGAGTACCTTGAAAGGGAGAGAGAAATAGGAGGGAATCACCAAAAAAGAGAAGAATGATGATATTCAGCTCAGGATCCTGGGTGTGCCAAGCCCATACTCACCAGACCATTATCCTTCTGAACCACACAAGATCACAGAAATCAGGGATCTCAAACGACCAAAGAATAAGGAAGAGCTTTTGGCCTCAAGGCTACAACAGTGGAATTTTCTAGATCATTGTGAAAGTGACAACATTTTGTACTCGAAATAAAGACTATGATAAATTCTATCAAACAGAAGGTGAACTCGGCAACTATTTCTAGATGCTTCTAAGGTTAGCCTTAAGGCTGTGTTATTACACAATGGAAATATGCTGCCTTCAATACCTCTTGCATATGCCATCCACAAAAAAAAAAAAAAAAAAAACATACGCAAACATGTAGAATGCCCTCTTAGGTGTGCACACTTAGTGGCAGATATGTGGTGATTTAAAGGTAATCACCATTTAATTAGGATTACAAACGGGTTACACCATTGTTGCTTTCTCTGCAAGTGGGATAGTCATGCCAAGGATATGCCCTACAAGAATAGGAGTTGACCTAAACGAAAATCATTAACACCTGGAATGAAGAATGTAGCGTTTGAACTTCTTGTAGATCCAAATAAAGTTTACTTCCACCACTCCAATCAAACTTAGGCTCATGAAAAATTTTGTGAAAACTTTGGAAGTGAACAGTCCTGCACTCACATACTTGCAAGAGAAATTCCCAAAACAGTAGAGGGAAGATTAAGGCAGGCATTTTCGTTGGTCCCCAAATAAAGCAACTTTTCAAAGATGAACAGTTTGAACGTGTCCTTAGATAGTCATAAATTAGTGTGGAAAGCCTTTCAAAGTGTTTTGACTGGTTTTCTAGGAAATGTTAAAGACGGTAGATTGTGGAAGATCTCATTACTTCTTACAAAAAACTGGAGTGAAACATGTCATTGAAGATGCATTTCTGGCATTCACAACTGGATTGCTTACCACAAAACTGTGGTGCCATCAGCAACAACTATGGTGAGCACTTCTATTAAGACATTGCAGCGACAGAACAAAGATACAAATGAAAAAGGAGTGCCGTCATGTTAGCCGATTACTGTTGGATGATGAAAAGGGATGCTCCCTAAGCTGAATACAAGCAAAAGGCAAAAAGGTCCCGTGTTTAATACAGCTATGTTTGTAGCTACATCTTACTGCCATATAAATAAACATACCTTGTAGAAATAAAAAAAACTTCTTTTTTTTTGAAAACGAGCAAATCTGCCATTTTAAGTACTAATTTGTGTTTAGCATCCCAAAATCTATAAAATAAACTTACTTTCATGCCCGTAACAAGATATGACCCAAAAATTTGTTGTTCAGTGTTATTTTAATGGCACCAAAGCTTATCTCTTATATATATTTCTCTGTAGAAGTGTGTATTCATAGGCCAAATTGCATGTTGTACAGGCTTAAAAACCTGGGAATCACTCATTGGGGGAACTACTCTCCTCAACTGAAATTATCTAAACACAGCCTCTCTTATTCTCCCTTGACTGAAGATGACTTTAGAAATTCCCCATTGTTGAAAGGAATTTAACTCAATCCTCTCCTAATGATGGCAATGTTTCATGTGAACTAAGCTTTACAGAGGAATATTTAAATGCAGAAAGTACATACCTTTAATTTTGCACATCACACCAGAACAAGTAACAGGAGAGACTGCTGTACAGGGATGGGATACACTTAAATAGAAAGGGTGCAAGAATATTTTCTGATGCTATCGAGGTAGTGTTAGGTGAGTCGGAAAACTGCTAGCTTGGGGGAGGGATACAAGGACTAATAGATTAATAGTAGCCACTAGCAGAGGTGAAAGTGATTCTTGCACTGCTTCTATTGGAATGAGCAGCAGCCTGGAAAACAAGGTGCAGGGTATTTCAGAGACTGTTGGGAGTCATTGCGGTACAAGTAAACACATGGGTTGTGTTAGGGTAGATAAGAATAGGAACAGGTGCATGTATACTTGCATGTACAACAATGCTAGGAGTTTGGTAAATAAATTTGATGAATTTGAGGTATTGCTCAGAACAACAACAAAGGCAGATATTGTTGGGATATCAGAGACATGGTGTCACACAGATATAAGGAATGCAGAACTGGAATTTGGGGAGTACAATGTGTACATGAAGGATAGACAAGATAGGAAGGGGGGGAGGGGTTATGCTATTAGTTAAGAAATACATAAAATCCAAGGAAGTGACGCCAGTTGACATCACTGGACAGTGCAGTGTCGAGTCAGTTTGGTGTGACATAAGCATTGCGAGATCAAAATTGGGAGTAGGAGTGTTTTATAGGCCTAATGACTCTAATGAGTATAATAAGAAACTGTACAGTGAAATAGAGTGGGCCAGTAAATCAGAGAGTCTTATAATGGGGATTTTAATTTCCCAGATATTAACTGGAATTTGTACATTGGTCACTCACACACTAGCAAGGCTTTTGTGGATTTATTGGATGATTGTTTTATACATCAGCATGTTCAGGAGGCAACTAGAGGGAGTAATACTCTTGATCTGATTATGAGTAGTGATTCTTCATGCATTAAGAATCTGCAGATAAAGGAACCACTAGGTGGCAGTGATCACAGTGTGCTGAAGTGGGATTTACTCAAAGTAACTAACTACCATCAGGGGTGAAGGGAAGGGTTTTTGCTTTCGTAAAGGTGGCTATGGTGGTCTGAAACAGTATTTAAATTCTATACGGTGGGACAACTGATGATGTTACCAACAGCAAATTCAAAATGGGAAGCATTCAAAGAATTTATTTTGGAAGCTACTAGGCTTTACATACCAACTAAGAAATATTGTTCAAGGTTTAGGCCTAAATGGATGTCAGATGAACTAAAGAGACATATGGCACAGAAGAAAAATGCATGGGATACATATAAATTAATGGGTGACATGGAAGCCTATGATAGATATAAGCTTGTCTGTAACCAAGTCACAAAGGAGATTAGGCAGGCAAAGGCAGATTATGAGAAATCCTTGGAAAACGCAGATTATGAGAAATCCTTGGCAAAGGATGCAAAGAAAAATAGAAAACAGTTCTTTACCTATGTAAACTCTATAAAGAAAGGGATGAATCAGATTGGTCCACTGGATATTGATGGTTCAACAGTTGATGATCCTGCTCAAGCAGGTAACAAACTAAATGAGTATTTTGCATCTACATTCACACATCAGGAATTATTCAGGGAGGGGAATACGAGAGGTGAGTTAAACTCTGGCAGTGAGCTAGATGATTTTGCAATAACAGAGAGGAAAGTGGAGGAGAAATTGTTGAAGATAAACATAAGAAAGGCACATGGGTGAATGGAATATATCCAGTTATATTAAAGGAGGCAGCAAAGGAAGTAAGCAAACCCTTCAGCCATAATTATGAGACCTTCTTTGGACTCAGGGGAGGTACCCATGGACCGGAGATGTGCAAATGTGACCTCAATTCACAAATAAGGATCAAAGGGCAACACAAGTAATTATAGACCTGTTAGTTTAACTTCTGTTCCAGGAAAATTAATGGAGGCACTGGTTAAAGAAGCACTGCAGGATCATCTAGACAAGACTTCAGTCATAACTGGGACACAGCATAATTTTGTTAAGGGAAAGTCTTGCCTGACCAATTTCATTGGATGCTATGATGTGGTCACAAAGGAACTGGATGCAGGGATGAATAGTGAAGTTGCCACATTACTTGAGCAGAAAAAGTTGGCATGGAAAGGTTACAGAGCAATAAAAAGTACTGAAGCCTATAACAGCTACAAGGTGATGTGTAATAGAGCCACAGAAAAGGTTCGACAGGCAAAGGCAGTTTATGAGAAATCACTAGCAAACAGAGCAAAGAGGGGGGATAAAGAATTCTTCACATATATAAATGCCAAGAAGAGCAGGACAAACCAGATCGGACCTTTACGTAAGGGAAAGGGGATAGTAATAAATACACCAGCTGCCGTTGCAGATGAACTCAACAGTTATTTTGCATCGATATTTACAAATGAAAAGCCTTTTGTGGCAATGGGAAATTGTGGGAGCGAAGTTAAAAAATATGTAATTAATGATATTGAAATTTCGCAAGATTATTTATGAAAAAACTTTCGAGCCTACAGACCAGTAAGGCTCCTGGAGTTGATGGAATATACCCTATAATCTTAAGAGAGGCGGCAAGCGAGTGCATTGAACCATTGAGGCTAATTATGCGAGCATCACTAGACTCTGGGGAGATTCCCTTGGATTAGAAAAGTGCAAATGTATCTCCCATACATAAGGGTGGCTCTAAAAGTGAAGTTGAAAATTATCGACCAGTCAGTCTGACTTCAGTAGTAGGGAAAATCATGGAGGCAATGATCAAGGGTGGAATTCAGGATAATTTGGATCAAATTGAAATTCTCAAGGATACTCAGCATGGTTTTGTAAAGGAAAATCATGTTTAACAAATCTGGTTCGCTATTTCGAAACGGTCACTCACGAGCTGGATTTAGGGAATAATTTCGACATTGTTTATTTAGATTTCAGCAAAGCTTTTTTTTTTTTTTTTTTATGAGAAGCCCAAAGGTATTAGAACCGAGAGATATTAGAACCTATAGTACTTAGTACCGTGCTTGGGTTGGAGGTTGAGAAGACGAAAGAAGATATTTGTTGATATTGGACTTGAACTTCTGTAGATTGTAATTTTCAGGAAATACGTATGAAGGAAGGTTGTTCCAGAAAACGGCAGTTGAATGAATAAATGAGGAAGATGAAAAGTTGGTTCTGTGGGTTTGAAGTTGGACAGTAAATGGATGTTGGCTGGTGGCGGCACGTGTTCGGACTGTTTTGAAAGAGAGAGCGGGAATTATAGAAGCCAATTCAGAAGAACAATGCCCATGGAAGTATCTGTAGAAGAGGCATGCAGCAGAAACAGTGTGTCTATGAGAAAGCGAGTGGAGAGACTCTGTTAGAGATGAATCATTAATTAACCTAACTGCCCTGTTCTGAAGGGAATCAAGAAGCCTGAGAGAGGTTTTGGGGGCACCACCCCAGATGTGGGAACAATATTCTATGGCAGGGCGGATTTGCGATTTATACAGAGTGAGCAGCTGTTTGGAAGAAAAGTAACGCCGAGAGCGAAAGAGAAAACCAAGTTTTTTAGATGCAAAGGAAGCAATATTTGTAATGTGCTTGTGCCAAGAGAGATTAGAAGTCAGGGTAATCCCCAAAAGAGATATATCATTTTGCCTAGAAATCGGAGTGTCACTAAAGATAAGCGTAGGAGCAAAAGAATCCTTTTTGCGAGATATAAGACAAGACTGAGTTTTAGCAGGGTTGAAATCAACTAAGTTGTCTTTGCCCCACTGGAGAATTACCTGAAGATCGGCATTTAAGGAATTGGCAGCAGATTTTCGAGAACGTGAAACTGATTGAGCTGGACAAGGTTTCTCAAAATGGAAAGTTGAATGCAATAGAGTGGATAGGATTTCCAGTCAATGGAAGAAAGTCATTGATATTCAAGAGGAAAAGAGTGGGGGAAAGAACTGAACCTTGGGGGACACCGGCATTAGTGGAGAAGTTAGAAGGCAGAGAGCCATCTACCATCACCCTTAGTGAGCGATCAGAGAGAAAACTGGATAACCAATTACTAAAAACAGTTGGCAAACCATAAGATGGAAGCTTGTTTAGAAGACCTTTATGCCAAACATGATCAAAAGCCTTTGAGATGTCAAGAGCAACTACTTCTGTTTCACCGAACCTTTCCATTGAATTAGTCCATAAATGGGTAACATAAGCCAGAATATCACCAGTGGATCGACACTGACGGAATCCATACTGGTGATCGTTGATCAGATGGAAGGTTTCTAGGTAGTTTAAGAGTTGGCGGTTAATTGATTTCTCCATTACTTTAGAAAGAGTAGAAGTAATTGCAATGGGACGATAATTGGATGGGAGGGATTTGTCACCCTTTTTAGGAACTGGCTGGATATGAGCAAATTTCCAAGCAGAAGGAAAAACACCTTTGGAATAAGAATGTGAAAAAAGGCAGCAAAGAATAGGAGTAAGTTCAGGAGCACAGGTTTTGAGAACAAGTGGAAAAATACCATCAGGACCTGGAGCTTTCTTAGCATCAAGATTCATCAAAATCCTTCTGATATCCTTTTGACGGAAGACCACAGGAGGCATTGAATGGAGCGTGTTAGGAATGGTGGGAGGTGTTTTACCAAGATCATTAATACATGAGCTCGAAGAAAAATGGGATGCTAGCAGGTCAGCTTTATCCTTGGTTGAAGTGACAACAGAACCATCTGGTTTGGACAGAGGTGGGAGCAGAGATGGGCAAAAGTTGCGGCCAATAGCTTTGGCAAGAGACCAGAATGCTCAGCTACCATTAGGGCAAGAAGCAAGTTTTCAACTCTTAGCCTGTTCAAACTCTAGTTTGGACTGATTAATAACTGCTTTACAATTGTTGCGAGCTTTGGTGTAGGCAGAAAATGAAACTGAAGAATTAGAAACAAGCCAATTACGATATGCAACATTCTTCTCTTAGACAGCTTTAGCACATTTATTGGAAAACCAAGGTTTAATAAAGGACGAGATTTTAAAGTGGAGTGTGGGATAAAGGATTCCATTCCTGCAAGAATAATTTCACTGACACGATCTGAGCAAACATTGACATCAGAAGTTTTGAAACAGTAATCAGACCAAGGAAAAGAAGTCTCGCAGGTCATCCCATTTTGCATTCTTGTAATGCCAAACAATACGAGGTTGGGAATAGCCATGAGATAAAGGTTCCATTGGAGAAGAGACAATCACCAAGTTGTGATCTGAAGTGCCTAAAGGACCTCTCACTTCAACCTTGTACTTAGAAGGGTTGTTTGTGAGAAAAAGATCAAGCGTATTGGCTGTATGATTAGGATTGTTTGGTATTCTTGTAGGTAAATGAACAATCTGTGCTAGGTCATTAGTAATTGCAAAAGCCTCAGCATCTCGACGTACTGGGTCGGTGTGACTAGAAAACGGAAGCCAGCTGGAGTTGTGAACGTTAAAATCACCAAGGAAAATTACCTCAATGTTAGGAAAGCTGGACCGGAGAAAGTCAAGTTGCAAAGCGAGGAAGTCAAAGAGCTCCAAGTGATTAGTGGAGTTGGGAGAACGGTAGAGACAACAGATGAATTTGACACAATGAGGTAGAGATATTTTAAGCCAGAGAAGATCAAAGAGAGGAGATTCCAAATTGCCAAGTCTCTGACAGGGAATATCAGAACGGACATATGCACAAGTACCACCTTTGAGGCGAAAGGAATCATACAGCAAATAATTTGGACATCTGAGATGAGCAGTAGTTGAATCAACTGATAACTGAGATTCAGTCAGAAAAAGTACATGGGGTTTGGAAAACTGCAAGTGGAAATGGACTTCGTTGAGATTGGAATTGAGACCACGTATATTTGTGAAATGAATTAGGAAGTCCTTGGGAGGTTTACATCTTTTCGTAGATAAGCTTGCTCTATTATTTTGACAATTCATGGTGTATTTAATAGTAAGAAAAAGTGGGTGGGACATGCTGTATGAAGTAATGAAATTTTTGGTTATGGCGTACATGTGGTAAGAATATACCCAGATCCTTGACATAACGTGGCCTCGACAATGGTCGCCGCATACACACTACTCGGACTCCCTCCAGTCACTATCTGGCAGAGTAGAGGTAGCAAGATTATACACTAGCTGATCCGGAAGCCTCCTAGAGAGTTACCAATAGGTTTGGTCTGGTGTACTATCTAGCGGCCGGCCTGCGAACACCATTTTAGAGCTGTACCCTCGAAATGTTAGGAATATTGGATCTCGCCACGACATTCATCATAACCTACCTCAATAATCATCAATCATACTGCATGATGTAAGAGATAGGGAAGGGTTGGCCTGAACTTAGCTCTAGAGACTAAACATGGGTTCCACCACTTCGAGCCTCCAAATAAGCAAAGTGGTGGTATTTCACTGGTACTTTGACTCAATCCCACATGAGCGTTTGCTTTATAAGCCGGAACCGTTGGAATCACTGGGAAAATCCTTAGATGGATAGAAGGATGGCTTCAGGGCAGGAGGCAGAGGGTTGTGATAAATGGCTATTCCTCAGATTGGGTTGATGTAAGAAGTGGGGTTCCCCAAGGATCAGTATTCGGATCACTGTTGTTTTTAATTTTCATAAACGACATTGATGAAGGGATAGAGGGCGTGATGTCTAAATTTGCAGATGATGTTAAAATTGGTAGAGTAGTTAATGATCACTGTCAAGCTGAGCTTCTTCAGAGAGACCTAGATAGACTTCAGGAATGGTCAGAAAAATGGCAGCTGTGCTTTAATCCAACAAAGTGGAAGGTATTACACCTGGGAAACAGTAATCCCAAAAAAACCTATTCACTTGGTGGAGTTCAACTAAACCCAGTACTGGAGGAAAGGGACTTGGGTGTTACAATACGGTCAGACATGAAATTCTCTGAGCATTGTAAACAGGTTGCAAGGAAGGCCCATGGTGTCCTATCGATGATCTATCGAACTTTTGCAAGTAGAGATAGGGACATGATAATCCCATTATATAAGGCTTATGTTAGACCACACTTCGAATACTGTGTTCAAGTATGGAGACCGCACCTAAAGAAAGACATCGAGCTTCTTGAAAGGGTGCAAAGAAGGGTAACTCGCCTGGTGAGATTGGCAAAAGGGCGTCCTTATGAAGAAAGACTTCGAATATGTGGTTTGTAGAGTTTGGAAACTAGACACCTTAGAGGAGATTTGATTGAGGTGTTTAAGGCTCTGAGAGGCATCAGTAAAATGAATGAGGACAAAATTTTCAAAATTATAAATGATTAGCATTAGTAGAGGCATTTGATGCAAAAAGGCAAGCTTATGCAGCATCAGCCAAAAAAAAAAATAAAATAAAATAAAGTAAAATAAATAAATAAAAAATAACCACTTCCACTTCACCCCTCTGTTCGTTCGAAATACCTGTCCAGCTGAGCCTTAAACTTATTTAGGCTATCAACTTCCACGACAAGGGATAGAAGTCTGTTCCACCTACCAACCACCCGCTGGCTAAAGGCAAATTTCCGCACATCTATCCTACATCTGTGTTTCCTCAATTTGAATTTATGCCCTCTCAGGTGATTATTCTGAGCAAGAGGAAGAATCCCATCACCATTGAGCATGCTCAAACCATTCAAGGCTTTGTACACCTCTATCAGATCACCTCGCTGGTGCCTAGTCTCCAGACACTGTAATTTGCAAAACTTAAGCCTTTCTTCGTAAGAGCACTCCTTTGTTCCATCCACTAATCTTGTTGCCCTTCTCTGTACTCGTTCCAGCAGCTCTACATCCTTCTTGAAATGAGGTCTCCAGACCTGTATACAGTACTCTAGGTGTGGCCTGACCATTGCCTTATACAAGGGAATAATCACCTCCTTATCCCTGCTAGAAAAATTCCTATATATCATTGACAATACACCACGAACTACTCTTGCAGCCCGTCTGCACTCCTCAGAGAACTTCATATCTGCCTGCACAACAACCCCCAGGTCCCTTTCATTCTCTACCACTGTCAGCGTAGTACCACAGAGTTGCTACGTTGCTCTGGGGTTGCTGTTTCCCATATGTAGTACTTTACATTTGTCAATGTTAAACTTCATTTGCCACCTCTCAGCCCATCTGCTCAACCTTTCCAGATCCTGTTGCAGCAGCATAGTGTCAGTAGTGTCCTTGACAACCCTGCCAACCTTCGTATCGTCTGCAAACTTGGACATTAAGCTTGATATACCATCATCAATATCATTTATAAATACAGAAAACAATAAAGGACCCAATACTGAACCCTGAGGGACTCCACTAATAACATTAGTCCGTGATGAGCAGTGTCCATTAATTACCACTCTCTGTCTTCTCCCCATCAACCACCCCTTTATCCATAGCAGCAATTTGTCTCCAATGCCACACTGCTCCAGTCTCTGTACACACTCAAGCAACTCTACAGCCTTCCTAAAATGAGGCCTCCAGACCTGTACACAGTACTCAAGGCATGGCCTGACCATTGTCTTATACGAAGGGATAATCACCTCCTTTTCCCTGCTAGCAAAATTCCTGTATATCATTGACAATACCTCATGATCTGCTCTGGCAGCCTGTCTGGATTGCTCAGAAAACTTCATCTCTAACTGCACAATCACTCCCAGGTCTTTTTCATTTTCTATCACCCTAAGTGTAGTACTACATAGTTGGTTTGTTCCTCTGAGGTCACTTCTACCCATATGCTGTACTTTGCATTTGTCAATGTTAAACTTCAGTTGCTACTTCTCAGCCCATCTGCTCAAATTTTCTAGATCCTTTTGCAGTAGCATACTGTCAATAACAACCCTGCCAACCTTTGTATCATCTGCAAACTTCAACATTAAGTCTGATATGAGATTAACAGAATTTAAAAGTAAATAACTAATTAACCTGCGACCAGTTATTTACTAATATATAAAAATCTGTTTTCACCTCACTGCACATGCCTCAACATAATACTCATTCAACTTTCTGTAACATAATTTACATATTTCCATCTGGATTTTAATAAAAATTGAAATGCAATGCATATCTAAGATCATAGTATGACAACAACACTTTCATAATGTAATTTACTTATTTCTTCCTAAATTGTAATAACAAATGAAATATAATATTTGGAATTATAAATATAATATTATATTTTGAAATATAATAATATTAAATATAATATAATATTTGGAAGCATAATGTTTCTGCTGATGAATATAATATGTAAATAGTAATAATTCATGATTTTTATATTTAGTAAATTGATAACCAAAAAAACTGTTAAGTTCAAACCAAGAACATTTGATTTTTGCCCATCTGCCATATTATTCATTGATTCCTACAATCAGCACCCAGCAACAAACACAATACACAGTGTTTCAGCTACAATATACAGTATATATATATAGATTAAGTAATATGTAAAAAAAAAAAAACTGTTCTCTGATCTCTGTCCAATTTTAATGAAATTTCAGATGAATCACAAATTTTTTAAAGGAGCTAAATAAAAAATTTCATAAATAATCTGCTCAATGGTATCAGAGTTATTGCTGTGGACATGCACAGTGAAACAAGTAGGCACTTTATACATATGTGAGCACTCTTATTAATGGACTGCATTTTTTTTTGGAAGCATAATATAGATTCAGTCTTGTAGTATATAATTACTACTATGAAATTTTAAAATAATAGCCAATGCTTTTTGTCCTCTAAAAATTATAGAAAAAGTAAAAGGGCTTTCTTGAACCTATGTTTTTTCAACTGATAGAGTTAAAACTACTTAGTAAATACAACAGTCTTAATATGGACAACAGGATAAACATTATTATCACAAGTTGCCTTTGTGTTGCTTTTCTCTTAAACAAATCATCCAGCAAAGACGATCTGCCAGTTCAAAGAATGGCTTGTCGCTGTCATGATAGCTTATGGATGTTAGATGACTGATGAGTATAGGAAGAGAAGAAAAATGCATAGGATGCTTATATATTATCAGGATATAGAGAAACCTCCAGTAGATATAAACTAGTCTACAATCAAGTCACAAAGTAGGTTAAGCAAGTTAAGGCAGAGACATTACAAGGCAATTTTTACAAAGAATGCAAATAAAATTAGCAAAGATCTCTTTATTTATGTAAACACTAGAAAGGGATGAAACATATTTGTCCACTAGATACAAACCAAATGGTATACCTATTGATGATCCTGATCAGGTTTCTGACAAACTGAATAGATGTTATGCATCTACATTCACACAAGAGGAATTCTTTAGGGATGGGAATGACAGAGGTATATCAAATTCTAACAGGGAACTAAATGATTCTGAATCAGACACCCGGGGGCTCACATCTGGTGAGTACGGGCTTGGCACACCCAGGGTCCTGAGCTGGATATCATCATTCTTCTCTTTCTTGGTGATTCCTTTTGACTCTCTCTCTCTCTCAGGGTAACTCGGGGAATTTTTTTGGCTGGTGCAGCATAAGCTTCAGGCTTCCTTGCACCATGTGGCTAATAATAATAATAATAAAATAAAAACTTGTGATTATTATATTGAATTTTTGAAAAAGAATGAATTTTAATATTCCTCAAGCATGGTATTTGTCTCCAATCTGAATCATTAATTACTTTTTAATTGTAGAGCTATAAAAATACATCTCCAAGTAAAATTCATTAAAAAAAATTTTAATGAATTTTTACTCTAACATATGTTGGAGTAAAATGAATGCAGCCCTACCACACCTGTGTTAATTTTTCATAGTTTTGTGGGTGCTCCTAAATTTTCCACTTCTCGATCCTGAAATTTGAAGTTAAGGCAACCAGGGAAATAATTTTTTTAGATAACAAGACTCATTTTCAAAGATATTTTTTAATCTTATTATATGATATAGTGTCAGAATTAAAGTTATAATTTTAAAGTTCTTCATTTTCAACTATTTCTTGTTGTTTATTCTAGGAAACTTGACTGATTGTATACCAATATCCCTGCTGCCATGAGTTTTTTTGCAAGCCCACTAGAAAGTTAACCCTGTAATTTTGGTTATTTATATAGCACATTAGCATTTAAGGCCATATTTCACCCACATGATATTAACAATACTCTCTCTCTCTCTCTTTCACTCCCCCTAAATTTATCTATAAAAGATCTATTAGAATTATGTTTGTTTAATGTATGCTCAAAAATCTTTTCAATTTTAATCTATATCATTGATTATTTATGTACATATAACTGTAATGAATTAGCATTGTACAAAATGAGCTACATGTCCATCGAAGTATAATTTTCCCATAGGTTTGGTTTCTGCCTGCTTTGTGTTGGAATGTGGCACTGAGGAAATAATTTCTTTTTTTTTTATTGGATACCACTTGGTTGGATACCTAAATTAGCATTGATTGTGGGATAGCTATATCAAAATTTGCAGAAACAGAGTGATTGTTAGAACAAACTTCCATTTGATATTCTATTCCATTCTATTTATTCAAACTTCGCTTTGAATAAATTTTGGAGAAATTATTAGAAAGATTTGGAAAATGAAGTGAGTAAAAAGGTTTTTTAAAAATAAGTTGAAAAAAAAGTTAAAAAAAATAACTTTTTTAAGTTTAAGTTTAACAGTGTGTTGCTTCCTAACAAAATTTTGCTACTATTAATTAATAATAAAGGCAGATTTTAACCTACATAGATAGAGGTAGGGTTTGGTGGAGGATTTTCTACATTTTTTTCAGGTGAATAGCATATATTCTTATCGTTTATCCTCTGCCCCCCTTCTTTTTTTTTAAATTTCGCCCTGCGAAAAAAGAAGTGCATCTGTTTTTAAGGACTATAACACTCAGTTTTTTATAAATATATATGACTGGCAATCTGTTCTGTAAACTGAAATGGTAAAGTTAGCTTGTAATAATTCAGGTATTAATAGTGGCTCTCAATCTAAAACATACTGTAAACTAATGAGTAGTGTGCTTACAGCACAGTCATATTGGTAGATAAGGCAAAAGTTGAGCAGATGATTGAGAAACACTATAAGTAAGGTGTCCATTCATTTTTTGAGACCAATGTTTCTTATTCTTTTTTGTCCTGTCAAATCTCCCATATTTTTCAGTGGTTAACTTAAAAAAATGGTCTTTTTTTTTCTTACTGGTTCAGAAATGCATCCACTGACATTGGAATTGCCCTCCAGTTAAAAGCACCCACTGTGATCCTCATATAACATTAAATTCAATCACTATTGCATACACAATCTCAAAAAAATAATAATAATAAAAATACATTTTCTGTTTATACTTTGAACCACACAGGAAGAGGAAATTTAAAGCCAAAGTCAAGAAGTATCATATTTCATAGTATCATGTGAATTTGAACACCCACAGTACACAAACTCTGCATTTGTAAGACCACTAAACTGGATTATAGTTGTTTCAGACATACAGTTAAATAACTGCAGTGAAAATATATTTACTGTATTTTCCAGACAATAAAATGCGATCTTTTTTTCCCAAGAAAATTCCTCTGCATCTTATGGTCCGAAAGTATGCAGTAATGATTTTATTTATAGCTTAGAAGTATAACTAAAACATCCAGGTGGCCTTCTAAAAATGCTAACTCTTAGTGTATGATCAGTTCAGATCACAGGTATACAGCAGCTGTGGAATTAACCATACGTTTAGCCATAGAGAAGTAAGATATGTTACTACTCTGTGCATTTAGCTATAAAAGTCCATGAAACCTGAGCCAACTGCAATCATTGGATATCTCAATTAAATCGTTTATAGCATTCATGTATAATGAGTGGACCAAATGGATAGGGGGCACCAAAGAGATCTGTCACAAAATGAAGCAAACCAATAATTTCAAAGGTACGTGGATGGATGAAAATTCGTGGGAATAAAAGAAACACGAGAGAGTGATGCCAGGTCTTTCAAGCAATATGGAAACAGCAATGTTCCGTTTAGACCATATGATGAATGCAACATATTTTTGGCATCAAATAAAAGCTTTGTGCATTTTGTTCAAACAAAGTGTCAGTCTGTGTGTCAGTACAGACTGACACTTTGTTTAATTGGCACCCGTGAATCTGTTTCAAATATATGTAATAAAAATGTTTCAGATATATGTAATAAAATATTTTTTCCCCAAAATACTAGTGCATCTTATTGTCAAATACAGTAAATCAATAATTTCGGTACAAATTTTACAGCTGTGTTTTCATTGGTAACCTATCTCTTTGCTGACCACTTCGTATAATTTAACTTTCCAAATCTGGCCATCCTATGTTTTAATGACTATCCAGTAACAAAAAAAGTTGGATAATTATTTTATTTGTGAAACTTATAAAGAAAAATGCGCTTTTAAATATGTTTTGGGATTACTGATATTAGTGGCATCGAAACGATAACTTCCAACTTTATTGTCACCGCAGCAACACATATGAATGAAATGAAGACTAACAGATCAGCCACAATTTTTGCTACACTGTGATTTACAGATGCAAGCAAGCACTACTTGAATATCCGCGCGCGCTTTTTACTTATTCTATTCACGAGTAGAACCATAACGCGAAATAAAGCAATCAGCGCACCGGTAATAATTTTCTACTGCAGTACAAAACTGTAATCGTTTGTGCACCTTTCTGTCTGACCTCAAAACCTAACATAGATTTTCTAAACAGTAACATATTTGTAAATAAATCGCAGGTATCACCCGTTTCTATAATACACTGCGTTCATGGCAGTCTGGTTGAAAACTTCATCCGACAAGAAAAATAGGGCCACCAAAACAACGAAGTCATCAACTTTGGCGGGGTTTACTTTTTGAAAAAGTCTTGGAAATGTTTCTTTTTCTGTGATAAGTCCTGATGGAACTCATTTTCCTTCCACGGGCCCACCTCGATTGTGATATGTGCCACTGACTTCATAATTATACGAAAATTTGTTTATCCTTTCTTAGCAATACAGAAATGTGTGCCAGTATACTGTACATTAGTTATAGTAACACTGTAAAGATGTTATTGCATAAACGAAAGTTTGGCGTAAAACCTTCGTTGAATGCCAAACCTACTACATTTCAGAATTGCTGTAATATACTACAAATACTTTTTTGTTACAAAAAATACTACTAGTACTTTCATTTGCTCGACAGGAGTTAAGTTTTCTTTTTTATTGCCCAAATTTCTCTAATTTAATGAGACGATATATTTTACTATAAAAATACGACAGGCAAAAGTGTATTAATCATATCAAAAAATCAATAAAAATCGTATTCATAAATCAATAGTGCCATGATGTTCTTAAAGCTACGCGCCAATTTTAGAATTGTTCCGCTAGAGGGCAAGACAAGATTGCACGTTAATAGGTTGGTGTTATTTCTTATAGTCACGTCTACTTTTAATTAAATTATCTCTCGGTATTTCTTTATAAATGCATTAACGTAATGATTTCATATATTATAGCGAATATTGTCAATAGTTAATAATGACAGCTACTCTGCTGTGTATACCATATCATACATGTTCAGTGAAACAACGTGAAAGCCGCCATTATGGCAATGCTCGTGCTGTTGTACTTTTGAAAAATCATTCAGGTTTACAGGCGAGCTTGAGTACTCAATTAATATGATGTACACTACACATCGCAAAATGGTGTTACTGTTCATGTTCAATAAATTTATTTTAATGACGTACTATTTAGAAAACCTAGTCGCCGACAAGCTCGGCGTGCGTCAGTCTCCTTTACTCTAGTTTGAAAGCTCTACCTAAGGGCGGAACGCTCTTGACATGATCCCTTTTTTTCTCTGCTGAGACGATCAAGAGCAAGGGGCATTGATCTTACCAAGTGCCTTTGTTATACCTATGAAATGAACACTCGCATTTTACCGAAGAACAGTGGTATATCCTATCCCTCAAAAGCCCTTTATTCGCTTCGAAACGTCAAATAGGGGAAGAAGTTTAAATATTGATTTTAAAATATATTTTTTTTCAATTGTTAATGAGAAAACATTTTTCTCATTATTTATAAATATGATATATAAATTATCCTTTAATTCAATACAGCGCCAAACAAACAAAATGTTAAAAGTCCACATTGAACCACGTTACAGTTAAAGGTACACATTGGATCGAGCAAGAAAAAAACCATAAAACAAAAACGAGAACGTATCAGAAGTGTAGATTGTTTCTGCATTCATTTAAGGATTTTAATGCCTCAATTTTGTGTAATAGTCAAATATATTAGTAGTTTTAAAAAAATTCAGATATTGCCAAACTTCTAAACTACAGAAAATTCTCAGAATGGATCTTCACCTCCACTTACTTGTATCAGTTAAAATGATAGCAGGCAAAATTAATATGCCAAGTTTTTTGCAGATGTGTAATTGGAGATTCCCCCCTCCCCCAAAACCCTTAAGAGCACTCCCTTCTCTGCAGTATGTGGATTGATATCGATATCCTTTCCTGAGCCTCAATCTGTGGATTGAGGCTCAGGAAAGGCAACAGATTCCTGCCCATTAAGATGCTCCAAAACGTACAGGAGATGGATGTTGACTACAAGAAATTCATTGAGAACAAATCCTATAGAAGACATTATCAGGGAGCAGCTCTAGTCTTCAGCTGAGTGACTGTCATTGTTTTTCCTTGATCAATATGTTGCCATTGTGTAAAAAAAAAAATAAAAATAAGCTTTTCTCATTTCCCATGTTAACAACTTGTTTTTTCCTGTTTTGGTTCCTTTTTATGTTAAACCCCTAGCGTTGTTGCTGTAATGGATATTACATCATACATCCATGCAATAAAGATATATCAAAATGTATAAGGTCCTGAAATGATCTGTAAAACAAAGATGGATGTTGCAAGTTGTGCAGATAAGAACTAGGGTGCATAAATGTAAAACCTTAGGTATAACCAGGCTAATTTTGGCCACCTACTCTCTGATGAGCCAGTGAGTTCTGAAATCACAGTGGTTCTTAAGAGTTTTTGAATGAATATGATTTTCCTTCTTGATATTTTTCAATTAAAAATGATATTAGCCTACAAGTTTCCCATGTTGGTGGGGGAAGGCAAAGTTTTCACAAGACTGCAAAGTAGAAAAATAGGACCCGGAGAAGCTTTTTATCATGTTATTTCAATACCTGCATTGAAATATAATCCTGTTCCTTTACTTTGATACCTTTCCCAATTTCATTTTTCAGTAATTGCTTTACAGACACAAACTTCTGGTTGAAGCATAGCAGAACTAAAACCTGTAACCAGTGCCAAGGACATATAATTTCTTGTTCAATTAATCCTTGAATGAAAAGTTCACATTTTCTAAGAGGTGAGCGTTTCATCCAAAAAAAACAATCATTTTCATTGATTGTAAGAACTGTTTTGCCAAAGTGATTATATTACTAATAAGTTTCTACTCAAGTGGAAAATGGACAGTTCACCAGAATCAGTGACATTGAAAAGCAAATTTTTCTTCTAAATTTTTTCTTTGGCCTGTCCGTGAATGTTGATGAAACAGGTTTTATTATTATTATTAGCTACATGGTGGAAGGAAGTCTGAGGCTTATGCTGCACCAGCCAAAAAAAAAAAAAAAAAAAAAAATTCCCAAGTTACCCTGAGAGCTGGGGGGGGAGACTCAAAAGTAGAAGGGAATCACCAAGAAAGAGAATGATGATATCCAGCTCAGGACCCTGGGTGTGCTAAGCCCATATTCACCAGATGTGAGTCCCTGGGGTGATATTTCGAGTTGTTGCTTCAATATGGTAAAATTCCTGTAATCTGAAACAATTGGGACCATGAATATTTTAGTTAGTATAGTTTTTTTGGATTATCCAAAATCAGTGTTATAATTGATTCTAAATACCTTTATTTACTTATAAGAAGGAAGCTGGGTGAAAATTACTGTAATTTGCATATCTTAATACATATAATATATACATGCTTATACAGTTTTAAATTACATTCTAGAACTGCAACAAACAATGAGGGAAATCAACCCCTGTATCTAGTATTTGAATGTGATGTATTGCATCAAAAATGTGTTTCAAAGACAAAGAAAAAACTCATTTTCACTTTTATTTGCTTTTCTTTTTCTTTATAATTTGCAAATTGCATTTAAAGCACTCAAACCAACTATGATTAGCTTTAAAAACATAGAAAAACATACCAGCAATCTAGTGACACTTCTTTATTAGAAAATTTATATTAATTTCATTGATAATAGTAAGAAGTGTATTAACACATCTAAAGATATTTTTAGCTTTTTAAAATTATTATCGAAAATATTTAAATAATTAAAAGTAATATTAAGGTTCCAATGAAATTTATAAAAAATTTTGAGAAATTCTCCATAAATACATGGCAAAAACTGGATTTAGCAGCATATGTGAGCTGTCACAGGCCAAAGTGCATGTATAATAGATAAGTGGCTATGTACAAGGCTTTCTTGTAATTATCAGTGATCTGCTATTTGAAAGATGTTGTTCTTTTATTTTATTTTTTTGCTTCTGCAATATTATTTTCATTAAACATGTAAAGTCTTGCAATTTGGCTGATCTTTAGTTATCTGGAAAGCTTTAAATATTTGACTAGCAGTTGGGTATCATAATGTTTCATCTTCAGTTGCTGTTTGATTCCAGTCGGTATTTAATAGTGAAACTACTTCTTTCAAAAAGGTAATCTGGTTTGTTATAAAAACAGGTTAACATGCAGTTCGTGCTTTGCCTCTAGTTTCATATATTACTCTTGTTCAAAGAATTGATTACAGAATACAAGTATAGTTGCATTCTGTAATCAAAGAATCAACATTTTTACAGATTCATTGAGCTACACAAGAAAATACATTTATGGAAAGGGACCATATAAATACTTTATCAAGGGACTATACAAATAATTTAGATGTTGCATCTAGTATCTGTCAGATGCCACAATTTCAGATTTCCTGTTCTTTTCTGCTAAGCTAGTGAAACCAAAGCTCAGGGGCAAGATGAGATAGTCTCACTAGTGTTACACAGATAACATGTGAGAGAGTGGGACTTGACTACAAGAAACATAGATGCTGTTGCTTGCCTAGCAAATGGTGGAGCATCTTTGAAATGTCAATGCCTAGTTTCCAGACCTTGCAGTTTACAGAACTCCAGTCTTTCTTGGTAAGAGCAACATTTTGTGCTCTGACTAATCTTGTTCTTCTTTACGCCTGTTGCAGCTGAACTGCATCCTTCTGTTTAGATAGACGCATTTATTTCCTTATAATGGAGAAAAAAATCTCTATCTTACAAAAAAAAAAAAAAAAAAAATACAGTATCCCCAATGCCTAAAATAATATAAAATAAAAGGTCCTGGAAGCTAATATTATATAATTGAAAGGGGTGAGTGTTTAAAATACATTTAGAACATATAAATGAATCAAATAAAATATGATTCATTTAATAGCAGATTTTCTACTAATTGCTAGTGATAGCTCCACTTCTTTAAAACATTTGTAGAATCCTTATCATGGAGCCAAAAAATGCATGTTCTTGCCCTAATTTAGGAGGAACATTTCAGTTCCTAAAGATTTCAGTTTAGTTGGGTTGAGAGTTCTGTGCTGGCACTACAGTGCTCTAATGTAATTTTTCTTCAAATCTCATGTTCACAATCCTTGCTTTGTGACATGGAGCATTGCCAAGTTGTGAGGTGTGAGAGCAGCTTTTGTGGCTTGGTGCACGGAGCAATGAAAGCTGTCCCTGTGACCTATTGACCTAATCCAGACCATAGCATTAATAGTAAAGAGTGCAGATTACACTATATTGTTGAAAAGCAAAGAATTTAATTTATCACCGATGGTTTTGGAAATAGTTACATATTTCCATCTTTAGGGGTGCAACCTGCCTTTATATTGTTACCATAATTCACAGTTGCTTTGTTAGAACCAGGGGAACAAGAGTGGAAACTGTAATGTTGAGACTTTGGAGGGACTTCTGATATGAAACTTAAAGTGAAAAACTTTGCTGACAAATATAGAGCATATTCCTTTTGGAGGGAAAAATCATTGGAGTTAACCAACAGAAAAGCAACTTGTGCTAAGGAGAGAGGACAAAGGATGACAGAAAAACTGTACAAATCTTTAATTCAGCAATAATGATGATGGTGAAATTATTAAAAATCGAATAAATTGAAATGAAACTTAAGTCAAAATAAATAAATTAATTAAACAAAAATAACATTAATAATGCCATTAAAAGGTGTTTAAATTTTTTTTTCCTTCATACTTAGGACTGAATAAGAAGTTGATTAATAAACCTGATAATAATAACACCTACTATAATCATCTACTGTTAATATATTTGATATATATATCCACCAATCAATAAATTTGTCCCTGAATTAACATTGTTTAACCAAAACCAAGTTAAATTTTTGAGATAAGGTCTTTGCACAAAAGGAACTAAAACAAACATAATTAACCAAAACAAATCTCAAATATTTATCTACACTTAAAATAATAATAAAAAAGCAAAGTTACTATTGGCAAAAAATAAATGAGAGTTATTAAAATAAATATATTTAAAAATGATAAAATGTAACTTTTTTATCCTTAAAGCTGGATTTGTGGATAAGCTAACGATAACAAAAGCATAGTAAACCCTCGATTTCATGGCCAGCATTTCTGAACTACGCATTTCACTTGTACACAGGACTCAGTGATGTAACTGCCTCTTTCTTTTTCTCATATTTGCTATTAGTTAAAATATTTTCACAATAAAGGAAATTTTACTTGCAGTTAATGAGATGGCTGGTCTTGCTTTCATTTATTAAATTAATTAATACTATACAAAAAATTTTTGTTCTATCTTATTGATCATTGAAGTAATTTGTTGAAATATTGTGTCTAATTTGTGTAACAAGGCCAAATTCATATACTCTGGGAAAGGGTCCAGATTACAGTGAAACTTGTGCTCAAGATGAGAAATCTTACTCTTGTGTGAACTTAGCTTACAGTGCCATAATTTATTCAGTATTGTCAATGAGAAGTGTAGTGTTTTCCCAATTACACTACTGTACTGTAGTTTCCATCAGGTGCTGTAGTTCGAAACTTTGCATCTTTTTTTTTTTTTTTTTTTCATAATGCCATCATACATTCTAGTAACTATATGCATTTCTTTTGAGTTCAGTGGACAGGCCTTGCCCCATATAGTCCGTTAAATCGAGGTTTTACAGTTATATAATTATACAGCTAGGGCTTGAGGTACTGTTGATTTACCCATCAAATTTCCAGCAAAAGCTTATTTCAGTACTCACCTCTAAGATCCGTGATTAGGGCTTCAAATTCATAAAAAGTAAAATTGAAGGATTAACGAATTTAAATTAAATAAGAACATTCCCTGAGGAAGAAGTGCACTGCTTTTCCGCCGGTTGTCGTCTATAAAAGAAACTACATAAAAAGGACTACAACAGGGTGTTAAAAAGCCAAGAACCCAAACGTAAGACTTTCGATGTTGTCATCTGGATGACAACATTGAAACACAAGGTCAGATAAAATTATGAAGTAAAGTTAACTTTGGTAACCTACTTTTGGGCTTGTACTTTTTAACTTAAAAGGTACAAGCCAAAGAGTAGGTTACCAAAACAAAGATCTGAAAGTGATTTAAACAGTTACAAGCAATAACCTCTGTGTAAATGATCCCACCAAGTTTTTGGCCTCCAGAATTATGGCATTGCCAAGGATTGAGTTATTAAGGGCTTGCATAAATATCTCAGATCACAAAAGGAGTACTGTGCTGCAGGTATTAGTAGAGGCATATGATACAAGAAAGCAAGCTTATACAGCATCACCAAAAAAAAAAAAAAACACCTTCCCATTTGCAGAACTTAAGTCCATCCATTTGCTCTAAAAGTTTGTCCAGTTCTTACTTGAATTTATTTAAACCGACTGATGGAAGTTTGTTCCAGCAATCAACTGTTTTAGCCAACCAACAGATGGTTGGCTAAAAGCAAATTTCTACACTCTATTCTAGCATTAGCATTAGCAAAGGCACATGATGCAAGAAAGCAAGCTTATATAGCATCAGCCAAAAAAAAAAAAAAAAAACCCTTATTTCACCTATCCACTCGCTCTAAATGTTTGTCAAGTTCTGCCTTGAATCTATTTAAGCTATCAACTTCTACAACAATAGATGGAAGTTTATTCCAGCAATCAACCACCTGCTCGCTAATGGCAAACTTCCGCACATCTATCCTACAACCGTCTTTTCTCAATTTGAATTTATGCCCTCTCAGGCAATTATTCTGAGCAAGAGGAAGAATCCTATCCACATTGAGCATGCTCAAACCATTCAAGGCTTTATACACCTCAATCAGATCACCTCGCAGGTGCCTAGTCTCCAGACACTGTAATTTGCAAAATTTAAGCCTTTCTTCATAAGAGCAACCCTTTGTTCCATTCACTTATCTGCCCTTCTCTGTACTCGTTCCAACAGCTCTACATCCTTCTTAAAATGAGGCCTCCAGACCTGTATACATTACTCAAGGTGTGGCCTGATCATTACCTTATACAAGGGGATAATCATCTCCTTATCCCTGCTAGAAAAATTCCTGTATATCATTGACAAGACACCATGAGCTACTCTTGCAGACCATCTGCACTGATCAGAAAACTTCATATCTGCCTGCACAATTACCCCCAGGTCCTTTTCATTCTCTACCACTGTCAGTGTGGCACCACAGAGTTGATACGTTACTCTGGGATTACTACTTCCCATATGTAGTACTTTACATTTGTCAATGTTAAACTTCATTTGCCACCTCTCAGCCCATCTGCTAACTTTTCTAGATCCCGTTGCAGCAGTGTACTGTCATTAGTGTCATTAACAACCCTGCCAACCTTCGTATCGTCTGCAAACTTGGACATTAAGCCTGATATACCATCAATATTCTACAACTGTCTTTCCTCAACTTGAATTTATGCTCCCTTGGGTGTGCAATCTGAGTAAGAGGAAGAATCCCATCAGCATTGAACTTGCTCAAGCCTTTCAAGGCCTTATACACCTCAATCAGATCACCTCGCAGGTGCCTAGTCTCCAGACATTGCAATTTGCCGAACTTAAGTCATTCTTGGTAAGAGCAACTCTTTGTGAACTTAGCTTACAGATATCTGTAAGATATAACAGATAATCTTATAGGTATCACAGGATCTCTTTGTGTAACTTTCCCTGGATGACTCTAGCTAAGTTCCAGCAGATTCATTTTGCTCTTCTGAATTGCACTGAGGCAATGTAAACCAACAAGTTAAAACCCAAATTGGAGATTTTACACATTTCAGGTCAATAAAGGTTCCTGTTAGACCTTCCTCAGTTTCCAGCAGTAGAAGATGTTTTAATAAAGAGTGTCCATTTCATCCCTTTGCCTCATAAATTCTTCCTTACTGATTTTATCTCCCACATTAAGGCTGGTGTTTGGAAAATTAGGAAACCCCAACAAAAGGATATACCAGGATTGAATTGGGGCAGCTCTTTCCCAATTCAGCTACAGAAACTACAAGTTGATATGTGACAACCTAATCTCAAATGAACTGAAAGGTGTTTTATCCTTGAAGAGAGGTGACTCTGTGTCACTAAACCTGACAATAGATCCACAGTTATCATAAGCTGTTCAGATTATATTGCTAAGATCATCCAACTCCTTGCAAAAGATGATTCATACATCACGATCAATAAAGATCCAGCCACACATTAAGGAACATAACAAAGATAAACTGAATGTCCTTCTCCAAGCCAATAAGTTTTCTCAAGGTCTTCCCAAGATTTCAAATTGTACCAATTCAGAGATTCCCATTCTTTTTGGCAAATTATTAAAATACATAAGAAGGCGGTGCCTGTCTTTTTCATCATTTACAGAAAATTCTATCCTGCAAACTAGCCAGGTAGTTTGTGGACATGTTGTCATCTTTATTGCTCAGGAAACTGTGATTGCTCCATAATATTTTAACAATTCATCCACGTCAGCTGTCCAAATCAACTTTCTTATGAAGACATCCTTAATCTCAGCTCATAGATGGCTATCCACATTTCACTTTTAATGGAGCATTATATCAACAAACTAGCGATGTCAGTTTGGTTAATCCCTGTCTCTTCTGCTAGCTTAAGTGTTTGTGGGTAATCTGAATGATCACATCCTGGACAACTGTATTAAGCCTCCTAAAGTCTGTATATGGTTTCAGTGATGTCTTTTCAATCTGGCAACACAGGAACCATACTCTTAACTCATCTTGAGTTTATTAAAAATAGTCATGCAACCACATTTAAATTTGAAACAGGTAGAATCTAACTGCCAGTTACCTTTCTTGTTTGTCTTAAGTTACCAGGCAACAAACATTTCTGGAGACCGTTATGTAAGAAACACAAACAATGGTAGGTTCTGTGAATTTTTTAATCAACGTGATGAGCATTAGGAACAGTTCTCATATATGGTTCTCCAGACCTTGGGATATTTTTGGAGAAACTTCACAGGATCAGTGACAGGTTGTATAAAAACTTATTTTAAATCATCCCCATCTCTGAGGACTAAATGTTATACTTCAACTGCCGTTTCTCAGCCTATTGACCCAATTTTCCTAGATCTTGTTGCAGTAGCTCTCCCTAATTACTGTTTTTAACTACCCTGCCAACCTTTGTATCACCTGAAAACCTAGACGTTAAGCCTGATATACCTTCATTAGTATCATTAATGAATATAGAGAACAACAGTGCGCTAGCACTGAATCCTAGGAGACTCTACTAATAACATTAGTTCAAGAAAAGCAGTGTCCATTGATAACCACTCCCTGCCTTTTTCTCCCACTCAACCATCCCTTTTTATCTATAGCATTAACTTGCCTTTAGTGCTACTCTGTTGCAATTTGTAGTGCAGTCTATGTGCAACAGTATCAAAAGTTTTTCTAAAATCTTAGTATATGGTGTTAAAATTATTTTTTGCATACAGTTCCTTCATTACTCTCTCATAGTATCGAATCAGATTAGTCAGACAAGATCACTGCTTAACAAATTCATGCTGACACTAGTATAACTGCCTTGAATAATATTTAATTTAAAACTTCCAAAAACTCCATTCACAGCTTTGTATGTGTGCTTCTATGTTTGGTGGTCACCAGGCTTTTAACTTGCCATAGGTAAACACAATATAGTCTTACTTTCTCATGATAGAAAAATTGTCGAGTTTATAATTTATCATATTTGTCTTTGCCGAGTATGTAAGTACATTACTTTCAATTTTAATGTTTATTGGATTAGATATACAGCCACCTGGATGACACAACTGCATTAATGGCACTGCTATGCCCGATGCAGTCCTTGTGATAGTATATGCACACAAATTGCACGATCAAGCCTGTATGCTACCATGAAAAGTGCAGTAAAACAGGTTGAATGACATACTCTTCTTGCCTCAGCCATTCTGAGTCAAAATGTAAATTTATTTATTAAGAAAAATTTTAAAAAACCTATTTTTAAATGTCAGCTATCGGCTTTTGCAAGGCTCCATAATAAGCTAGCTTTTTTTTATGTGTGTTACATGTGAACAAAGTGATAACTTTGGTGTATATCAACACTTACGGTTAATGTTTACCGTGAGTATTGTGATGCCGTAAATTTTGTCATTTATCAACTTCTGATGTTCATGACTTATCTCAATATTTGTCTCTTACTGATTGTTGCCGACAGGGAATGTGGCCTTTACTAATTTGTTGACAGGAGTTTTTGTTTCTGATGCTGAACTTCATATATGCAGTTAGTTGCTATTTGTTACCTTTATTTATTTATTTTTTAAATAAGTCTTTATTGTTATTAGTTTTTTATTAATCATTATGTTAGTAAAAATCTTTAATGTTCTCTCAAATTAGGGAAGACATCCTCCATGGGTTATATCATTTGCATTACACTGAAAATAAACCCACAGAACAAAATTTTTGCCCATGTGTTTATTACAGCTGTGTTTGTAACTTAACTTTTTAATTATGTATTATATAGCTATTTTACTTACCAAATTAATCAGTAAATTAAAATATTAGTTACTGAAACACAGGTGTGGAATTATGTTCCTGATTTTTTCCACTTACATTCAAGAGCACAATCAACCAATGATACAGTGCAGAGTACTCTATATGTATGTTCAGAAAACTGACTTGTCTCATATTTCATGCTTTCAGGATAAATTGTTTGACACCCGTATTATACCCAAAAGTTGTGGTTCGGACTCACATTCTAAATAAAATGCACCAGTAATGTCAAATTAAAATATTATATTAATGTGTTTTCTTCTCTAGAGTGATTGTGGGGGTTTTTTTTGCATTGATGTAGGGCAATTGAAGGTGTTATGTTACCATCGGAACATGCTTCTGTGCATACCAAAGCAGCAGAAAAGTGTTCCCTGTCGATCACAAGTGGAAGAAAAAACTTTAAAAGCTTTTGCTTTTATTCCTATATTCATACAAGAATAGAAACAAAGATTTTTTCTGTTTCCTTTTCTCTCTTTGTTATTTTATTTTTTTAAAGGTATTACCAAAGCAATTTTTTAAGTGATCCCTTCAATAATTTCATTGTGCTAGTTTCTCATTTGCCAATTTTTACCAATAGCCCAAGGGATGAAAGAATATTAAGAATAAAATAATATACTTAATAAAAATAAATTAATAACATAAAAATCAAGAGGTAGGCGGCTGCTCTGCTAATGCTTTCTCCCTTTATCTGCTTGAATTTTGGACATTAAATGCTGGTTACATTTATTCTCCAAAAACTGGCAATCACCAGACCCTTAGATTGCAGGATTTCAGACATTGCATGCATATTCTCCATCCAGATTATAACAGTAGATTCATTCGGAAGCTACTGTTACAATAGGGTACCCTACCAGGTTCATTCAGGTTGTATAGCAACCTATAACAACATCTGATGGTTCTGATGCTAATTTAACTTCCTTTGACTCTTTTTGTGTTTGGTTGACTAATTAATTTTCTATTTTCCATATACAGTACAATGTTTTGAACAAATTGACCCTTTCCCTGAAAGAATGACAGTCAGTTAACAGTTTGAGATCTTTGTTTTAATCAACTCCTTTTTGTCATGTACTTGCACCATCACTTAAAACTTCATAATTTAATTTTGCCATTATTTAAAGATTGTTATTTTGTTTAGTTAAATTAATTCCACAATTCCTATTGGTTACTCCTACTGCTTTGTAATTGTTAGCTTTTATTTTATTTATTTATCGTTTTCAAATATATTTTAATAACTCTTCTGTTTTTCTACTCACCCAGAACAACTTTGCTTTTTGATGTGTTTATTTTATTAATTTTTTTTATGAAAACCCCAAACAGGAAAGGTATTAGAACAGTGGTTCTCAAGAGTATTTTTCTGGTGACTGCAAAAATGGCTATGAAATTTAGCTGGTGGCCACACAATTCCTTTTTTATTAAGATATTTATTTTACTGATAACAATGATAGCTAGATGGATTTTTTTTTTTTTTTTGGCTGATGCTACATAAGCTCATACACTTGCTTTCTTGCATCACATGCCATGATTACTATTACTATATACGTATAACTTAAGAATAATAATAAAACTGTGGTTAATGCTAGATAAACCTCATGAACCCGCTTTATTTATCTAACGTGGCCACGCAGTACCATTCTTGATTTTCATATGTAACATATTTATGTATTCGTAGCCAGTGCTGTAGTTGTAAAATTAGCAAAAGGTATATTCTGTGAATGTTACGTGTGCAGAGAGTATACTGTGCTTATTAAGCGAATTTCATAGGATATACACCAATGAGCCAAAAAATTACGACCACCTACCTAATATGACATTATCATATTAGGTACGGCACAGCAGATTCTCCTGCTGAAAGACGGCACTGCCTGTTGCCATGAAAGGATGTACCTGGTCAATAATGATGTTTAGGTAACCGTCAGAGTGCTTAGCATGTGGATGACTGGACCGAGGGTATCCCAGCAGAACATCGCCCAAATCATGACACCGGCTTGTTTTCATCCCACAGTGTATCTAGGCGGCATCACTTCCTCGGGTAAACGGCGCACACGTACCTGGCCATCTACATGGTGCAACAGGAAACGTGATTCATCGAACCAGACGACCTTCTTCCAATCATTCAAGGTCCAGTTTCGATGCTTGCGTGCCCATTGCAGGCGATGTCGCTGGTGAAAACACACAATACTCCCGTCACCAGCATTCCAATTACTGGCAAGTTGCGCCACAGTCCCCCTTCTGTTGCTATGTACCATCCAGGAGAGAGAGTTCACTCGTCTCGAGCATCGATGAGCCGTGGTCGTCCAACACCTCGCTAGCAGTTCGTGGGTTAGTTAGTTAGTTATTTGGTTTTTAGGAGCATTAGCAACTAAGGCCATATTGCTCCGGGAATATGCGGTGGTCATTCCCCGACCTTTCCGCATCCTCCGTATTTGGTAGTGACGGGATCGAACCCCAGTCTAATCAAGAAGCGTGTGTTATGCACTGCTGCTCCTTCCCACCTGGCTACGGAGGTGCCGCGGTTCGTGGGTTCCCCTCCTCTGACCACTTTCGGTAGGTACTAACCACGGCTGGCCATGAGCATTCCACCAGTTGTGCCGTTTTGGATATGCTCTGACCCAGTCGTCTGGCCATTACAATTTGGCCTTTGTCAAATTTGCTTAAGTCCGCTGCCTTTCCCATTCAAAGAACAAGAGTAACACCGATTAATGGAGCTGAGTATCAGGT